>NC_091856.1:1200000-1500000 GCF_037783145.1 Equus przewalskii | reverse complement strand
CTTAATGGCTACATATGGTTAGTGGCTACCAAACTGGACAGTACAGATACAGACTATTTCCATCATCACAGAAATTACTACTGGATAGTACTCTAAAGCTTCATATATAAATGTGCCCTTTGTTCTGAAAGCCACATGAATTGGATTGGAGAGAGAACAGTTTGGCACTAACTAGGTGGGTTATCTGGGTCAAGTTCTTTCCTATCTCTAGGTGTCAGTTACCCCATCTGAAAAATACGGAGTTATGTTTTTACTAGTTCAGTGGTTCCCAAGAAGGAAGAATAATGTTGACAGAGTGGTTACATACAAGAACGTCATTATTTCTAGATGTACAACAAAATATTTAGGCACGAAATATATGATGTCTGTATCTTAAAGTAGACCAGCAAAAAAAAAAGTGTGTTTACATTCAAAATACATTACATAATACATGTACAAAATACATATACATACACACAACACACACACACTTCATTTATATAAAGATAACCCAATAGGACACACGTTCATTTTACTCCTTTCAACTGTTCTGTGTTTTAAATTTTAATAAAAAGCTGAGAAAAGACGATCTCGTGGATAACATCCCCACACTCTGACATACCTCCCCAACCCACCACATACGGACAGCAACTCTCCTGATCTTGACCAACAGCTCACAATCCACGCACACAGCTCTTCCCCAAAAGCCAGGCTGGCTGTCACTGATCTCGGGCTCAGCTGCCCGGCCAGACGGCCTGACCAGCAAATGCAGTGTGGCGGAAGGGACAGTGTGCACCCTGAAGCAGGGCAGACTTAAGCCGAAATTCGGACTGTACCACTTCATAGCTGTGTGATTCAAAAACTTATTCAACCTATGATCCTTACATTCCTCATCCATAAAAATGTACAAACTTACCTTACAGGGGTATTAAGGCAAGAAAAACAAATTGTACATGTTTTCTAAGACACCTCTCTTTTCCTATTAAGCGTTACCTTCAATTCAGCTGTCAAATGACAAATAGACTGTGAAATGGACTATCTGATGTGGATATAAGACCTTCGAGTTTACAAAGCTCTCTCACAAATACCATCTCAGACAACCCTCGGGTCGTAACACTGACCTTACTCTGCAGATGAAGAAAACAGACTCCGAAAGGTTTGAGCAAGAGCCCAGAGCTGGTAAGAGTTAAGACCGGGCCTTGAACCCAGTCTTAGACTCCAAGTCCAGGGCTCTTCCCACAGCACCGCTCTGCTCCTGAGAGGAGAGGATGCACTCGCTCTCTGAGCTGCCCTAATCCGCACACAATGGCATATTATGAAGCATCTCCATGAGGGCGGCCCTCTGACCTGCAGATTGAGAACAATACCTTCCTAAAGACTAGACAAGGACACTATGGCTAACTCAAGTTACAAAGAGAGAAAAGTAGAGTCAAGATCAACTAGTCCACTGAAAACAGACAGCCAAGGACGGAAAGGGATTCCTTACCAAGGGCTTCCAAGCGCTCCGTCTGCTCTTCTCTCCATTTACGGATACTTTCAGGCTCTGACTGCAATCGATCCACTTGTGAAATAGCTGCATAACTGTCTGTCGGACCATTACTCTCCTAACACAAAACACAATTGTGCTCTATCAGTACCAGAAACTCCTTGCTGAAATGCGCTTCCTCCAGGTTAGGAGTCTGCTTGTGTACCACACTGAGGGCTATTGCAAATGTTAAAGGATTACCTTAAAAGTAACAACACAACCTTCCGTGCCAACAGGGAGCTTTCAACATTACTGCACTTAATCCTTACAATCGAGGAGGAGGCGGAGGAGCTGTCACCCTATCTGTTAATGAAGGGAATGTGAGTGGGAGAAAGGAAAGTCGGGGGTGGGCTGGTAATGGACTGACTAGGAAACAGCATGATCAGTTTTAGCTTCCCCACTTGATACAGAGATTATGCGGTATCTTCAATAACAAAGGTAAGTACCTTTGTTTCTTACCTTGCAGAGACAAGGCCTAGAACCTGAGACTTCTAAATGCAGGGAAAAGGTCACTTAATACCTTCCTCAAAATATACTGAATTCTAGGACAGAGAGGGTCCGAAAGAAAACGTATCGTCACTACAGTCACACCAAGGGGAAGACAAAGGCAAATATGAGTCACGATGTGTGGGGGCTGTGGGGGCGGACTCTTCTTTACAGCAGGTTCGATTTGGGAGCTGATAAACAAATTGGTAAAGACTCAACCAGAATTTAATCTTTAAAGAATTATTTCACCTGTTGAATTAGGAACTATTACCAGGTCAACCTAACCAGACTATAAATAAAGTTGGAAAGAGAATATTTCAAGTATTAGTAACTAACTTACTAGCACTTTCCACGCAATACAAGCTTTATCTCCCAAACACCTTGCAAGGCAAGTTTCTATTCCCGCTTCCCCGTTGGGGAATTAACTAAGACACAGAGAAAGGATGTGTCCAAACTCAAAGCTAGTAAGGAATGAAGCCAGATTCTGCACCCAGTTCTGTCTCACTCTGAAGGCCAAGCTCTAAACCAAGGATGGGACACCACAGTCTAGGCCAACTGCTGGTTTTTGTAATTAAATTTCCCTGGAACACAGCCATGCCCGTTCATTTACATACTGCCTATGGATGCTTTCATGGTACGTCAACAGAGTAGCTCGACAGAGCCCTTACGAACCACAAAGCTTAACATGTTTACTATCTGGCCCTTTAGAGAAAAAGTTCGTCCACCTTTGGTTTCAACCAATTAGACTAATCTTATCCTTCTTGCCAGTCCACTGGTTGAAGGATGGGCAGAAACCCAGGCATAAGGAAAGCACCAGGTTATTCCCCCAGGTGACAGTGATTACCTTCCCCTGATCCAGAGAGAAATGCAGGACTTTTTTTGGGCAGCTGGGAGAAGAAGAGAAACCCCATTTGGTTCTAGATAATATGACACGCATGCACATGTGAGACGGGGAAGTGCGGCTGCCATCTCACCACCATGAAAAAAGTCTGAGAACAAATCTGCCACACTCAGCAGGGAGAGCCAGAGCATTCGAGGAAATGAGTCAGAGTCCTGGTTTGAAGACACCTACCCTATCCCAGAGCTCTTTCAATTATATATACTAGTAAATTCCCTATGTTTAAGCCAATGCAAATTGGGCTGGCAACCGAAAGCTTAGGGATACAGAAAGAAAATAATGGTAGTCATCACAAATACCAGCTGCCTTCACTCCCAACAATCCAAAAGTTCAAATGCTGGCCCCACTACATGCTACCTTTGTTACTTTAGCAATTTACCTCTGTGTGCCTGTTTACTCATCTGTAAAACAGGAATAACAATAATACAGGCCCCTCGGGTTGTTGTGAAAATTAAATAAGATTAAGTAAAAACAGTGCTTGACACAGCACACGGCACAGAGTGTTTAAATGAGCCATCACCATCATCATGATGAAGGGTCATTTCTTGAGAAGAAAGTTGGTAACACTAGGGCCAGGTCAATAACATTTTAAAAGAATGTTCTATCAACATCACTTCTCTTCAAATCTTTCCACTCTGGCAGGTAACATACCAGCTAAGGATACATCCAGGAAAGTCAAAGGAGTAGGGTCCTTTCTAGGTCAGTCAATTCAAATCACAGGAAAGGGAGACTCTTGACCACTATCATTCAACACAATCAGAGTACTCTGTACCTGGTAGTATTCGCCATTCATCACTCCATCAACAGCATCTGCAAGACAGAAGATTTCAGTCTGTCAATCAGGGCTGGCCAAATGCTGGGCAAAAGGGTTACAGAGTAACGCAGTATTGTTTGTACGCCATAGGTACTGTAAGATACTAAATGCTATCTCCGTGCTTGGTACTAGATATAACAATGAACAATTTTCTATTTAACGAAACCAAGATATGCTGATACACAAATGACAAATGACTTCATCAAAATGTGGACCCCGTTCCCAAGCCCAACAGCTTGAGTCTGGTTTCTGGCCTAGAGAGACAACACATGAAAGCCTAGCAGAGCAGTCTCATGGAGCAACAGTGTTTCTCCATGAAAGCTCCGGAGAAGGCAAATAAAAAGTGTGGCCTGGAATTCTTCACAGTGAGCAGAGACGTGTGGCCTCATGGGAAACCAAGGTGCTTTCTTGGGGGTCAAGTTCTCCATCCTGTGGCTGGAGCAGGTTTGGCACCTAAGGGTCTACAATGGAGACCTCTTGCTAACTCCTCTAACCCACTTGGAATTAATCCAGAACAGCAAGATCTGGACATAACAAATTAAACCAGTGTTTTCAAGGATGCAAGCTGCAAAAACGCAAAGCGTGGTGTACAATCTGGTCTTATTGGCACAGTTAGTTATTCATAAGCTAAGGGAGAAAGTCCATCTCAGAAATACGAGAAAGTAAGACCTAGAGACTCTCCATCCATAGGGTACAAAATGGTAGTCCGCAGGCTGAATGTATTTTATTTAAAACACAAAGTACTAAGTCAGGAAATTTCACAAAATTAGGACTTCTAGGTTTTGGGGGTGAGGGGAAGGCAGAAAGAAAATCTGGCAATCCTGGGCCTGCAGTCTTCAATTGGCAATAACTGTCTGAAATGAGGCAGCCTTTTCGTGCAGCATGCTCTGGTCAATTTGCCAGTCCCCACTAGCCCCACTTTTTTTAAAACCCATTCTGTGTCTCACTAGTTCAGTTATCTGATTAGCCCGATTAGCAGGTGCTTCTAGCCCCGCCCTGACCCAGCAGTCGTCACTAAGAGGTAGTCTGTACAGGGCCCCACCTAATCCCTCTGGAGAGGCTGCTCTGCCTTCCCTTGAAAGCCTCAACACAGGCACCATAAAAACGGAGTTTCTCAACCACGCACACACAGATACAGAGATCAGACTGGTGGTTAACAGAGAGGAAGAGGCGAGGGTGAAAGGAGTAAAACGGCACATGTGTACGGTGATGGATGGTAATCAGCGTTTGGGAGGTGAATATGATATAGTCTACACAGAAATCAAAATATAATGATGTACACCTGAAATTTACATGTTATAAACCAATGTCACCTCAATAAAAAGTAAACAGACCAGTGATTAAAAAAAGTTTAGCTTCTACCTATATATTCTGTACTTTATATCTGTTGTTTGACCCACATTTACTACCTACTTTGCAGGACTTCTATTATTTTGTCCAAATTTTTTCAAACTGTGATGACCATCTTATTGCCTGGAGTGGGAGAGGGAAGTTGAGAGAGGAACCTAAAAGACATAAGAAGTATCCTTCAGTAGTAAAAGGAAGGCCAAGCAGTCATTGTGGGCCACCATCAGAGGCCCTCACAGGGCAGTATGTGGAAACAGCACAGCTGTGCCAGACGCCTGGGGCAGGGTGCTCTCTGCCTCATTCTTTCCTTCTAACAGGCAGAGATTTCATCAAACTATTCCTCTGGTCTTCTTTAACTACTTAAACCCAACCTGAGCTGCCTATTTTCCAAATCAACCCAAACATTTGATCTATTCCATTGGTTCTCTTGTTTCTCCCAACTACCCTCCTCTTGGCTTTCGGAGGATTGAAACTTTCATAGATCATTTCCCCAGTGTATCTAAAACCAAAACATTGCTTTTAAAAAACGGAAAATGGACACAGAAGAAAATGCCATGTAATTTCATTACTCAGTCTATTGGTTTCTATCCTTTTAGTTTACCTCATGCATATTCAGAAAATTTCTTTCAGCAAAACTGGATTCCTACAACATATGTTTTTAGTAATCCATTTTTGTATCATTAAATTCTCAACTTTTTTAGTATGAAAACACTTAAAGTGTGTTTCCAATGTGCCAAGGACAGTGTTAAACATTTTATATACATTAAATTTTAATCCTCACAACACACCTATATGTATCAGCCCCTCACAAACGACCTTAGAATATGCATAGGGTTCCTTGAGAAGTAAATAAGTTGCTCTTAAAGGACCAGATAATTAATAATATTCCTAAATTTATTTTTATGTTTAAGATACATAAGAAAAATATTAAATGCATGCATTCTGAGATATCAGCCTTCAAAAAGTGGTGCAAAACCTGAGCAAGCCCAGAGTCAAGAGGAAAGACCATCTGATAATCTGACACGAGTCCAAACTACCTCGACTTCAATCTATGTTTCAACTGGTTATGTACCTTGATTATTTCAGCATATTTCTCATACTGTTCTTAATTTCCCTAATTGTTTTACTCCTATGTTTTATTTATGACAGCATAAACATGAGTTTCTTACAGTTTGTGTCAGTGGCTTTTTACCACTTTAAGCTAGTTGTGTGCCATGTACCTATACAATTTTTTAAGCATTCTATCAAGTTTTAGAAATACAGTGTTTACCAAAAAACTAATAAAAGTATTTTGGGGGCATATTCAATTGCTCCGCTGTAATAAACGCCTTGTTGTAGAATGGCTGGGTCACAGCATACGTATTTGAAAGACTTCTAAACCACTACCCGCTTGCCCCTTAGTTTCTATTACAACAAACAGCACGAGTGCCCCATTTCTCAGACCTTCATTGATACTTAGAGACTGAGTTTTACCATGTTTTTAAATTTTTGCTAATCTGATAGCAGAAAATAACCTTAAGATACCTTTGTTATGTCAATCTTATTTCCTATGACAATCACTTATCTGACATTTGGTTTTCTTCTTTACTAAACTGACTTTTGCCCATTTTTCTGCTGTTGATCTCTAGGTATTCTCTCTGTATTATCCATCCTCTCATATCGCAAATATTTTCCCTATTGTTTTTTCATATGGTTTGTGATATTTAACACCTAGAACTACTAAATGTGTAACAGAAACACTATCAATTTTTCCTTTATGATTTCTGCATCTGCTTTTATGCTGAAGTCCTTTCCTACTCTGAAATATTCACTTTTCTTCTGGTACTTAAAAAAAAAAAAAAAAGCTGCTCTTTAATCGACCTGAAATTTATTGTCTAAGAAAAGAATGACAGTTTTGGGGGGTTTTTTTGCTGAGGAAGATTAGCCCTGAGCTACCATCTTTGCCAATCTTCCTCCACTTTATATGTGGGTCACTGTCACAGCATGGCTGACAAGTGGTGTAGGTCCAGGCCCAGGATCTGAACCCACGAACCTGGGCCACCGAAGCAGAGTGCGCCAAACTTAACCACTATGCCGTGGGGTCGGCTCCAAGAATGAGATAGTTTTAAATCCTAGAGCCTACAATGGCCTGTCTGGCCAGGCCTACATTCTGGTTAATGTACTACAGCTAACACACCAACTATCCAGTTAATATATTCGAGCCCCAGGCCATTCCCAGTAGAAGAGCCTTTGATCACTAGTGCATACACAAAACCAGAAGCAATTCTCATTGCATACCTCCTCCTAAACCACGTGCTGCCTGTCCTTTAGGTCTGAAGACCTCTCCAGATCCAATGGCAAGTGCTTTGAGCTCTATATTAGTTACTGTACTCCTATATTCACATTGAACTGGCTCAAGACAAAGGATCGTCTGTTGCTACAGAAACATGCAGAAAGGACATCTAGGGCCTTGACTTAGTAGGACAACTAAGCTAAGCAACCTGTTGCTCCAGCAGGAAACTTCCTAGGGCATCTCAGGAACTCCAGACAGAAACAAGGGCTAGAATATGTTTTCAGTGATGAAAGGCTCTGTCCCAGACCCATCTTAGACTTCTCATGTTCCCCAGCCCTTTGAAGTCAAGCAGATCTGGGTTTGAGTCCCCGCTGAGCCATGCGTATATCAGCTTGCTCCCTTGGGAACACAGCTTCACTTCCACGATGACCAGTTCTCAGCTGAAATAGGATGACACCACCACTCAGCCTGCAGTTACTGCATGGATCCGAAAGCACGGAGAGCACCTGGCATACCGTAAATGTGCAGTATTGCTAAAGACCACTCACAAGATGTCTCTGAACTTCTCTCCACCACTGCTGCCAAAATTCCTCTCCCTCCAGAAAGCCTTCCTTAGTTCCTCTACCGCTCTTCTTGCTCCTCCTCCAAGAAAGGACTTGTGAGAAACATAACCAATAGTGCCTCACTGCCATGCTCTCTCAGGACCTCCTTAACTGCCTCTTATTCCCCTCCCCCCTCATTACTGAGGGCTTTGCAACAGCTCTAGATTTATGCTGCCTCCTTCTGGAGCACTCGTTCTTCCTCAACATCCTCAGAGCCACTTTACCCGGCTGTCACCTCTCACCTCTCAACTCAGGGCCTCTTGTCTGGTTCTCCCGACAACCAAGGGAGTCATCCATGACTCAGGCCTAACCCCTCTGGGTTTTGCCTGTCCCCATGCTCCATGGGAGTTTAGATTATGTTCCTCTCTCCTCAGTCTCTGTCTGAGCCTCCTGCCTATACACCTAAGTATAACACAGATACAGAGCTCCCTCTTAAAATGTTTCCTCAGTACACCCCAAAGGCTACAGGCTTTGTAGCACCTTTCTCGCCCTACTTCCAAGGAAAATGGTAGCCAGGTACTATGTGTAGTAATAATAATAATATTCCAGGTACTGTGTGTAAGCACTTTACAGGTGCTTGCTAATGTAATCCTGGCAACCCTATGTGGCATGTATGTGCCCCTTTTACAGAGGAGAAAACTGAGGCAGGGCAGTGGTGGTTATTTACGTTGCCTGAGACGACAAAGCTAAACTCATCCTTGAGCAGTCTAAGATACCAGGGACTCTTAACCACTAGAGTGCTTCTTGAAAAAAAGAAAAGAAAGAAAAGGAAATTGTCCAACCAGCTCTCTAATCCCCAAAGTGCTGACCACTGCACTATTACCAACCTCAACCACACGGTCAGAGGCCTGGCTTTAAGTCACTAAATGCTTAGTTCACTAAGAAAGTCCTTCCTAGGAACTAAGTCAGCAATCACACCTTCCTTCCCTTTGCTGAAAGCTTGATGCACAAGGGACCCATATGTCCGACTCTATTCTCTCCTTTTTGTTTTGTGAGGCAGGCTGGCCCTAAAGTAACATCCGTGCCCATCTTCCTCCATTTTATATGTAGGACGCTGCCACAGAGTGGCTTGATGAGCAGTATGTTGGTCTGTGCCCAGGATCTCAACTGGTGAACCCTGGCCCACCAAAGCAGAGTGGGTGAACTTAACCACTGCGCCACTGGGCTGGCCCCTATTCTCTCCCTTTTTACCTCCTCAAGGTGCACATCACCAAGATCTGCGGGTTTTATATAGAACCCTTGGACCTGCCATTTTTGCCCATTTCTGTGAGTATCTACTATGTGCCAGTCATCGGGCTAGGCACTGGAAATACAACAGCGAGCAAAAGTAACACTGTCCTTGAATCAGGAAAATCTTCTAACTATAGGTTCTGATTCCCCCAACTCCGTCCTACCCCGGACAGCCACGAGCGCCTTTCAGAAATGACAATCTCTTATCCCACTACACCCATACGAAAACTAACCGAATATGGTACAGTCTAAGGGTGGGGACTTGGGGCTCAGCTATTAACTTGTCCTTTTTTCTTCAACAAGTTATTTCTCTGTAGGACTCAGTTTTCTCTACTATTAAATGAATGGGGCAAACTAAGGATCTAAAAAGTAAATTTTATGATTCTCAGGCAAACGTTAAAGACCACCCAACAACAAAAAACCCCCAACCACTTAAAGCCAACTTCATCTCCCAGCCACTGCCCAGGTGAACCCAACCTACCTGCTCTCAAAGGCACTTTCAAGCATATTACATGACCTCAGGCAGAGTCTTACTGAGGGACCAATTTGCTTAGGAGGTGGCATGGTGTAGTATAAAAACCCAGAGGCTGCAAAACTGGCTGTCTCCCCACCCACGCTCCCAAGAGGTTCTGATTGGTTGGCATAGTAATTTGAGACTCCTGAGTCTGAGTGTTTTTATTAAGAGCACTATCCTAGCGCACCAAAGCCTAGACTCCGACACTCTTTCCTGCCTCACGCCCAGCACGCTTCTCCACTTCTGTCGCCTGCCCAGGCCCCTCAGGGCTGAAGCAGCAGACCCTCCTATCTGCCCCACCAGTATCCTATTCTCCTTTAAGTGGAGTTTTTTTAAGTAAATGAAAAGCCACATCTCATTTCTTCTAGCTAATTTTCTACTTCCCCATAAGATCTCTTACTCTCATACCTTTCCTCCCATCACAATCCTAAGCATCACCCACATGCAAGGCATTCAAAGATCAAATTGACATCCTACTGTGCTTTTTTTTCCCCTTGAGTTTTTCTGAGAAAAGGCCACACTACATTCTTTGTTCACTTCTTGAAAGACTGGTCCAGGTCAATCTTAGGTCTGCTCAGGCAACAATGCCTACCAAAGCTGTTTCCAGAGGAAGTAGGGCTCCAGAAGTCCTGGCCCTACTACCTTTGACAAATGGCGAAATTCTTAACCCTCGCTGGCCAGAGTTTCTTTTTCCAGGGCTAGATCATCCTTCTTGAGTTCCCTATTCACTCCTCATTCTGTACACCTTAAGCGCTTAAATGCTGAATTGCACTGCCCTTTCTGATTGTATGTCTCAAAAACGATACTACTACTCTTATTTTTTCTGCTCTCCTTTCCCAATAACTGGATCCGTGCTGGGCTCAGAGCTGCCTGTAAGTCTGGCCAAACTGCGCCAATGCGGCTGCTTCAGAGTCCAGGCTCAAAGCACGGCAAGCGCTCAATGAAAAGTTCCTGAACTGAAGGGGCTTCTTCGGGCGCCCTATTTTCTTCGCTGTCCCGCTCCGCCCGCGCCCAGGGGCGCTCACACCCAGAGCAGCGAGCCGGCTCCCCGAGCCGGGGTCTCGCTTCCTCTTTGCCCTCCTCCTAACCCGCCCGCTGCACCAAGGAACAAGAGTTAGGCGGAGCGCTCGGACCCACTCCGGCCGAGTTTCCAGACCACGCCTCCCGCCCCAAGCGCGCCCGCCCTCTCACCCGGACCCCCCGGCGGCTCGCCGTGCGGCAGGGGCCCGGGGGCGCCGCCGTCCAGGATGGCGAAGGCCTCGTCGTTCTCGATGCCCGCAATCTCGCTCTCCTGCTGCGCCAGGAAGGCCGCGGCCGGGTCTTCTTCGCCGGCGCCGGCCACACCGTTCCCCAGCGCGGGGCCGCCGGCAGCGGGGGCGCCGAACGGATCTAGCTCGGCCATGGCGCGCAGTTCAACGGCACGGACACCGACGTTGAGACCAGCCAACCGAACCACCAACACGACGCCCGGCAGCGGCCGCTGTGGTGGCGACGGCAACCGGAGGACAAGCGGGAGGAAGGAGGAAACGGAAACGGAAACCTTGTCCCTATATCCGGTCGGTCTAGGAGCTTTGGGAGAGCCGAAAAGGCAGCAACCAATCAGAGGACAGCAATGGTTCAAGAGCTACCCAATCAGCAGGAAGGGGGCGGGTCCCCGAGGAAAACTCGTGACTCGGGCAGCGCCCGCGGGGTGGGTGGCGCGCCCGGCGGGCCGGGCTGGCGGCAGTGGGGTTTGCGTTAAAGCGTCCTTGCCCGCCGGGTCCGCCACGTCTGAGGAGACTCTGTTGCTGAACCTACAGGTGAGGGGAAGTTAGGGCGGCGATGATTGGCCGATCTCAGAAGAGTCAAGCCAATTAGGCTTTCTGGACTTCAGTTTCCTCATTCGTAAAATGGGAACGAGAATCCTGCACTGCCTTCCTGCCAGGATTGTTGGGAAAATGGGATCCTTTTACGGCTGTGTACTGGCTTTACAAAAAAAAATTTTGTGCTTGTTAACACATTCACCCAGCCTAGATTATTTTCTTC
Organism: Equus przewalskii; assembly: GCF_037783145.1. Lineage (NCBI taxonomy): Eukaryota > Metazoa > Chordata > Mammalia > Perissodactyla > Equidae > Equus > Equus przewalskii. Next base: position 1,488,308 of record NC_091856.1, on the reverse strand, counting down.
CTTAGAGCCGCCTGACTCAAATGGAATGGATTCAAACAACTCTGATTTTTCTCCCCCATAGTATTCTCACCCCATAGCATTCTCTCTGGGGTGAGTACATGACTCTGGGGAAGCTGGCCTGAGAGTCACTTGCTAGTGGAGGCATCACATCTCATCATGCAAAATCAACAAATATTTATGCATTCAGAATTGGGGAAATCAGCTGAAGTGCTTAGGCATGGCTTCACAGAGGAGGTTGCTCTGAGCTCTGCTATGGAAAATGGGTAAGATTTGGAAGAGTCAATAATGGCAGCCTAATGTTACTGCTGTGCAAAGATTCAGAGCTTGGCACGTTTGGGGGACAGAGAGTACGTTAGTTTGGCTGGATCTGAAAGAGCTTAAGAAGAGAATAATTGAAGGTATATTTGGAGACGTATGCTGGGTCCCTGAGTGCAGTCCATGCTAAGGAGCCTTCTTAGTGATAGGGAACCATGGAAGGTTTCAGAGAAAGGAACGATTTGACCAACGTGTTGCTTAGGAAGTTAATCTGGTCCCTGTATGCAAGATGGATGGGAGCAGAGGCTGTGGGCAGAGAACTCGAGGAATGGCAGTGGTGTGGAGCTGGATGAGGAGCACTGATGGGAAGGTGGGTCCCAACAGAGAAGTGGCTGACTTCACGGCTGACTGGAGGGAGGGACTGGGAGAGATGCAGGGGAAAAAGATGAGATCATCAATCATGAGTCTAAAATTGCTGAAACTACTGGATTACAGGCTCTGGGGGAGCTCAGGTGATTGCCAGGGGTTGTAGAAGGAGATTTAGGAGACGTCCAGGAAGTAGTTGGAAGTATGCACAAGGGGGGAGCTCCTGGCCTGAAATGGGAGGGATGGGGAGAGGCCAGTAGTGGGTGACAGAGCCCTTGGAAGAGCCCTCGGTTCTAGGAGGAGGCAGGATCCTTCCTCACCACTCTGCCAGAGTCAGACCAAGGGTCACACAGTGATTTTTGAAGGGTCATGAGTGACAGATTAAGACACAGATCCCACGTTCTAAAGCTGAAAAGTTTCTGATCCAGAAGGTCAGTAAGAAATGCATATAAATTACTCTAAGATAGGTGCTGGTGGTGATGGGGGTGGGAGTGTGGAGAGGGCCGTGGTGAACAAGCAAAGTACTGAAAGGACAGAAGGCAGGTGAGTCATATTTGGTTGAGAAGTCCTGGCAGAGTTTTATATGAGATAAGTCCTTTCTCAGTGTCTGTTTCTCCCACTAGGCCTTTCCCTGAGCCAGGGACTATGTCTGCCTTGCTCACCTTCATATTCTCAGGCTCTTCTGTTGTGCCTGGCACATAGCAGGTGCTCAAGAAATATTTGTTGGTGGATTAAATGGAGTAGCATTTGAGAAGGATCTCAAAGGAGAAGTGTTGTGGGAGATATGGGATGGAGGGGAAGAGAGGCATAGGGTGGTGCTGTGCTCTGGAAAGTGATTTGGCTAGAGGATGGAAGAATTAGGAAAGTACATGGATACAGCTGAAGACAGTGTGTTGGAGTCTAATCATAGAGGGCTTGAGTGCCCAAGTGAGGATTATTCCTTAATTGCAGATGCTGTGAGGCCCTTTGAAGGTCTTTAAGCAGGCAGTGACTTGCCCGGAAGTCTTCTGGCTGCTAGGGCACTGTAAGCATAGGAGGGGGTTCTGAAAGCAGGGAGGAGGGGTAGGAAAGACACTGCTGCAGTGGTTCAGGCGGGAGATAAGGGGTCCAAGGATGGTACTCTAGGGAACAGAGCAGTGGGCTGATGTGGGTGGAAGGAAAATAATGGAGGTAATGTACGTAGTGCCTAGTGAGTGGTGGCATTTAGGAGGCAGAGAGAGAGAAGACTCACAGAGAATATTCATAGTTTGGAAAACCATGAACAGAAATACCCACAACAGGCAAAGCCAGTTGAGTGGGAGGGCCAGGAGAGGAGACAAATGTGGAGTTTGGTGCTGACATACTGAGCACGAGGGACCTGTGGCATGTTCAGGAGACGTTCAACAGGATACTGGAGATCCAGGTCTGAAGTTCAGGAGAGAGGAGGTTCTAATCCCAGCAATGGTGGGCAAAGGGTTTAGGGCAAACTCTTCTGCTGAAAGCAACCAGAAGAGCTGGGGAAAAGGTTCAGAACACCTCTTTGAAGGCATCAGAGGACTACCAAAGCAGTGAGGAACTGGGGGCCCAAGTTCTAGGAGAGGAGGGAAGCTAAGGAATGTGAGCCTAACACTTGGAGCCAGCTTCCTCTCAAGGGGATTGTTAGTTCTGAAAGCAGAGGCTGAGAAGCTGAGCAGAGCTTCCGTGAACAGGGCTGAGGAGATCAACACTTGAGGGCCTGCCAAGAGGGAGGGACCCTGATAAATGTACCAGGCTTTTTGTTGGGACCCTGTGGGCTACACGCTAGGAATAAAGGTGAAAGTAGACTAAAGCCCAGCTTTGAGTCATATCAATCCTTGGTTGAATTAAAGTGATCCAGGCTTTCTGGGGCCCTTAGCCTAGAGCAGCCCACAACAAGCAAAAGTGAATTCTCTCTGATGGAAAAAATTCCATCCAAAAATAACTAAGCACGTAAAGACGCGTGCTCAGAGACATTTTCAGGGACAGGCAACAACAGAAATCCTAGGGAATTCACATAATGGAGTTATCAGACCAGATTTAAAATAGCTATGACTAAGGAGTTCAAGGAAGTGAAAGAAACTATTGAGAATTTCAGCAGTTTGATAATTTGAGAACTCAAATTTACAGTGTCTGATAGTAAGAATTCAATAGGTGAATTTAATAGTGGGTTAGACATAGCTGAAAAGAGAATTAGTGAACCAGAGGATAGAGCAGAAAAATATTCAGGCTGAGACACAGAATCAAAAGGATGAAAATAGAGAAAAGAGCATAAAAAACAAGTGGGATATGAGGAATAAGATTTATAAACATGTAATTTTAGCTGGAAGGAGAGAATGGAGCAATGTTAGAAGAGAAAATGGCTAAGAATTTCCCCAAATTGATGAAGAAGTCAAGCCACAGACTCAAGAATCACCATGAACTTCAAGAAGATAAAAATACCTTCCCTAAAAGAATTTTTAAAAATCTACATGCCTCTTGTTTGTTTAAATTGACATCTAAAATATTCATAATAACTAATTGGTTGCAAGGCATGTACTTTCTACTATATTGTAAATATTGATTCTTTCAAATAAAATTGTTCCATTGCTCTTTCCAATGTATCCAGTGGCAGCTAGATACCACAGTGATTCGATACTCACCAACATCCATTAAAAAAATACATGACAAAGCTATTCATTAACATTTAGAAATTTCAGATTCTTGCCTTTGCTCCATGAACACATACTACCATTCCAAGACCTACCCTTAAGATCTATCCTATTAGAATTTTTTTGTGCTTGAAAGAATTTTATTGATAAACGTATAGTTCTTTGTTGTAACAAAACTACGTAGTATAAATATAATGGACTTATTTTGGACTGACATCCTTATTATTAGTAGTAGTATACATTTAATTAAAGCAACAAAATATACCAGGAATTTCATAAATAATTATCAAATGTAAAAAGTACAATTTTATTAGAAATTCCTGTCTGAAAGAGATGGATAAGCTTGTATTATCTATTGCTGTGTAATAAGTTATTGTAGAACATAGCACCTTAAAATAACAAACATTTATTGTTTCACACAGTTTCTGAAGGTGATGAACCTGAGAGGGTGTAACTGGGTGGTTCTGACCCAGGATCTCCCATGAGGCTGCAGTGAAGCTGTTGACAGGGGCTGCAGCCATTGAAAGCTTGATGGGGCAGAGTATTCCACTTCCAAGGTCACTCACATGGCTGTTCACAGGGAGGCCTCAGTTCCTTTGCACATGGGACTCTCCAAAATGTTTTTCAAGACACAGAGGTTGACATCGTCCAGAGTGAGTAATCCAAGAAAGAAAGAACGACCGGGACACAGGCATGGTATCTTTCTAACAACTTTATTGAGATACAATTTAGATACAATTCACCCATTTAAAATTTACAGTTCAATGGCTTTTAGTATATTCACAGAGTTGTGCATCCATCTCCACTATCAGTTTTAGCACATTTTCATCATTACCCCTGAAAGACACTTTGCACTTTTAGTCACCACTCCTCAGCACTCTCAACTCCCTCAGCTCCAGGCAACCACTAATTTTCTACTTTCTGTCTATAGATTTACTTACTGTGAACATTTCATAAAAATGGAATTATACAGAGTGACATCAGCATCATGGCGAAGTGAGCTGTTCCCTTAGTCACTTCCCCCTAAGTTACAACAAAATGGACATAAGTTAACCAACAGAATATTCTCTACAAAGCACAATAGGATGTCTGAGAGGTCCCCGCAGCCATACCTCTGAAGGCAGGGGTACTAGATTCTCCAGGAAGCAGTGGAAGGAGGTGTGTGGATCACCTCCCCCTCCCAAGCAGCAGCGACCTAGGTCACAGGTCCTCACACAGTAGCTGGCAATTGTAAGAGGAAGAGGGGGAGCAGGCAGGCCTGTGCATGAATGCCTTTACTTTTGGAGTTGCAGCTCGGCCTACAGGAACACTCCACACCAAGTGGTGAGGCTCAGCCACTGCATGGGTGCCCCCAACAAATGCAAGAGCCTAGGTGACTGCCATGAGTGTAGAGCAGGCCTGCATGCACGCAAAAGAAAGCCCCCCTCCCCCCTGCCTAGCACACCACCTTGGCCAGTCCTTGGCCAAGGCAGTGGACCTGCACCAGAGTGCCTGGGTGTGTATGTGTGACCCACCACGTAGCTGAAGCCAGTGGGAAAATGCAGATGAGCCCTATTGGCAAAACTTCCAGCCGATGTGGTAAGTTCAGAAGACACAGCTCCTGCCCCCAACCAGTGGTGGCAGGTGGAATCTGCAACCTGATACTACTACTATGTGCTAGCAAAGGGTCACTTCATCAAACACCGTGAAGAACTACATTAACACTCCAGAGCAGAAGGAATATGACAAGTCTCCAGAAACCAATCCTGAAGTCACAAATTACAACCTAAGTGACAGAGAATTCAAAATAGTTTTCATAAAGCAACTCAATGAGTTACAAGAAAACTCAGAAAGACAGTTCAGTCAACTCAGAAATAAAGTTAATGAGCAGAAGGAATTCTTCCTAAAAAAGATTGAAACTCTAACAAAAAACAAACAGAAATTCTGGAGATGGAGAAGACAATGAATGAGATTTTAAAAACCAATCTAGAAACCTCAAAAACAAAGCTGACATTATGGAAGATGGAATTAGTAATTTAGAGGCAAGATAGAGAAATGCCTCAGGTAGAGGAGGAGAGAGAACTTAGACTTAAAAAAATGAAGAAACTCTTCAAGATGTCTCTCACTCAATTAGGAAATGCAACATAAGGATTATAGGTATTCCAGGGGGAGAAAAGAGGGAGAAAGGAGCAGAGAGCTTGTTCAAAGAAATAATGGTTGAGAACTTCCCAAACCTGGAGAAAGAACTGGACTTATAAGTACATGAAGCCAATAGAACTCTTGATTACATCAATGCAAAAAGACCCTCTTCAAGGCATATAATAGAAAACTGGCAAAAATAGATGGCAAAGAAAAAATATTAAGGGCAGCTGGGCAGAAGAGAATAATCTTCAAAGGAACCCCTATCAGGCTTTCAGTGGGTTTCTCGGCAGAGACCTTACAGCCTAGGAGAGAATGGAATGATATATTCAAAATACTGAAAGAAAAAACTATCAGCCAAGAATACTCTATCCAGAGAAACTATCCTTCAGATATGATGGAGAAATAAAAACTTTCCTAGATAAACAAAAGCTAAGGGAGTTCCTCACCACTAGAACTCCCTTACAAGAAATGATCAAGGATGCCCTCATACCTGAAACAAAAAGGCAAAGGTTTACAAAGCCTGAGCAAGGAGATAAATAGGCAGACAAAATCAAATAATTACAGCTCTCTACCAGAACAGGTTAGCAAACACTTAATTATGAAATAAAAGGGAAAGGGAAAGAAAGCATCAAAAATAACTATAAACACTTCATTTTAATCACAAACTCACAACACAAAACAGAATAATTTGTGACAACAATAAGTTAGATGGGGAATAGGAAAGGGATGGAACATGCTTAGCCTAATGGAGGTAAAAGGCTATCAGAAAATTGACTGTCTCATCTATGAGATCTTTTATACAAACTTCATAGTAACCACTAAAGAAAAAATTAGAGCAGAGCCACAAATAATAAATACTGAGAAAACCATCACAGAAAACCACCAAAATGAAATGGCAGTCAGAAATACAAGGGAAGAGAAACCAGGGAAATATAGAACAACCAGAAAACGAGATAAAATGGCAGTATTAAGCACTCATATTTCAATAATCATTCTAAATGTAAATGCATTGAATTCTCCAATCAAAATACACAGAGTGGCAAGATGGATTAAAGAACAAGACCCAATAATATGCTGCCTCCAGGAAACATATCTCAGCTCTAAAGACAAACACAGGCTCAGAGTGAAGGGATGGAAGACAATACTCCAAGAAAATGGCAACCAAAAGAAAGCAGGTGTTACCATCCTTATATCATACAAAGCAAACTTCAAGGTAAAAAAAGAGAGAGAGAGACAAAGAGGAGTAGTATATAATGATAAAAGGGACATTCCACCAAGAGGACATGATACATGAATATATATGCACCTAACACAGGAGCACCAAAGTACATAAAGCAACTATTAACAAACCTAAAGGGAGAAATTGAGAGCAACACAATAATAGTAGGGCACCTAAACACCCCACTTCCATCAATGGATAGCTCATCCAGACAGAAAGTCAACAAGGAAATAATGGACTTAAATGTAAAACTAGACCATATGGACTTAATAGATATATATGTATAGAACATTCCATCCAAAACAGCAGAGTACACATTCTTCACAAGTGCACATGGAACATTCTCAAATAGACCACATGTTGGGAAACAAGGCAAGCCTCAATAAATTTAAGAAAATTGAAATCATATCAATCATCTTTTCTGACCACAATGCTGTGAAACTAGAAATCAGCTACAGGAAAAGAGCTAGGAAAGTCACATATATGCGAAGACTAAACAACATGCTACTGAACAAGCACTAGATCAATGCAGAAATCAAAGGAGAAGCAAAAAATACCTGGAGAAAAATGAAAATGAAAATACATCAAATGAACTCTTATGGGATGCAGTACTGGTTCTAACAGGGAAATTCTTAGTAATACAGGCTCATCTAAACAGACAAGAAAATTCTCAAATAAGTAGTCTTAAACTACACCTAAAAGAACTGGAAAAAGAAGAACAAACAAGGCCAATGTCAGCAGAAGGAGAGAAATAATAAAAATTAGAGCAGGCATAAGTGAAATAGAGACCAAATAAACAATAGAAAGGATCAATAAAGCTAAGAGCTGGTTCTTTGAGAAGATAAACAAAATAGACAAACCCTTGGCCAAACTCATTATGAAAAAAGAGGGAAGGCTCAAATAAATAAAGTTAGACATCAGAGAGGAGAAATTACAATGGATATCACAAAAATACAAAGGATTATAAGAGAATCCTATGAAAAGTGGTTTGCCAACAAATTGGACAACCTAGAAGAAATGGATAAATTCTTAAACTCAAACAACCTCCCCAAACTGAATCAAGAAGAAATAGAGAATCTGAATAGACCAATCACAAGTAAAGAGATTGAAACAGTAATCAAAAACCTCCCCAAAAATGAAAGTCCAGGACCAGATGGCTTCTCTGGAGAATTCTATGAAACATTCAAAGAATATTTAATACCTGTTCTTCTCAAACTATTCCAAAATATTGAGGAAGACAGGATGCTTCCTAACTCACTCTATGAGGCCAACATCACCCTGATACCAAAAGCAGACAAGGACAACACAAAGTAGGAAAATTACAGGCCAATATCTCTGATGAACATAGGTGCAAAAATCCTCAAATATTGGCAAACTGAGTACAGCAATACATCAAAAGGATCATACACCATGATCATGTGGGATTTATTCCAGGGACATAGGGATGAGTCAACATCTGCAAATCAATGTGATAAGCCACATTAACAAAATAAGGAATAAAAGTCACATAATCATCTCATGTGATCCAACATCCATTTATGGTGAAAACTCTCAATGAGATGGGTATAGAAAGAAAGTACTTCAACGTAATAAAGGCCATATATGACAAACTCACAGCTAATATCATATTTCAATAGTGATAACTGAAAGCCATCCCTCTGAGGACAAGAACAAGACAAGGGTGCCCACTCTTGCCACTCCTATTCAACATAGTACTGGAAGTTTTGGCCAGAGCAATTAGACAAGAAAAAGAAATAAAAGGTACCCAAACTGGAAAAGAAGAAGTGAAACTCTCACTGTTTGTGGATGACATGATCCTATATATAGAAAATCATAAAGAATTCACTAGAAAACTATTCAGGAATAATCAATTACCAGAAATAATCAAAAACAACAGCAAAGTTCCAGGGTACACAACCAACTTACAGAAATCAATTGCATTTCTATACACTAAAAAATGAATTAGCAGAAAGAGAACTCAAGAATACAATCCCAGTTACAACAAAAAGAATAAAATTTCTAAGAATAAATTTAACCAAAGAGGTGAAAGATCTATACACTGAAAACTGTAAGACATTATTGAAAGAAACCAAAGATGACATAAAGAAATGGAAAGATATTCAATGCAATCCCCATAGAATCCCAATGACATCCTTCACAGAAATAGAACAAAGAATCCTAAAATTTATATGGAACAACAAAAGACTTTGACTAACTAAAGCAATCCTGAGAAAAAAGAACAAAGCTGGAGGCATCACAATCCCTGACTTCAAAATATACCACAAAGCCATAGTGATCAAAACAGCATGGTACTGGCACAAAAACAGACACGGATCAATGGAACAGAATTGAAAGCCCAGAAATAAAACCACACATCTATGGACCATTAATCTTTGACAGAGGAACCAAGAACATATAATAGAGAAAGGAAAGTCTCCTCAATAAATGGTGTTGGCAAAACTGAACTGCCTCATGCAAAGAATGAAAGTAGGTCATTATCTTAGACCATACACAAAAATTAACTCAAAATGGATTAAAAATTTAAATGTAAAACCTGAAATCATAAAATCCTCTAAGAAGATATAGGCAGTATACTCTTTGACATTGGTCTTAGCAGAATCTTTTCAAATACCATGTCTACTCAGGCATAGGAAACAAAAGAAAAAATAAACAAGTGGGACTACATCTGACTATAGAGCTTCTGCAAAGTAAAAAAACCATGAACAAAATGAAAAGACAACCCACCAACTGGGAGAAAATATTTGCAAATCATATATCCAACAAGGAGTTAATTTCCAAAATATTTTTAAAACTCATACAACACAACAACAACAAAAATGAAAAAAAAAAATGTGCACAGGATATGAACAGACATTTTTCCAAAGAAGATATACAGATGGCCAACAGGCACATGAAAAGATGTTCAACATCACTAAATATTAGGGAAATATAAATCGAAACTACAATGAGATATCACCTTACACCTGTTAGAATGGCTAAAATTACCAAGACAAAAAATAACAAATGTTGGAGAAGATGTGGAAAAAAGGGAACCCTCATACACTGCTGGTGGGAATGCAAACTGGTGCAGCCACTATGGAAAACAATATGGAGATTTCTCAAAAAATTAAAAATATAAATACCATATGACCCAGCTGTCCCACTGCTGGGTATTTATCCAAAGAACTTGAAATCAACAATTCAGAGACTTATGCACCCCTATGTTCGTGGCAGCATTATTCACAATAGCCAGGACGTGGAAGCAACCCAAGTGCCCATCGACCGGTGATTGGATAAAGAAGATGGGGTATATATATATACAATGGAATACTACTTGGCCATAAAAAAGACAAAAGCATCCCATTTGCAACAACATGGCTGGACCTTGAGGGTAATATGTTAAGCAAAATAAGCCAGATAGAGAGAGACAAACACCATATGATTTCACTCATGTGTGGAAGATTAAAAAACATATGTATAAAGAGAACAGATTAGTAGTTACCAGAGGGGAAGGGGGTTGGGGGTGGGAAAAAGCAGTAAAAGGGCACATATATATGGTGACAGATAAAAGTTAGACTACCTGTGGTGAGCGCGATGCAGTCTATACAGAAACTGATAAATAATATTGTACATCTGTAATTACACAATGTTATAAAGCATTATGACCTGAATAAAATAATTGAAAAAATATGGAATACTATATGTGGTCCTCTGTGACTGCCATCTTTCACTTAGAATAATATTTTCAAGGTTCATCCATGTTGCAGCATGTGTCAGTACTGCATTCCTTTTTATAGCTGCATAATATTCCATTGTGTGGATATACCACTTTTATTCATCTGTTTATCATTGATGGACATTTGGATTGTTTCCACTTCTTGACTATTATGTATAACACTGCTATGAACATTCATGTACAAGTTTTTATGGGCACATATGTTTTCATTTCCTGAGTATATATACCTAGGAATGAAATTAATGGGTATATATAACCAGTATATATATTACTGGGTCATATGATAACTCCATGTTTAATCATTTCAGAAATTGACAGACTGTTTTCCAAAGTTGTTGCACCATTTCCCTTTCCCACCAGACTGTGAAAAGTTTCAATTTTTCCATATCCTCACTAACACTTCTTATCTGTCTTTTTTATTATAGCCACCCCAGTGGGTGTGACATGGCATCTCATTGTCGTGTGTTTTGTTCTGCACTAAACTGATGACTAATGATATTGAACATCTTTTTGTGTGCTTTTTGGCCTTGTGTGTATCTTCTTTGAAGAAATGTCTACTCAGATCCTTTGTCCATCTTTTAATTGGGCTTTTTACCTTTTATTATTGAGTTGTAAGACTTCTTTTATATTCTAATACGAGTTCCTTGTTAGATATGTACTTTTCAAATATTTTCTCAATTTGTGTCTTTTCATTTTCTTCATGATGTCCTTTGAGGCCCAAAAGTTTTTAATTTTGAAGATGGTTATTTATTTTTTTGGAGTCATATCTAAGAAATCACTGCCTATCCAAAGTCATAAAAACTTACACCTGTGTGAGGCTGATAAAATTTTTTTAAATTAAAAATCAGGAATAAAAAAGGGATCACTGAAAAATCTGAAGACATTTTAAAGATCATAAGAGGACATACAAACAATTATATATTAATAACTTTGAAAATTTAAATGAAATAGAGGAATTCTTAGAAAAGTAAAACTTAAAAATAACATAAGGAGAAATAGAATTGAATATTCCTGTAACCAGTAAAAACACTTTAATAGATTAAAAACTACCCCACAAAGAAAACTTCATTGGCATCATTAGTGAAAATTCCAGTCTTCATAAATTCTTCCAGAGAAAGAAGATAAAAACAACAACCAGCAAACATATACAGACAGAGATTGGATTGGTGGTTATCAGAGGGGGAGTGGGGAGGGAGGAAGGCAAAAGGGGTGACTAGGCACATGTGTATGGTAATGGATTGTAATTAGTCTTTGGCTGGTGAACATGATGTAATCTACACAGAAACTGAAATATAATGATGTACACCTGAAACTTATATAATGTTATAAACCAATGTCACTGCAATAAAAAAAGATTCTTCCAGCTATTTTAAAAAGGAGGATAAACTCGTCAACTCATCTTATGGGAAGCATAATTATGATACAAAACCCAACAAAGACAGTGAAAGAAAGGAAAATAACAGGCAAAGTCATTCAAGAATATACCTGGAAAAACACTGATTGGGAGTAAGATAGAGTAAGCACGTTCCTCCTGGTCTTTCCCACTGAACGCAGCTATTACACCTAGCCAGGAAGCAGGGAGCAGAAGCTATGGAGAACTCTGAGCAGTAGACAGTGGCAGGAGAATTGGGGAGGAAGACCAAAATAGGAAGTGCTGAACTGGCAATGAGTTCACCACTTTTTATCCTCTGGTCCTCCTGCCACTTGGCCTCAGACATGGGCACAGCTATGAAACACATGGAAGAGTGGGCTGAGTTGGGCTCCAGCTTTGTGGCTGGGGAACCAAAAAGAGAATCCCCAGAGAACTGAATAGTACAAGGAAGATCACAGAGAGGGAGGAGCTTGGGAAAGTGACCCCTTGAAATTGTTTACACTCTCCTGGGCTCAGCCCTGAGCTGTACTTAGGTGATCTGGTCTTAATCAGCATATAAAAGACTGGAAGAACTGGATTTACCATCAGCCAGGTCCCAGACTGGCCACTGGGTGGCACACACACACGGGACAGATCTGAATACCAGTGCAAAGCCTGAAAATTGAAATGAAATTCTAACCACAGCCCACCAAAGTTCAGTTGGAACTTAGGGACTGAACCTAATTAGGTCAACTGCATACTAATACAAAAATATCAACATTCTTCGTAGAATTTCAACAAGAGCCAGAGTCCAGAGTCTCATAGCACAATATTCAAAATGTGCAAGAGTTAATCTAGAATTACTTGGCATATGAAGAACTAGGAAAATTCACAAACAAAAAGACAGTTGACACATGTCAATACCAAGATGGCTCAGATTTTGGAATTATCTGATAAAGACTTTAAAGCAGCTATTATAAAAATTACCCAATAAATAATTGTAAACACCCATGGAACAAATGAAAAACTAGAAAATTTCAGTAAGGAAATGGAAAATATAAAGAAATAACAAAATGGAAATATTGGAACTGGAAAAAAAAAAAAACCCTTAGAAATTAAAAACTGACTGAACAGAATCCAATGCAGAATGGAGATGACAGAGGTAAGAGTCAGTGAACTTAAGATTAATTAGTAGAAACTAGTCTTAACAACAGTGAAGAAAATAAAATGAAAAGAGCCCCAGACACTGTGGAACAATAAAAGAGTCCAACATTTCTTCCATCAGACTTCCAGAAGGAGAGGAGAAAAGACTGCTGGAAAAACATTTGAAGTAATAACAGCTGAAAGTTCCCAAATTTGCCAAAAGACATAAATCTACAGATTCAAAAAGCTCAGTGAACCCCAAAAAAGATAAAGGCAAAGAAATTTATACCCACACATATCATAATAAAACTGCTGAAAACTAAAGGAAATTAAAAAGTCTTCAAAGTGGCCAGACCAAAAAAAAAAAAACACATTATTGATAGAGAAACAAAGATGTGAATGAATGTTGAATTCTCATTAGAAAGCATGAATGCCAGAAGGAAGTGGCACAACATTTTTAAGGTGCTGAACAAAAGAACTATGGAGCCAGAATTTTATATCCAGTGAAAATAACTTTCAGTAATGAAGATGAAATAAAGACATTCTCAGATGAAGGAAAAGTAAGAGAATTCGGGGCCCGCCAACGTGCTCTAAGAGAATTGCTAAAGAAGTTTTTCGGAGAGAAGGGCAATGACACCAAAAGCACACCTGGAACATCAGGAATGAAAGAAGAGTGAAAAAAATGACAAATATCTGGGTAAATATAATAGACAATAGACTATTCTTTTTCTCTTGAGTTCTTTAAGATATGCTTGACGTCTGAAGGCAAATATATATATATATAACAGTGTCTGCTGGGAATTCCATGTGTGTAGATGTATATAAGCCAACTACCGTATAAAGGGAGGTAATGGGACCAAGATGAAGTAAGGTTTTATATTCCACTTGAAGAAGTAAGCTATTAATCTTAAATAGACTATGAAGTTCATTATATATATTGTAATCCTGACAACAACCATTAAAAACTTGATACAAAGAGATGTAGTCAAAACACAATAAATTAAAATGAAACACTAAATAATATCCATATAACCCAAAAGAAGGTAGGAAAGATGGCAGAGGAATGAAAAAGCGGAAAATGGAAAACAAATAATAAAATGGTAGATCTGAGTCCAAACATTATCAGTAATTGCATTAAGTGTAACTGTTTAAAACACACCAATAAAAAGGTCAGAGGTTGTCAGAACGATTAACAAGACATGGACCAATTATATTCTGTCTATGAGAAACTCACTTCAAATATAGTGATATAGATAGGTTCAAAGTAAAAGGATGGAAAAAGACACACTGTGCAAACACTCATATCAGAGTAGGCTCAAAGCAAGGAACATTACAGGGGATAAAGGCATATATTACACAATGATAAAAGGGCCAATTAACCAAGAAAAGATTACAATCCTAAATGTGTATTATGTAACAACGATGACCTCAAAATACAGGAAGCAAAAACTGACAGAACTGAAAGGAGAAACACACAAATCCACAATTACAGTTGGGGACTTCAACACTGCTCCCAGAAACCTCTATAGAACTCATAGATAGAAAATGAACAAGGATATAGAAGGAATGAAGAGCACCATCAACCAACTGGATCCAACCGGCATTTAGAGCACACTCTATCCAACCATAGCTGAATGTACATTTTTTTTAAATTAATGTTATGATAGATTACAACCTTGTGAGATTTCAGTTGTACATTGTTAGTCATGTTGTGGGTACACCACTTCCCCCTTTGTGCCCTCCCCCCACCCCCCCTTTTCCCTGGTAACCACCGATCAGATCTCTTGTCAATATATTAACTTCCACCTATGAGTGGAGTCATATAGAGTTCGTCTTTCTCTGACTGGCTTATTTTGCTTAACATAATACGTTCGAGGTCCATCCACGTTGCTGCGAATGGGCCAATTTTGTCTTTTTTTATGGCTGAGTAGTATTCCATTGTATATATATACCATATCTTCTTTATCCAATCATCAGTTTCTGGGCATGTAGGTTGGTTCCACGTCTTGGCTATTGTAAATAATGCTGCGATGAACATAGGGGTGCAACGGACTCTTGGGATTTCTGATTTCAGGTTCTTAGGATAGATACCCAGTAATGGGATGGCTGGGTCATAGGGTATTTCTATTTTTAACTTTTTGAGAAATCTCCATACTGTTTTCCATAGTGGCTGTACCAGTTTGCATTCCCACCAACAGTGTATGAGGGTTCCTTTTTCTCCACAACCTCTCCAACATTTGTCGCTCTTGGTTTTGGATGTTTTTGCCAATCTAACGGGTAAGGTGATATCTTAGTGTAGTTTTGATTTGCATTTCCCTGATGATTAGCAATGATGAACATCTTTTCATGTGTCTATTGGCCATATTCATATCTTCTTTTGAGAAATGTCTGTTCATGTCCTCTGCCCATTTTTTGATCGGGTTGTTTGTTTTTTTGTTGTTAAGCCGTGTGAGTTCTTTGTATATTATGGAGATTAACCCTTTGTCGGATAAGTGGCTTGTAAATATTTTTTCCCAATTAGTGAGCTGTTTTTTTGTTTCAATCCTGTTTTCCCTTGCCTTAAAGAAGCTCTTTAGTCTGATGAAGTCCCATTTGTTTATTCTTTCTATTGTTTCCCTCAACTGAGGAGTTATAGTGTCCGAAAAGATTCTTTTGAAACTGATGTCAAAGAGTGTACTGCCTATATTCTCTTCCAGAAGACTTATTGTTTCAGGCCTAATCTTTAGGTCTTTGATCCATTTTGAGTTTATTTTGGTGTGTGGTGAAAAAGAATGGTCAGCTTTCGATCTTTTGCATGTGGCTGTCCAGTTTTCCCAGCACCATTTGTTGTAAGAGACTTTCTCTTTTCTCCATTGTAGGCCCTCTGCTCCTTTGTCGAAGATTAGCTGTCCATAGATGTGTGGTTTTATCTCTGGGCTTTCAATCCTGTTCCATTGATCTGTGGACCTGTTTTTGTACCAGTACCATGCTGTTTTGATCACTGTAGCTTTGTAGTATGTTTTGAAATCGGGGATTGTGATTCCCCCGGCTTTGTTTTTCTTGCTCAGGATTGCTTTAGCAATTCGCGGTCTTTTGTTGCCCCATATGAATTTTAGGATTCTTTGTTCAATTTCTATGAAGAATGTTCTTGGGATTCTGATTGGGATAGCATTGAATCTGTAGATTGCTTTAGGTAGTATGGACATTTTAACTATGTTTATTCTTCCAATCCATGTGCATGGAATGTCTTTCCATCTCTTTATGTCGTCATCAATTTCTTTCAAGAAAGTCTTGTAGTTTTCATTGTATAGATCCTTTACTTCCTTGGTTAAGTTTATCCCAAGGTATTTTATTCTTTTCGTTGCGATTGTGAATGGGATTGAGTTCTTGAGTTCTTTTTCTGTTAGTTCATTGTTAGTGTATAGAAATGCTACTGATTTATGTATGTTGATTTATTGCCCTCTTTGCTGTAATTGTTGATTATTTCTAAGAGTCTTTCTATGGATTCTTTGGGGTTTTCTATATATAAGATCATGTCGTCTGCAAACAGAGAGAGTTTTACTTCTTCATTACCTATTTGGATTCCTTTTATTTCTTTTTCCTGCCAAATTGCTCTGGCCAACACCTCCAGTACTATGTTGAATAGGAGTGGTGAAAGTGGGCACCCTTGTCTTGTTCCTGTCCTCAGAGGGATGGCTTTCAGTTTTTGTCCATTGAGTATGATGTTGGCTGTGGGTCTGTCATATATGGCCTTTATTATGTTGAGGTACTTTCCTTCTATACCCAATTTTATTGAGGGTTTTTATCATAAATGGGTGTTGGATCTTGTCGAATGCTTTCTCTGCATCTATTGAGATGATCATGTGGTTTTTGTTTTTCATTTTGTTGATGTAGTGTATCACGTTGATTGACTTGCGGATGTTGAACCATCCCTGTGTCCCTGGTATAAATCCCACTTGATCATGGTGTATAATCTTTTTGATGTATTGCTGTATTTGGTTTGCCAGAATTTTGTTGAGGATTTTTGCATCTACGTTCATCAGTGATATCGGCCTGTAGTTCTCCTTCTTTGTGTTGTCCTTGTCAGGTTTGGGGATCAGAGTGATGCTGGCTTCATAGAATGTGTTAGGGAGTACTCCATCTTCCTCAATTTTCTGGAATAGTTTGAGAAGAATAGGTATTAAGTCTTCTTTGAATGTTTGGTAGAATTCTCCAGTGAAGCCATCTGGTCCTGGACTCTTATTTTTGGGGAGGTTTTTGATTACTGTTTCTATTTCCTTACTTGTGATTGGCCTATTCAAATTTCTTCATTTCTTCCTGATTCAGTTTGGGGAGATTGTAGGAGTCTAGGAATTTGTCCATTTCTTCCAGGTTGTTCAATTTGTTGGCATATAGTTTTTCGTAGTATTCTCTTATGATCCCTTGTATTTCATTGGTATCTGTTGTGATTTCTCCTCTCTCATTCCTAATTTTATTTATTTGCGATTTCTCTCTTCTTTTCTTGGTGAGTCTGGCTAAAGGTTTGTCGATTTTGTTAATTTTTTCAAAGAACCAACTCTTTGTTTCATTTATCCTTTCTATTGTCTTTTTTTTTTTGTGAGATTTCAGTTGTACATTGTTAGTCATGTTGTGGGTACACCACTTCCCCCTTTGTGCCCTCCCCCCACCCCCCCTTTTCCCTGGTAACCACCGATCAGATCTCCTTGTCAATATATTAACTTCCACCTATGAGTGGAGTCATATAGAGTTCGTCTTTCTCTGACTGGCTTATTTTGCTTAACATAATACGTTCGAGGTCCATCCACGTTGCTGAGAATGGGCCAATTTTGTCTTTTTTTATGGCTGAGTAGTATTCCAATGTATATATATACCATATCTTCTTTATCCAATCATCAGTTTCTGGGCATGTAGGTTGGTTCCACGTCTTGGCTATTGTAAATAATGCTGCGATGAACATAGGGGTGCAAGGGACTCTTGGGATTTCTGATTTCAGGTTCTTAGGATAGATACCCAGTAATGGGATGGCTGGGTCATAGGGTATTTCTATTTTTAACTTTTTGAGAAATCTCCATACTGTTTTCCATAGTGGCTGTACCAGTTTGCATTCCCACCAACAGTGTATGAGGGTTCCTTTTTCTCCACAACCTCTCCAACATTTGTCGCTCTTGGTTTTGGATGTTTTTGCCAATCTAACGGGTGTAAGGTGATATCTTAGTGTAGTTTTGATTTGCATTTCCCTGATGATTAGCGATGATGAACATCTTTTCATGTGTCTATTGGCCATATTTATATCTTCTTTTGAGAAATGTCTGTTCATGTCCTCTGCCCATTTTTTGATCGGGTTGTTTGTTTTTTTGTTGTTAAGCCGTGTGAGTTCTTTGTATATTATGGAGATTAACCCTTTGTCGGATAAGTGGCTTGTAAATATTTTTTCCCAATTAGTGAGCTGTTTTTTTGTTTCAATCCTGTTTTCCCTTGCCTTAAAGAAGCTCTTTAGTCTGATGAAGTCCCATTTGTTTATTCTTTCTATTGTTTCCCTCAACTGAGGAGTTATAGTGTCCGAAAAGATTCTTTTGAAACTGATGTCAAAGAGTGTACTGCCTATATTCTCTTCCAGAAGACTTATTGTTTCAGGCCTAATCTTTAGGTCTTTGATCCATTTTGAGTTTATTTTGGTGTGTGGTGAAAAAGAATGGTCAATTTTCAATCTTTTGCATGTGGCTGTCCAGTTTTCCCAGGACCATTTGTTGAAGAGACTTTCTTTTCTCCATTGTAGGCCCTCTGCTCCTTTGTCGAAGATTAGCTGTCCATAGATGTGTGGTTTTATCTCTGGGCTTTCAATTCTGTTCCATTGATCTGTGGGCCTGTTTTTGTACCAGTACCATGCTGTTTTGATCACTGTAGCTTTGTAGTATGTTTTGAAATCGGGGATTGTGATTCCCCCGGCTTTGTTTTTCTTGCTCAGGATTGCTTTAGCAATTCGGGGTCTTTTGTTGCCCCATATGAATTTTAGGATTCTTTGTTCAATTTCTATGAAGAATGATCTTGGGATTCGGATTGGGATAGCATTGAATCTGTAGATTGCTTTAGGTAGTATGGACATTTTAACTATGTTTATTCTTCCAATCCATGTGCATGGAATGTCTTTCCATCTCTTTATGTCGTCATCAATTTCTTTCAAGAAAGTCTTGTAGTTTTCATTGTATAGATCCTTTACTTCCTTGGTTAAGTTTATCCCAAGGTATTTTATTCTTTTCGTTGCGATTGTGAATGGGATTGAGTTCTTGAGTTCTTTTTCTGTTAGTTCATTGTTAGTGTATAGAAATGCTACTGATTTATGTATGTTGATTTTATACCCTGCTTCTTTGCTGTAATTGTTGATTATTTCTAATAGTTTTTCTATGGATTCTTTGGGGTTTTCTATATATAAGATCATGTCGTCTGCAAACAGAGAGAGTTTTACTTCTTCATTACCTATTTGGATTCCTTTTATTTCTTTTTCCTGCCAAATTGCTCTGGCCAACACCTCCAGTACTATGTTGAATAGGAGTGGTGAAAGTGGGCACCCTTGTCTTGTTCCTGTCCTCAGAGGGATGGCTTTCAGTTTTTGTCCATTGAGTATGATGTTGGCTGTGGGTCTGTCATATATGGCCTTTATTATGTTGAGGTACTTTCCTTCTATACCCAATTTTATTGAGGGTTTTTATCATAAATGGGTGTTGGATCTTGTCGAATGCTTTCTCTGCATCTATTGAGATGATCATGTGGTTTTTGTTTTTCATTTTGTTGATGTAGTGTATCACGTTGATTGACTTGTGGATGTTGAACCATCCCTGTGTCCCTGGTATAAATCCCACTTGATCATGGTGTATAATCTTTTTGATGTATTGCTGTATTTGGTTTGCCAGAATTTTGTTGAGGATTTTTGCATCTACGTTCATCAGTGATATCGGCCTGTAGTTCTCCTTCTTTGTGTTGTCCTTGTCAGGTTTGGGGATCAGAGTGATGCTGGCTTCATAGAATGTGTTACGGAGTACTCCATCTTCCTCAATTTTCTGGAATAGTTTGAGAAGAATAGGTATTAAGTCTTCTTTGAATGTTTGGTAGAATTCTCCAGTGAAGCCATCTGGTCCTGGACTCTTATTTTTGGGGAGGTTTTTGATTACTGTTTCTATTTCCTTACTTGTGATTGGCCTATTCAGATTCTTCATTTCTTCCTGATTCAGTTTGGGGAGATTGTAGGAGTCTAGGAATTTGTCCATTTCTTCCAGGTTGTTCAATTTGTTGGCATATAGTTTTTCCTAGTATTCTCTTATGATCCCTTGTATTTCATTGGTATCTGTTGTGATTTCTCCTCTCTCATTCCTAATTTTATTTATTTGCGATTTCTCTCTTCTTTTCTTGGTGAGTCTGGCTAAAGGTTTGTCGATTTTGTTAATTTTTTCAAAGAACCAACTCTTTGTTTCATTTATCCTTTCTATTGTCTTTTTTTTTTCAATGTCATTTATTTCTGCTCTTATTTTTATTATTTCCCTCCTTCTACTGACTCTGGATTTTGTTTGTTCTTCTTTTTCTAGTTCTGTTAGGTGTTGTTTGAGGTTGCTTATGTGAGCTTTTTCTTGTTTAGTGAGGTGAGCCTGTATTGCGATGAGTTTCCCTCTTAGGACTGCTTTTTCTGCATCCCAGATGATTTGGTATGTCGTGTTCTCATTTTCATTTGTCTCCAGATAATATTTGATTTCTTCTTTAATTTCTTCAATGATCCATTGTTTGTTGAGAAGCGTGTTGTTTAGTCTCCACATTTTTGCACCTTTCTCTGCTTTTTTCTTGTAGTTGATTTCTAGTTTCACGGCATTATGATCAGAAAAGATGCTTGATATTATTTCAACTCTCTTGTATTTATTGATGTTTGCTTTGTTTCCCAAAATATGGTCAATCCTTGAGAATGTTCCATGTGCACTTGAGAAGAATGTGTAACCTGCTGTTTTTGGATGAAGTGTTCTATATATATCTATTAAGTCCATCTGGTCTAATTTTTCATTTAATTCTATTATTTCCTTGTTGATATTCTGTCTGGATGTTCTGTCCATTGGTGTTAATGGGGTGTTGAGGTCCCCTACTATTATTGTATTGTTGTTGATGTCTTCTTTTAGTTCTATTAAGAGTTGCTTTACAAATTTTGGTGCTCCTGTGTTGGGTGCGTATATATTTATAAGTGTTATGTCTTCTTGGTGGAGAGTCCCTTTTATCATTATATACTGTCCCTCTTTGTCTTTCTTTATCTGTTTTGCTTTGAAGTCTACCTTGTCTGATATTAGTATAGCAACACCTGCTTTCTTTTGCTCATTATTAGCTTGGAGTATTGTTCTCCATCCCTTCACTCTGAGTCTGTGTTTGTCTTTGGGGTTGAGGTGTGTTTCCTGGAGGCAGCATATTGTTGGGTCTTGTTCTTTGATCCATCCTGCCACTCTATGCGTTTTCATTGGGGAGTTCAATCCATTTACATTTAGAGTGATTATTGAGACGTGGGGGCCTACCACTACCATTTTGTGTCTTGTTTTCCGGTTTTCTTCAGTTTCCTTTGTTTCTCGTCCCATGGTTTAATCTGTTCTGATGTAGAGCTGCTACTCTCTGTTGTTGTCCTTCTACTTATCTCCTCTGCTCTTGGTTTTGTAGCCCCTTTTCTTTTTTTTGATTTTTCAGGAATGAGGGTTTTCCTGAGGATTTCCTGAAGAGGAGGTTTTGTGGCAATGAACTCCCTTAATTTTTGTTTATCTGGGAAAGTTTTTATTTCTCCATCGTATTTGAAGGATATTTTCGCTGGGTAGAGAATTCTCGGCTGTAGGTTTTTGTCCTTCAGATTTTTGAATATATCATTCCACTCTCTTCTAGCCTGTAAAGTTTCTGCTGAGAAATCTGCTGATAGCCTGATGGGGGTTCCTTTGTAGGTTACTTTCTTCTGCCTGGCTGTCCTTAGTATTTTCTCCTTGTCGTTGACTTTTGCTAGCTTCACTACTATATGCCGTGGGGTTGGTCTTCTTGCATTGATAAAGTTTGGAGATCTATTGGCTTCTGTCACCTGAAGATCCATCTCTCTCAGCAGATTTGGGAAGTTCTCAGCCATTATTTCTTTGAATAGGCTTTCTGCCCCTTTCTCCTTCTCTTCTCCCTCTGGTATACCTATAATCCTTACGTTGCGTCTCCTAATTGTGTCTGATAATTCTCGGAGAGTTTCTTCATTTCTTTTTAGTCTTATTTCTCTCTCCTCTCTGCCTGCAGCATTTCTATATTCCCATCTTCCAAATTGCTAATTCTTTCCTCCATATTATCGGCCCTACTGTTCAGTGCATCTAGATTTTTCTTAATCTCCTCTATTGTGTTCTTCATTTCCAGTATTTCTGTTTGGTTCTTCTTTATCGTATCAAACTCTTTTGTGACATAGCTCCTGAACTCGTTGAGTTGTCTATCTGAATTCTCTCTTAACTCATTGAGTATTTTAATGATGGCTGTTTTGAAGTCATCATCATTTAGGTTATATATCTCATTTTCTTTGGGATTGTTTTCTGTGTATTTGTTATTTTCCTTCTGTTCTGGAGATTTAATGTATTTTTTCATATTGCTTGATGTTGTAGATTTGTGCCTCTGCATAGAGATAGAGTTTAGTTGCTCCTTCCACTTGTTTCTGCTGCTGTGGTGGGGGAGCAGCTGTTTATACTGCACCAACCAGGAACCCTATCCGCAGTTGCTAACTGGGCCTGGGCCCCTCCTCGTAGTCACAGTGGTCCTTTGGATTCCCTCTTCTGCCATGGGGACCGTCACAGGGGGGCTTCAGACTGCTGGTGCCTACTGTTGCAGCCCACATAGACGTGCTCCCTCCTTGGGGTCTGCAACGGTGTTATGGGCTTTTCCAGCAGCCAGGGGTAGGATCACTTATATTTGCCACTCCGTCACTGTCGGCACCCATAAAATCTCACTTGTCCACTATGGGTCACAGCAGAGCTACTGGCATCTTCTACAGTCTGTGGTTAGCTCACCTAGCTATGCTACTTTTGTCGCGGGGTCTTCCAGCCTCGTGGCTCCCGGATGGGTGCTCTCTACTAGTGCTGTGCAGAGGCTTTCCCTGAGGCTGCTGTGAGCCTGTAGGGTTTCCCCCTAGGCTACGGAGCTGGGTCACTGGAACTCCACCCAGCCCCAGTCCTGTTCCCCAGGAACTCGGGGAGCCCTTTGCCCTGTCTGGGGATAGCTGGAGATCCTGATTTCAGTGGTAGCTGGTCAGCTGCTGCACTGCCTGATATTCTCCTCTCCGGGACCCTCCTGATGTTGTGGATGCTGGGAATAGCCCCTCCGCTAATAGCAGACAGAGAGTTTTGTCTGCTGCCCAGGCGGAACTCTGGAGCTTCCCCTCCGGGCCACAGAGCCGGCCTTTGGAGCTCCCCCCAGCCCCAGTCCTCTCTGAGATCTCTGGCAATCCCTAGTCCCACGGGGCCGGCAATGGCAGCTGGGGGTCACCTCGCCCTGTGGGATTCTCTCCGGGAATCCAGGACTTTCCCGGAGTTGTGAATGCTGGGCGTGGCCCCTCCACTAATGGCAGGCAGAGAGTTTTGTCTGCTGCCCGGGCAGAACTCTGGAGCTTCCCCTCCGGGCCGCGGAGCCGGCCTCTGGAGCTTCACCCAGCCCCAGTCCTCTCTGAGATCTCCGGCAATCTCTTTCCCCACTGTGCAGGCAGTGGCAGCCGGGGGGGCCGCCGTACCCTCTGTGATTCTCTCTGGGACCCTCCGGGCGCCGTGAACACTAGGCGGGATCTCCCTGTCAATGGCGGGGCGAGGCTCTCCCCGCATGCTCAGGTGTGTAACTCTAGAGTTTCCCTCTGCATTTAGGAGTAATTGCGGGGGGTTTAGGTAGGGTTCTGGTCACCTGTTTCCACCGTCGCTCCTCTGGTGTGTGCTCGCTCCTGCTCTAGGTGTGTGTTGATCTTCTGGGGGCGTCCGTTGGAAGAAAGCCCTTGCAGGTACTAGGCTGTTCGGTCGGGGTTGGAGAGTTTTCACCTATCTCCACATCCTCCCGGAGGGAAGTCCGTCTGCCTTCCGATATATAGTCGTGTGGGTCTCTCAGATGTCCTGAGATGCTGTCTGGATATCCTTTGTTAAGCGATGAGTGTCCAAATAATTGTAGATTCAAAGGTGGAGAGACAAAGAGGACTACTCACGGTGCCATCTTGGATCTCTTTTTGAATATACTTTTTTGCCAGTGCACATGGGACATTCACCAAGATAGACCACGTCCTGGGTCTTAAAACAAACCTTAAATTTAAAAGAATTGGAAAAAAGTACAATGTATGCTCTCTGCCCATAATGGAGTTAAAGTAGATGTCACCAACAGAAAGATACGAGCAAAATTCCAAACCTTTGCAAATTAAACAAAACACTTCTAAATAATCCAGAAGTCAAAGATGAAGTCTCAAGGGAAGTTAGAAAATTTTTTTAACTGAATGAATGAAAACACAAATATAAAATTTGTGGGATGTAGTTAAAGTTGGTTTTAGAATAAAATTTATAATATTAGTGCTTATATCACAAAAGAAGAAAGGCCTCAAGTAAATAACTGGTTTCCACCTTAAGAAACTGGAAAAAGATGTGGGATATAAACCCAAAGCAAGGGAAAGGAAAGAAATAATAAAGATAGGAGTATAAGCCAATAAAATTGAAAACGGGAAAATAATGAAATGAAAAGATCAATAAATTGATTTTTTGAAAAAAATCAGTAAAATAAATCTATAGCCAGACTGATAGGAAAGGCCAGCCTGGTGGTGTAGTGGCTGAGTTCATGTACTCTGCTTCAGCAGCCCAGGGTTCGCAGGTTCAGATCCTGGGCTTGGACCTATATATAGCTTATCAAACCATACTGTGATGGTGTCCCACATGCAAAATAGAGGAAGATTGGCACAGATGTTAGCTCAGGGCCAATCCTCCTCACCAAAAAAAAAAAAAAAAGACTGACAGGAAAAGAGAGAAGAGACAAATTATCAACATCATGAAATGAAATACCCTTCAAACATTAAAAGGATAATAAGAGAACATTATGAACACCTCTATGCACATAAATTTGACAGCTTAAGTGAAATGGACAAATTCCTGAAAGCCATAAACTACTGAAACTTACCTAAAATGATACAGAAAATCTGAATAGTCCTATGAATATTTAAGAAACTGAATTTGTAGTTAAAAACGTCCCCTCCCCCAAAATCTCCTTGACCAGATAGTATTCCTGGCCAGTTCTGCCAATTTTTTAAAGAAGTAACACAACTTCTACACAGTATCTTCAGGAAAAACAGAGAGAAGGGAGCACTTTCCAATTCATTTTATGAGGCAAGCATTACTCTGATACCAAAACTGGACAAAGGGAGTGAAAAAACACTATAGGTCAATATCCCCTAAGAACAAAAACACAAAAATCTCCCAACAAAGTATTAGCAAATGGAATCCAACAACATAAAAAGAACAACATATCATGACAAAATGGAGTGTATCCCAGGACCCAAGCCTGGTCCAATATTTGAAACATAAACCAACGTAATCCACTACATTCACAGTCATATGAATAAAAAGCACATAATTATACTAATTCATGGAGAAAAAAAACATTCAACAAGATTCGACATCCACTTATAAATTATAAAATCTCAGCAAACTAGGAGTAGAACAGAACATCCTCAGCCTGTACGAACATCTATGCAAAATCTATCATATTTAATGGTGAAGGACTGAATGCTCGCCCCCTAACATCAGGGACAAGTCAAGAGACAAGTCAAGGATGTTCCCTCTCATCACTCCAGTTCCACATTGTACTGGAAGTCCTAGCCAGTACAGCAAGACAGGGAAAAGAAATAAAAGGCATGCAGATCAGAGAGGAAGAAATAGACTCCTAAAGAAAAAAGTGAGTTTAGTAGAGTTGCAAGGAAGATGGTCCACACATAATCATCAATCATATTTCTATATACAGTACTGGCAATGTACAATTAGAAAATAAAATTGCAAAAATATCATTTACAATAGCTGCATATTATAACTTTACAAATAAGAACCTGAGTGAATCTACAGCAAATGGAATCGTCATATTTTAAAGGACTTATATAATTACTGAATCTAATAATTTTATTAAAACATATAGTGCTTTACATAAAAATATATAATATGTCATAACCAAGTTAGGTTTATCCCAGGAATAGATGGAGGGTTTTACACTGACAAATTAATAAAAGTGACTTGCAGTGACATCAGCATCCTGGCGGAGTGAGGTCTTGCAGAATTCTTTTCCCTCCAATATACAATGAAAAACACATTCATACTCCAACAGAGGACATCCAAACCCAACACATAAAAACGTCAGAGAGATAAACGCAGCCATACGATGGAGGGTGGAGAGGCTGGAGCCTCCCTTGGAGGTGGAACCGGGTAAGAGAAACCTTTGCTCCATCCCCTGAAGACTGGGACTGGGACTGTGGGAGGCCTCCTAGAGGGAAGGAATGGGGGAGGGGACGGTCTTTCATGGGAGCATCAAGGACTCCCTAGGGCCCTTGCAGCCTAGAGGGAAGCCCTCTACTAGGGTGAAAGCTCTCCCTGAGGCGACCTCATCAAGTCAACACCCCAGGACAGCAGAGGGAGAAAACCCCAGCAGCACGCAGGAGAAAGAGCCCTTCCACATCCCCCACCCCCACAGAGTGCAGCCCAAGCCCCTGGGATTTTGGCTGAAGGCGGAGGGCTCAGAATATAGGGCTCTTGACCCCCACCCAGTGGCAATAGGTGGTAACTGCGACCAAATAACACCAGGATAAGAAAAAACAGAGCCTCTAGGAATATCAAACACTTTATTAGATCTCCAGACCAGACAGAGAATGACAAGTACTCAGAAATCAGTCCTGAGGATGCAGAAATATGTAATCTAGATGACAAAGAATTCAAAACAGCTGTCATCAAAAAACTCAACAAGGTAAAAGAGAATGTAGAAAAATAATTCAATGAGTTTAGGAGCTACTTCACAAAAGAGATTGAAACTATAAAGAAGAATCAATCAGAAATATTAGAGGTGAAAGACACAATAGAAGAGAAAAAACAAAATACAGATTCCCTGAACACTCAAGTGGACATCATAGAGGAGCAAATCAGCATAACCAAAGATAGACATGTTGAAATGCTCCAGACAAAGGAGGAGAGACAACTAAGACTACAAAGAAATGAAGAAAGTCGCTGAGAAATATCTGACTAAATTAGGAAATGTAACATAAGAATTATAGGTGTTTGAGGGGCCAGCCCCGTGGCCAAATTGTTAAGTTTGCACGCTCTGCTTCGGCAGCCCAGAGTTTCACTGGTTCGGATCCTGGGCGCGGACATGGCACCGCTCATCAAGCCACACTGAGGTGGTGTCCCACATGCCACAACTAGAAGGACCCACAACTAAAAATATACAACTATGTACCGGAGGGCTTTGGGGAGAAAAAGGAAAAATAAAATCTTAAAAAAAGAATTATAGATGTTCAAGAAGAATGGAGGAGAAAACTTGTTCAAAGAAACAATAGCAGAGAACTTCCCAAACCTAGAGAAGGAAATCCATGTAGAAGAGGTTACCAGATCTCCTAAATATGTCAATGTAAAAAGACCTACTGCAAGGCATACAGTAGTGAAACTGGCAAAAGTGCATGACAAAGAAAGAATACTAAGGGCAGCAAGGCAGAACAAAATAGCATACAAAGGAACCCCTATCAGGCTTTCAGCGGATTTCTCTGTAGAAACCTTACAGGCTAGAAGAGAATGAAATGAAGTATTCAAATCTTTGAAGGACAGAAGCTTTCAGCCATGAGTACTCTAAACAGCAAAAACACCCTTCAGATACGATGGAGAAGTAAAACCGTTCCCAGACAAACATAAGCTAAGGAAGTTCATAGCCATGAGACTCCCCACCCCAAGAAATCCTCAAGAAGGCCCTCATACCAGAAAAAAAAAAAGTGAGAAAAGGGTTAAAAGGATAGACTAAGGAGTTAAGTAGGTAGACAGAATCAGAGTAGGATGGCAAATACTCAGGTATAGCATTAAAGACAAAAGGAAGGAAAACACCAAAAACAAAGATAATCTTGTCATTTTAACCACAAACTCATAACACAAGATGGAATAAGATGTGAGAAAAACAACTTAGGAGGGGAGGAGGAAAGAGACTGAATTGGTTTAGTCTAAGGAAATTAGAGGTCACCAGAAAAGGGACTATCCTATCCACGAGATCTTGAATACAAACCTCAGAGTCACCACTAAAAAAAAAAAAAAAGCAGAACAGAGACACAAATAATAAATAAGGAGAAAACAAAGAAACACAACATAAAAAACTACAGAACTCGACTGGTAAACCAAAACACAAGGATGAGAAACAAAGGAAATGCAGGAGAACCGGGAAATGAGTGATAAAATGGCAGTATGAAGCCCTCATATATCTATAATCACCCTAAATGTAAATGGATTGAATTCTCCAATAAAAAGACGCATAGTGGCAAGATGCATTAAAGAACAAGACCCAACAGGATGCTGCCTCCAGGAAACACATCTCAGCTCCAATGACAAACAGGCTCAGAGTGAAGGGGTGGAAGACCATACTCCAAGCTAATGGCAAACAAAAGAAAGCAGGTGTTGCCATATTATATCAGACAAAGTAGACTTCAAGATAAGACAGGTAAAGAGAGACAGAGGGGCAGTATATAATGATCAAAGGGACATTCCATCAAGAAGAAATAACACTTATAAATATCTATGCACCCAACACAGGAGCACCAAAGTACATAAAGCAACTATGAACAAACCTAAAAGAAGACATTAATAATAACACAATAATAGTAGGGGACCTCAACACTTCACTCCCATCAATGGATATATCATCCAGCCAGAAAGTCAACGAGGAAATAGTGGAACTAAATGAAAAGCTAGACCAGATGGACTTAATAGATATATATAGAACACTCCATCCAAAAACAGCAGAATATGCATTCTTCTCAAGTGCACACGGAACATTCTCAAGAATAAGCCATATGTTAGGAAACAAGGCAAGCCTCCATAAATTTAAGAAGATTGAAATAATAACAAGCATCTTTTCTGATCACAATGCTATAAAGCTAGAAATTAATTACAAGAAAAAAGCTGAGAAAGGGACAAAGATGTGGAGACTAAACAACATGCTATTGAATGAGCAATGGATCATTGAAGAAATTAAAGGAGAAATCGAAAAATATCTGGAGACAAATGAAAATGAAAACATCCCATACCAACTCACAGGCATTGCAGAAAAAGCCATAGTAAGAGGGAAATTCATTGCAATACAGGCTCACCTTAATGAATAAGAAAAACCCCAAATAAGCAATCTGAAACTACACTTAATTGAATTAGAAAAAGAAGAACAAACAAAGCCCAAAGTCAGGAGGAGAGAAATAATAAAAATCAGAGCAGAAACAAATGCTATTGAAACAAAAAAGGCAGTAGAAAGGATCAGTGAGACAAAGAGCTGGTTCTTTGAGAAGACAAATAAAATTTACAAACCCCTAGCCAGACTTACAAAGAAAAAAAGAAAGCTCAGATAAATAAAAGTAGAAACAAGAGGAGAAATAACAACAGATACCACAGAAATACAATGTATTATAAGAGAATACTATGAAAAACTGTATGCCCACAAAATGGAAAATCTAGAGGAAATGGATAAATTCTTGGACTCACAACCTCCCAAAGCTGAATCAAGAGAAGAGATAGAGAATCTGAATAAGAAGGAAAGAGATTGAAACAGTAATCAAAAGCATCCCAAAGAATAAAAGCCCAGGACCAGACAGCTTCCCTGGGGAATTCTACCAAACTTTCAGAGAGGATTTAATACCTATCCTTCTCAAGCTATTCCAAAAAATTAGGGAATATGGAACGCTTCCTAACACATTCTACAAGGCCAACATCACTCTGATACCAAAGCCTGAGAAGGACACCACAAAAAAGGAAGACTACAGGCCAATATCACTGATGAACATAGATGCAAAAATCCTCAACAAAATATTGGCAACCTGAATACAGCAATACATCAAAAGGCTCATACATCATGATCAAGTGGGATTTATTCCAGCGACACAGGGATGGTTCAACATCCACAAATCAATCAACGTGATACACCACATTAACAAAACGAGGAATAAAAACCACATGATCATCTCAGTAGATGCAGAGAAAGCATTTGAGAAGATCCAATAGCCATTTATGATAAAAACTCTTAACAAAATAGGGATGGAAGGAAATTATCTCAACATAATAAAGGCCATATATGACAAACCCATAGCCAATATCATACTCAATGGGGAAAAACTGAACGCCATCCCTCTGAGAACAGGAACAAGACAAGGATGACCACTATCACCACTCTTATTCAACATAGTACTGGAGGTTTGGGCCAGAGCAATTAGGCAAGTGAAAGGAATAAAACGAATCCAAATAGGGAGTGAAGAAGTGAAACTCTCACTGTTTGCAGATGACATGAGCTTATATAGAGAAAATCCTACAGAATCCATCAGAAATCTATTAGAAATAATTAACAACAACAGTAAAGTTGTGGGGTACAAAATCAACTTAGAAAAATCAGTTGCATTTCTGTACTCTAATAACGAACTTACAGAAAGAGAACTCAAGAATACAATTCCATTTACAGTTGCAAAAAATAGAATAAAGTACCTAGGAACAAATTTAACTAAGGAGGTGAAGGACTTATACAATGAAAACTATAAGACATTATTGAAAGAACTAGATGATGACATAAAGAGATGGAAAGAGATTCCATGAACATGGATTGGAAGAATAAACATAGTTAAAATGTCCATACTACCCAAAGCAATCTACAGATTCAATGCAATCCCAATCAGAATCCCAATGACATTCTTCATGGAAATAGAACAAAGAATCCTAAAATTCATATGGGGCAAGAAAAGACCCCAAATTGCTAAAGCAATCCTGAGGAAAAAAACAAACCTGGAGGCATCACAACTCCTGGCCTCAAAATATACTACAAAGCCATAGTGATCAAAACAGCATGGTACTGGTACAAAAACAGGCACGCAGATCAATGGAACAGAACTGAAAGCCCAGAAATAAAACTGCACATCTACGGACAGCTAATCTTCGACAAAGGCACCAAGAACATACAATGGAGAAAAGACAGTCTCTTCAATAAATGATGTTGGGAAAACTGGAGAGACATGTCCAAAAGAATGAAAGTAGACCATTATCTCACGCCATGCACAGCAATAAACTCTAAATAGATCAAAGACTTGAAGATAAGTCCAGAAACCATAAAACTCCTAGAAGACAATATAGGTAGTACACTTTTTGACATCAAACTTAAAACGATCTTTTCGAATACCAAGTCCTCTCAGACCAGGGAAGCAAAAGTAAAAGTAAACAAGTGGGAGTTCATTAGACTAATGAGCTTCTGCAAGGCAAAAAACTAGGATCAAAACCAAAAGACAACCCACTAATTGGGAGAAAATTTTTGCAAATCATATATCCAACTAGAGGTTAATCTCCATAATATATAAGGAACTCACACAACTGAACAGCAAAAAAACAACCTGATCAAAAAATGGGCAGAGGATATGAACAGACATTATTCCAAAGAAGATATACAGATGGCCAATAAACACATGAAAAGATATTCCAACATCACTAACCATCAGGGCAATGCAAATCAAAACTACACTAAGATATGACATTACACCTGTTAAAATGGCTATAATCACCAAGACTAAAAATAATAAATGTTGGAGAGAGTGGAGACAGGTGAACCCTCATCCACTGCTGGTGGCAATGCAAACTGGTGCAGCCACTATGGAAAACAGTATGGAGATTCCTCAAAAAATAAAAATAGAACTACCATATGACCCAGCTATCCCACTACTGGGTATCTACCTAAACAACTTGAAATCAACAATCCAAAGTAACATACGCACCCCTATGTTCATTGCAGCACTATTCACAATAGCCAAGACATGGAAGTTATCCAAGTACCCATGGACCGATGATTGGATAAAGAAGATGCGGTATATATATATATATACACAATGGAATATTACTGAGCCAAAAAAAAGACAAAGTCATCCCATTTGCAACAACATGGAAAGACCTGGAGAGAATTTTGCTTAGTGAAATAAGCCACACTGAGAAGGACAAACACCAGATTATTTCACTCATATGTGGAATATAAACAAGCACATCGACAAAGAAAACAGTTCAGTGGTTACCAGGGGAAGGGGGGCTGGGCACAGGGGGTGAAGGGGAGTACCTATGTGGTGACAGACAAGAAATAATGAGCAACTGAAATTTCACAATGATGTAAACTGTTATGAACTCAAAAAAAAGTGACTTGCCCTATTAATAGATTAAAGGAGAATACGTACTCATTTCAGTAGATGCAGAATATTCAATATCTAATGATAAAAACTCTTAACAAACTTGGAAAAGAGGAAATCTCTGTAAAGTAAAAAACAAGTCATTGTTTATACATGATATAACTGTGTATGGAAAGTATGGAAGCATCTACAAGTAAATTATTGGACCATTCTTTACATATTCTGGATGCAAATCCTTCGCCAGATAGGTGGTTGGCAAATATTTTCTTCAATTTGTGGCTTGTCCTTTCATATTCTTAATAGCGTCTTTCCCAGAGCAAAGAGTTTTCATTTTGATGAGATAAAATTTATTAGTTTTTTTAATAGATCATGCTTTTGGTGTCAAACCTAGGCAATCTTTGCTCAACCTCAGGTCACAAAGATTTTCTCCACATTTTCTTCTGAAAATTTTGTAGTTTTACATTTTACATTTAGAGCTGTGATTCATTTTGAATGGAGAGAAGATATTTACCACATGGACAACTGATAATGGGCTCACCTTGAGAATATCTAAAGATCTCCTACAATTTTCTAAATATAAATTCAATATATAAAAATTGACTATATTTCTATAGCCTAAGTATACAAAGAGGAAATAAATTTTTTAAAGAATACTATATATATAATTCTAAAGTGTCAAGTACCTAGGAATAAATCTAACAAAAGTTGTGAGACAAAAGTTATTTACTGCTAAATAGTAAAGTATGAAACTTTAAGAGAAATTAAAGAAGACTCCCCAAAATGGAGAGATATGCCATGTCCATGAAGTTTTAAAACTAGCAGACACCATTGGAGTTCTTCCCTTGACCTGTTTTTTGTGCAGGGGTCTACCCCACCCACTAGAGCACACCGATTTAATCCAGGTCAGCCAGGACAGGCAGCCTGCCCTAGGGACTGGCCAGCCCCAACAGCAAGCCCTCAGGAAACTTGTGGGCCCCATAGGCGGGGTGCATGGGACCTCTGCAGCAGGGCGGCTGGGTCCGCTTCAGTGTGGTGGGGTAGGTGCACGGGGCAGGACTACATGGACAGGGTGTGTGGGCCTGCAGGCGGTGGGGCTTGTCAGCTGCAGCAGACTTGTGCTTCTCAAACAGCCACATAAGGGATCTGCCCCACCTTCCAACGCCTGAAATAACTGGGTGCTGAAAGGCCTGAGGCCAGCCCACCCAGCTGCAATCCTGGAAGAGCTGATAACAACTTTGCAGGTGGGAGGCCTACAGCAATTGTAAGTCCCTGAGCCTAGCAACCAGCCATGCTAGGGATCTACACACTTCACAGAAAAACTGCAGCACAAATGTGCTATCAGACCTTGCAGCCAACAGTCCTGGGGCTCCCCACAGCCAATAAAGTAACGGAAGGGACCATAGCAGCCACATGCAGCTGAGCATTACAAACAGTGAGCCAGGTAGACAGCCTAGCTTCCCTGTGCACCTGCAGCAAGAGCAACCCTGTCATAAAAGAAGGACACATGTAGCACACAGGGGACACCCCTGGAACATTTGGAACTGGTGATGAGAGGGAAGGCATCTCACGCATAAGGCTAGGTGCCATATTGTTGTTAGTGCCCTCCAGAGGATTCTGACTCCTAGCAACCCTGTGGACAGCAGAGCGGAACACTGCCTGGATTTGTGCACCATCCTCTCACCTTCCACTACATCAGACAATGTTGCTATTCACAGGGTTTTCATGGCCAAGAATTTCGGAAGTGGGTGGCCAGGTCCTTCTTCCTAGTCTGTCAGTCTGGAAGCTCCGCTGAATCCTGTCCACCATGGTGACCTTGCTGGTATTTGAAATCCGGGTGGCATAGCTTTCACCATCACAGCAACACACAGCCACAGCAGTATGACAAGCAGGTGGTGGTCTGGTTCCCTGAGCTGGAAAGGTACCCAGGCCAGGGCAGTGAGAGCCCCGAATCTTAACCACCAGACCACCAGGGTTGGCTGCCTGCTGCCATTATTTGGTTAATATTGTATCAGTTTGCCCAGAGCTGGCATTCCTGGCTGCTCGCTTCATAAATACTTGTCATTGTGTTTGGTTCTTCCTTCACGGTGGTGGGGAGTCTGGAATCCTCGGTCTCCTCTGGGCGGGCTCCCTGCGCCACCTCCTGCCACGCGGTGGGGCTGGAGAGTCACCTCCTGCCTGGAGCCCGCCGGCCGGCCGACCGACTGCTCTCAGCGCCTGCGCCCCGACCCCGGCGCAGCCCCTCCGGCGAGGAGAGCAGCGGGGGCTCCCCTTTCCCGCGGGGCTTCCACGCGCCTGCGGCCGCAGGGCAGATGCGCCAGCGCAGGTCCCCCAGCTGCGACCCCGAATTCAAATGGCAAGGCCTCTCACGATCACCACAAAACACGCCTGTGCCCACTTTACAGAGGGGAGTACTGAGCCCGAGAGGGCGTGCGCAGCCTGGGCCCCCAGGGAGCAGCAGCCTCAGCCGGAGGAGTCGCCCCTCGTGCCGGGCCAGGTGGGGTGTTCGCAGGCTAGGCCACCTCGGATCCCCGCCTCGGGCGGGCGCGGGGCCCCGAGAGTTCCTATGGTGGGCCCGTGCCAAGGAGAGGAGCAGGGCCAGGCAGGGCCCCCGCGGAGGGGGCCCCACTCGGACCCCTCTGGGGGCTCCCAGAAAGGGGCCCAACACGCAGGCCCTGGCGGCATTGGCTAGACGGTGCAGAGAGGCCCTGGGCTCGGCCCCCACCCCTGATCCTCCAGCCGGACCCTAAGCCCCACTCTTGACCCTCAAGCTGTCCTCAGTGGTCCTACTAGGAAAGTGCAGTGTCACTGAGAGCCTGGGGAATGTACACCTGCCAGCTCCTTTCCTTCCTGGATTAGTCAAGTTCTCATTGGTATTTACTGTCTTTCTCCCTCATCCTTTGATTCCAGACCTAGCCTTTCATTTGGGGATTTGGTAACTTGAAAATTATTTCAAAGCACCTACCTTTTAGCGTTGAATTTGTTCACCTTGACGCCTGACGGGCATAGGGGCACTCAGTCTCTTGAGATATCTGTCTGCAGAAGGCTAAGAACTTGTTTTCCCCGTGGGAAGAAGGTTTAACCGCAGCTGCTCCACCACAGACTGGCTGCGTGGCTTAGGTGAGTTCCTCCCCTTCTGTTCTCTCCCTGTGGGAATAATTGAGCTCTAATTGCTTCTCCAGCCCTTATCTCATGAGAGGAGGCAGCGACTTGGGCAGAGGATGAGGCCTCTTGGTGCTGATGCCAGAACCCTTCTCATTCCCATTGGCCTCCAGGCCTGCCCTTAAGAGAGGCTGGCAGACTTTACCTCCTGGAGCCTCCCTACCCAGGACTAGGGGATGGGTGGGTCAGGCCCCGCTGCTTCGCTGCTCCTTTGTCCCCACATCCTTCAGCCTTGGGGACATTTTGGTGGAGGAGGTGGCTGTGCCCTTGTTTTTGTTTTAAGCCCCAAAAGACTAGAGCAGGAAGGTCTCTCATCAGATGCTTCCATCTAGTAAGAAAGTTGGGCCTAGGGGGTGTCACGATGACCTGAAAGGATCCAGTAGACCTAACTCCATGTACCAGACCTTGTACAGCTGGACAAATTGGGGCCCAGAGAGGGGAGGGGGCTTGCTCAACTTGGAGTGCACAGAACTAGGGCTTGGAGCCGAGGTTCCTGACCCCTTTCTCTGCAATCCGGCTGCAAAGGAGAGCTGGCAATCTGGCTTGTCCTCTGCTCTTGTTGAACTTGTGGGAGTTGCCGTCTTTAAGAAATCCATTAAAGAAGTGAGAGTAGTGCCCACCTGCTCAGCCAGCGTTGTTGTCAGGCTTTTCTTTAGCCTGGAAAGTTCCCTTGGTCAGCTTTTTCCTTACTCCAGCCAACTGAGGAAACAGACTCTGGCCTAAAGAGGCTGGCTGCATGTCAGTGTCCACCACCTGGTGATGTATGTGTGTGTACCGGGTGGAGAGTGTCTCTAGGAGCCACCAGGAAGTTGACTGGTCAGAGTCCCTGTTGCTCCTGGTGGCTGCCCAGGTGTGGCCAGAAAAGGACCTCAGCCCAAGGCCTCAGCTAGGTGTATTTACCCCATCCATCCTCAGCTTCCTGCCCAGCTCAGCATTTTCTCTCATGGCGACTGCTTAGAGGAGGGACCCCCAATATTCTAACCTCCTGGAAACCATCAGTTGATATCAACTTGCTGGGAGGCCTGAAGAAAATGAGGGGCATGTTTGAATGAACACAGATTCGGCCTGGAACTAGCACTCTCAGGATCAGCCTCTCAGTGTCTGCACCTCTTCTGTCCCTCTAACTGGGTTTCTCACTTCTGTTTACGTCCAGCTCATAACTTGGCCTGCATCGAGCTTTGGCTTGCCATGGCCCAAATTCAAATTCATGGCATCCTTATTTTTTCAGTTCCACTGGTAAATTCTCTCCGTATTTCTTAGCTCAAATTCCTGATCCATGGCCCGCCCAGGAATGGGCTGCCCTTGGATCATGTGTCCACTTTAGTCCAATCAGCTGTGTGAGGGTAGGTCGTATGGTTTAAAACATAGAGAGGTTGGAGGTATTCAGAAGCTTGAATTACCTAACACAAGAACTCAGCGTTATGGATTACCTTAGTCACCAATTAAGAGTCTGGCACGAATTACATGGGAGGAAGATATCACAGAAAAGAAAGATTTTATTGTGGTTTTAGTCAATATCCCTGGGTGAAATGAAGGGCACAGCAGGCGACTGTGTTCACAGTGCAACATCCACCTTCAGGAAGCATCTCTCAAAGACTGGCCGCTCAGACTCCTGTTTTAAGCTGGCAACCCCCTAACTCCCGACCCCGCTGCCTTCCCACCGGGACACGCCATAGTTTCAGGGACACTCCGCTTGGTATCTGGGTTGGTCCCTCCCACATGGACCATGTGAAATTGTTATTCAGGGGAACTCTGTGCAGTTTGAGACAAAACACAGAACTAAATTAGTGACTCTAAGCCCCCACATGGGGTATCTCCCTGGAACATTTGGGCCTGTCACACACCCAGGGAAGAGCAGCAGCACAGCTGCAGCCACAGCTGCCAGGGCCAGGCCTGGGCTCCCGCCCTGTGTGCAGGGGGGAGGGCTGAAGCTGGAGGGCTTCCTCTGGGGCCCAGAGTGAGCTCACCCTCCCTCCTACGCTCTCTGACTTCATCTGTCCAAGGCTGCTTGGCCAAGAGCCCAGGCGTGTAAGGGGCTCCCTCCCAGAACAGGCCCCGGGCCACCTAGAAGAGGAGGGGGAGGTGTGTATTTCTGGCCTAGCCCAGCTCCTCAGAAACCAGGGGGGCATGCTGAGCTCTCAAATGCCAGAGGAGTTTCAGACAAAAGGGTGGGGGGCAAGGGGTGGCGGTGGTACTTTGCTATTTAAAGGCAGAAAAATGCGAGGAAGTAACGCTTTTTTCTCCATCTGTTCTTTGGCAATCCCATTAGAGAATTCCAGGAGGCATGCAGATGACATCAGGTCTCACAACTGAGAAATCTCAATCATTCTGTGAAATAGAGCCCCTGCCTGCCCCATGTTTCTGACAGAAGTTGCCTTTATATTTACATGTTTAAAGCCATATTTTGTGTCACATTTAAATGAGAGTTTGATTTTCTTAAATATCTACCAAAAGTAGATTACAATGCACGAAGATCACACAGAATGAACTTCACTTCTTAGCATCACAAACATGTGGAATACAAAAAGCCCAAGGATGGGTATTATAAGTAAGAAAGGTATAAAAGAAGTTTGCTTAGAAAATAACAAAAAACGTTTAAAAATTGATTTTTACCCCCAAAGTCCAAATAATTCTGGTGTAGGTAACCATTAGGGTAAAGCCTTCATATGCTTATTCCTTTGATAAGAGTGAGTTCATGCAGAACTGTATATCCAAGCGTGTGTGCAAGAGACACACGCATCACACACACAAGCACACACACCCACAGGGACAGGCACACAGCTG
The DNA here is from genome assembly GCF_037783145.1 of Equus przewalskii. Classification (NCBI taxonomy): domain Eukaryota; kingdom Metazoa; phylum Chordata; class Mammalia; order Perissodactyla; family Equidae; genus Equus; species Equus przewalskii. Next base: position 1,450,148 of record NC_091856.1, on the reverse strand, counting down.
AGTTTTTGTTGTTCTAGGCACTTCATATCTATGTTCTTAAGTTTGCTACCGTCCCATTACATTTGACAAATTACTTCTTTGGAGGCAGGACATTTTCTTCGAAGAAGCCCTGGTTGACAACATTCCCTGCTGGGAAGTATCTGGCAACCACGAAGGAGGACCCGTCACTGGCAGATGCCTTCCCCACTCCCATCTTCTTTGTATTCTTCCACACCATGGCTGTGAAGTGTCCTGTAGGGGAACGGGGCGGGGAGGGGTGGGAGAGGGAAACAGGCTAGTTAGCAGAGCCTGGAGAAGGATGGTTAAGGGGTTCTTGAACCCCTGCACCATCTTGCCAGGCTCAGGGAAGCTTAATGCTCACAGACCCCAGTCAGAAGAAAGAAACACAAAACATGCCAACTGCCTGACTTTCTGAAGCCTCAGATCCTGTCAGTCACCCACATGGACCCTACTCACCTCACCACTTTCTGATGCCCAAAGGTTTCATGCTCTCCCACAGATCACGACAAAGCCCAGTGACCCCAATAATCAGGAGGCCACCCTACCTGGCACCTGCCTCCACCCCTCCCCACACACTGTACTCTTCAAGGTCACCAACCATCTCCATGTTCCTCCCCAGTGGTCACTTTTTGTCTTCATCTTACTCGACAGCTCAGGAACATTTAATAGCGTTGACTCCTTCCCTTTTCAAAGCACTCTTCTTTTTGGTTTCCACGATGCCGCCCTCGCTTGGCATTCCTCCCGTCTCACTGCCTCTTCCTCCTCCTCTTCTATCTCACTGGTAAATGTCTGAGGACCTGCATTTCCCCAGACTCAATTCTGGGCTCTCCTTTCTTTTCTTGCTGAACTCTTTGGGCAATTTCATCTCTCCCTGGCTCCCAAATTGATTCCTCCTGCCCGAATCTCTCCTCTGTGTTCCAGACAAGGCTACTAACTCAACATCTCCACTTGGATGACTCATAGGCATCTCCACTCTAACCCCACTCTTGATTTTGGTCCCCCCAGAGTTACTCCTCTCTCTTCTCTCCCATTTCCATGAACGGTGCCCCTACACACACTGTCCTAGGGCTTGGCCTGCATTCCTCCCTCTCTCTCATTTTCCCCACAACAATCTATCATTCAGTCCTGAAGAATCTAACTCCAAAATACATCTCAAGTCCATCTACTCCCCAAACCTTAGATGCTCAATAAATATCTGATAAGGAAAGAAAGAGACAGAGAGAAGGAGGAAGGAGAAAAATCATGATCAGAGTAGCTAAGCTTCCCACAGGGTGGTTAAGAAAGAGAGGGTAACCACTTTACACCCAGTAGGATGGATATTATTTTTAAAAAAACAAAAACGGAAAATAACAAATGTGAGGATGTGGAGAAATTGGAACCCTTGTGCAATAGTGATGGGAATGGAAAATGGTGCCACCACTGTGGAAGACAGGACGGTGGTTCCTCAAAAATTAAACATCAAATTACCATATGATCCAGTAATCCCACGTCTAGGTATATGCCCAAAGGAATTGAAAGCAGGGACTCAGATATTTGTACACTTACGTTCACAGTAGCATTATTCACAACAGCCAGAAGGGACCAAATGTCCATTGATAGATGAGTGAGTAAACAAAATGTTGTATACACACACAATGGAACATTATTCAGCCTTAAAAAGGAAGAAAATTCTGATGCATGCTACAACATGGATGAACCTTGAGGACATTATGCTAAGTGAAATAAGCCAGACACAAAAGGACAAATATTGTATGAGTCCACTTATATAGGATACCTAGAATAGTCCAATTCACAGAGACAGAAAGTAGAATAGTAGTTACTTGCGGGGGACGGGCGAGGGGGTTATTGTTTGACGCGTTCAGAGTTTCAATTTGGGATAACAAAAAAGAAGTTCATGAGATGGACGGTAGTAATAGTTGCACAACAATATGAATGCACTTAATCCCACCTGAACTGTATGCTTAAAAATGGTGAAAATGGTACATTTTATGTTAAGTACATTTTACCACAAAATGAAAGAAAGAGGAAAAGAGAGAGGCTCGCCTCCACACTCTGCCTATCCTTCAGGGAAGAGACAAAGTCACATCCCCCACTGTGTCTCATATATGGTAAGGACTGAATAAATGTTTACTCATTAAACTGTATTTTTTCCCCTACAGTTGAACTCCATTTTTATCATTTTTCAACTTAGGTATAGTTTATTTCTTTGTCTTCATCTACAAAAGATCTGAGGTTACTAAATTTTTTATGAAAATAGCCAAACATGAACCCTAAGAAATCAGCAGAGCTGATGTGATGCCATCAAGGCAAGAATGAAAAAAAACAAACCCCAAGTACAATTATGCATCTTCAGCACTTATCATTTCCCAATGAACTCTGATTTTCACCTTAGAATAAAGGAGAAACACTTCTTGCTAATTCATTCTTTTGAGTCACAGCTCCGGGCTTCTGGCAGCTTTGCCAGGTGACCCTGCTTCTACAGGCTGCCTTTTCATTAAGGCTTGAGCCCTTCTTCTTTTCATTTTTTTTTTTGGGAGGAAGATTAGCCCTGAGCTAACTGCTGCCAATCCTCTTTTTGCTGAGGAAGACTGGCCCTGAGCTAACATCCATGCCCATCTTCCTCTACTTTATATGTGGGACGCCTACCACAGCATGGCGTGCCAAGCAGTGCCATGTCCACACCCAGGATCCGAACCGGTGAACCCCGGGCTGCCGAAGCGGAACGTGCGCACTTAACCGCTGTGCCACCGGGCCGGCACCTGAGCCCTTTCTCATATTAGCCTTTTCTCTTAAGGGATCAAATGCTTTGGCCATTGACCCACCCACTCTCTCTGTTGCCTAGGCAGGGAAGAGCTGCCATTTATCCATTGGTGGCCAAGAAAATGATTACAAACACAAGGTGACTATCGGCAGCATGAATGTCTGTGGGAAGCCTTTCCAAACAGAGGAGACTCAGTCATCTTTCTTCTGGCCGGGGAGGTTTCTGTCGGCACAGAGATCACTAAGTATGGGTCTTTAAAGATGAATTAAAGGACACAACTTCCTTAGCAACCATCACATACACATTGATTTCTAACCCTATACTACTACCACAGCTTCCTTCTTTTTCTTTCTTTCCTAACAGGAGCACATCCTCTTTCCAGCTATGGACCCATACTTCCTAGAATATATCTTTGAAAAACACATTAAATAAGTTACAGTATATCGTTGCGAGGGAATAATGTGCAACAGTCAGAAGAATGAGACAGCTCTTTTTGTGTTGATGTAGAACAATCTTGCCAATCTGCTGTGTGAAGAACACAAGTATAAGACAGATCCTACATCTGACATCAGAACATAACAAATGGAGAAAGAGAACATACACACATGAATGCTGGTGTACGCTCAGAACAAGCCCAGAATGAAGCACAGGAAACTGGTTGGGCGGGAGAGTGCTGGAGGCCGGGAAAGGCCTGTATACAGCTTGCAAATTTCATGTCATGTAAAAGCATTACTTATTCAGAATCAACAAACAAACCGACTCGTTAAGGGCCGCCTGGTGGCGCAGCAGCTAAGTGTGCACATTCTGCTTCTTGGCGGCCTGGGGTTCGCTGGTTTGGATCCCAGGTGCAGACATGGCACTGCTTGGCACGCCATGCTGTGGTAGGTGTCCCATATATAAAGTAGAGGAGGATGGGCATGGATGTTAGCTCAGGGCCAGGCTTCCTCAGCAAAAAGAGGAGGATTGGCGGTAGTTAGCTCAGGGCTAATCTTCCTCAAAAAAAAAAAAAAAAAAAAAAAAACCTGACTCGTTAAAATAGAATATAACAAAGGAATTGCAAGAAACCGTTTCCCTCCACTCAGCACAGAGCACAGAACTGCGTCCTTCATCATGAGATGCTGACCTGGGGTGGGGTGGGGATAGAGTATAAGATATTTCAAAGGCCTGTTCACCTACAACGTGGACCCAGGGAATCCCTGAACGGGGCAGCAAGAAGAGCTTCGGGGGAGGCTGAGGCATGGGGGATGGGCCTGAGGATCTCTAAGGGTCTCACAAGCCCTCAGTATACCACCAGCCAAAACTGTGCTCACCTCCTAGGATCAGGCTCTGTCTGTCCCCAGGCATTGCCGACTGGCACCTGGGATGGCAGAGGGGCTAGTTGCTCTGAAGTTTTCCTCTTTACAGGTGGGAGATGTGGGGCAATGGGTGGAACAGGCGGTCAGTGACCCTGGACAGTTGGATCCCATTCCTAGCTCTGACACTTGCGAGAGTCCCACCGTGGAGCAGGGGCCATGGAAAAAGTGTCAGATCAAGGATAGAAGGTATAAAAGAAGTTTCTTCTCCTTTCTGGGTCTCAGTTTCTTCCTCTGCCAAATGGGTGGAATAAATGTCCTGTCTTCAAATGGTGCTGCGAGGCTTACGTGGCCATGGATGCGGAGGTGCTTTATAACTGTCAAGTGCTGTGCACAGATGAGCAATGCTAGTAACTTGCTCTGACACATGTCTCATTGCTCATGAATCTTGCTTATGGGAAAAGCAAATGCAGATGCTATGAAATAAAACACCCTCTGCACATGGGAGGAAGACGAGGCTCTGCGGTGCATCCTCAGTCACCGGGCGGGGCTCTTACTGCTCCCGCCCTCCCCGCTCAGATTTAACCGCCACGGGACCATCAGTTCTCACTCAGGGCCCTGACAGCAGCCTCCTCATCGTCGTGGGCCTGCTGTGCCAAGAGGTAAACGCTTCAGCAGACGCTCTGCCTCCCCCTGGTCCTGCCCACACGGCTGCAAGAACCCCTGACCAAAAGGCTGCACAGCAAACAAACCACAGGAAACGGTGACTGGTTCAGAGAACGTGTCCCTTCCTACTTCTGAAGAAGCCTCCAGGGGTGGGAGGCTAGGAGTGGCCCCACCATGGGGGGATCGGGGGAGGGCAGAGAATCCCCTTTCCAGTTTCCCAGTGCCTTCTGGTCGGAGAAACTCATGGCCCCTTCCAACCATCCTGGGCCCCAGGCGGATCCAAGTGGGGTCTGACGCAAGACAGCAGCCTGGGGCGGCCTGGGGAGGGGCAAAAGGGAGCCCTGAGCTCAGGGCAGCTGCTGGCCAAATGTTTGCTGGTCACCGTGGAGGCCTGGGGGAAAGGCTGGATGGCCCCACAGGTGGCCCTCCCAGCATCTAAGCACCAGTTCTCAGAATGGCCTGTAGAGGCCACCAGCTTGTCCCTCTCCCTCAGGGACAGGGAAAGACAGGAAGTAGACCCAAGGTCCCACGATTAATAGTGCCAGAGCTGAGACTAGATCCAGGCTTTTTGCATTCTAAGCTCTCTGAACCACCAACTAGACCATAAAGGGGAAGCCAGAATGCCTGGGAGGCCCTGAGGCGTGGGTCATGCAGGAAGGATGTGGGGGTGAGAAGGGAGGAGGGAGTTAAGACCAGGAGAAGAGTGAGCAGCTTGGCCCTTTTCCTGACGGCCCCAGGGAGCCACTGGCAGTTTACTCAGGAGAGCAACACAGGCAGAGAGCGCTTTAGTATATCCTGGCTGCTGGGGAGCAGGCTGGACGGAGCGGAGCAAGAGTAGAAGCAGGGGAGCAGCTAAGAGGCTGAGGCACCGCTTCTGGAGCAGAGACACAGCCGCCTGGAAAACCCACAGCCCCCTTAGGACACTCGCCAGTTATCTGAAGGACTCTGAGCTGGGGGGCAGGAACCAGCAGCTTGTGTGCTTAGATGGACGGGTGTGTGTGTGTGTGTGTGTGTGTGTGTGTTGGGGGAAAGAGAGTTTTTCCTCTTGGGCAAAATCAAGCCAGAAAAGTATGGAAGGAGTAAAACAGGAAGGAAATGATTGCTTTTCAGAGGGTTAGTTCCTCTCCGAGGTTAGACGCCCCAACTGCAGCCCCACCCAGGGCCAGGCCCCTGCTGTGACCCCGTCACTCACCAGTCCCGGAGGTGAAGCCAGGCTGCTGGAAGTTGTAGTTCTTGATTTCACTGTACCATCTATCAGCGACCTCCTTTCCTGTGTGGAAGAGACACTGTTTAAACTCAACAGCAAAGTCAACCCACTCGATTCCTTCCACCTTCTCCCATGAACCCCGAACCTCCCATCGCACAACTGGACGTCTGAAGAAACACCAACGAGCTGAAACAGGGACTCCTGCCCAACAGCGTATCCAGCTTGGAGAGAGGTCCTTGTCGGGGGTTGGGAAGAGCCCTGGTCTGGGGTCAGGGGACCTGCATCTGTGTCCCCGCCCTGCCACTAAATCGCTGTGTAATCCTGGGCAAGGCCTTCCTCTCGCTGGGCCGCTGTACAAGACGGGTGAACGCAACGTACTCCAAGGGCTTCTGATGATGCTCTGAGCTTCCGGGAGACTCTGGCCTATCCCACCCCAAGTCGGGCGCCTGAAAATATCCACAGGAGGAAAGGCAATCCGGCTGGTGGGCCAGGGTCTCCACTGCAGGCAGAAGGGTCCTCACCTGGAGCATCCACTGGCCCAGCAGGTGTTGACAGGAGAAAACCCACAGCATCTCCCCGGGAGCTGCTGATCTCAGGGCCAGAGCCAGGAGCCTCTGACCTCAGGGCGAAAGTCTGCAACCTCAGCGTGTGCACATTGTCCCCTGGGGCTCTTGTTAAATGCAGATTCTGCCTTCAGCAGGTCTAGAGTGGAGCCTATGAGTCTGCCTTTCTAACAAGCTCCCAGATGCTGCTGCTGGTCCGTGGACCACACCTTGAGTAGCAAGGCCTCAGAGAACAGTGGCTACACACTGGCATCACCTGGGCAGCATTTCAATTACTGATGCCTGGGGCCTGCCACAGACTAAGTGTATCAGTGTCTCTGGAGGAGGGACCCAGGCATTGATATTTTTCAAAAGCTCCACAAAAGATCCTGATGTGCAGCCAGTGTGGGGAACACTGCCTTAGAAACCGCCTCCCCAGTCTTCTTCTGTAGAGAGGGAGAAACTGGGGCCAGAGAGGGGAGGACCGGCTCCAGGTTCCACAGGGAGCCAGCGCAAGGCTGGGATGGAACCATGGCTCATGCAAGCTTCTTCCCATCCCTCTCCCCTCTCCTGGGCCCACTCAGGCCCACGGCCTCGCCCTGGGGAGGGGGCTGCAGGCTGCAGGCTCCTGCCTGCCTCGGGAGCATGCGCACACCTCGCCTGAGGGCTGCCGCGCTGGGGAAACCCAGAGGGCCCTCGCCCCAGGAACTCCCAGGAATGTGCGCCGGCCCGGAGGGAGGACTCACTCTCCCGCTGGGATTGGAGAAAGCTTCCGAGAGCAATGCAGCTGTCTCCAGCATTTTTCCTGAAAAGCCACAACAGCCCTGTCAGGGCCAGGAAGCTCAAGAAAGTTTGGTCAGTGTGGTGGGATCAGCATTCCAGGCTGCAACCCTGGATGGTGGAGTTATCTTCCCCATTATTTTTTTTCTAACATGGACAAAGCTTTATTGTGCTTTTTCTGATGATAAATGTTAAGAGACCAGCACTGAGGGGGGGGAGGGAGGGAGGGAGGGAGGGAGGGAGGGATGAAGGAGGGAAGGAAGGAGGGACATTGTGAAGGAAGGAAAATTTTTCTGTAGCTGGGGCTACTTCAGCGCCCACAGGGTGAGGCTGAGCCTCTGCGTAGAAACCGTCAGTCCCCCACCCCCTCTCCTCAGCTGAGAGCTCTTCCGAAAGTGGGGGCTGGGCAGCCTGACTCATCTCTGTGTCCCGGGCGCCCAGCACAGGCCTGGCCCTGAGCCAGCCACCAGAGGCCTTGTGGAGAAGCGCAGTCAGGCCCTGGGAGCACGGGAACGCTGGGCTTCCTTTCTCTTTCTGGGCCTGTGGCTGAGCCTCGGCAGCACCATGGCTACACCACGAGGGCGCTGAGGCCAGGAGGGGCCTGATGCCCGGTGTCCTCCGCTCAGCTCGGGCAGACAGGAGGGGAGCCGGGGAAGCGACCCACCTGTCTGATCATAGGATGCCCATGCCAGGTTCTCTCCACACTGGCCCCGGCTGGACTCCGGGCTGTGCTTGAGGATCCTCGTGCTGGCCAGGGCCTCCGAATACCTGCCGGAGGCCACGGAGCTTCTCAGAGCCGGCATGGCCCCAGGAAGCCCCAAAGTGTGAACCCTCCACTGTGGGGCTGGGCTTCCTTCCCGGCCTGGGCTCCCCGAGGCCATCAGGAGCATCGCATCAGCATCTCTTCTGAGCCCCAACAGCCCCAGTTTACAGAGGAGCAAACTGAGGGTCCAAGGAACAAAGGGACCCGCCTCGGTAAGCCGCAGAGTATTATTTAAGCCTGGCTTATCTGCCCCCAAAAGCCACGTCCCTCCAGCCCCCAGGGCCCCTCCGTGACTGCAGCCGCAGCACTGCGAGGGCCTGAGGCGCCCCAGGGCCTCGGGCACTCACTGCTGAGCCTCCCGGTTGAGCTTCTTGCAGAGCTTCAGCGGGGGCACGCCATGCTGCCGCCGGTACTCGTTGTGGGCCTTCAGGACCTCGTCATTAAACTGCTTGGAAGCTGCAATGATTTCAAAGCGGAGAACGTCTCAGGACAGAGAAAAGACCCACCAGAAGGATGACAGCAGGCTTCAAAGGGACGCCCAGCTCACAACCCAGGCCCCAAGGACAGGCTGCTGCTCGCCTTCAGCACCCCAGCCAGAGGGGCCACCGTGACGCCCTGCTCCCCACCTTTGCCCATCCTGTCTCCATCCCTGGTGGCACCCTCTGCATCTCTGCACGGCCACACCCCATGGATTACGCTGGGCTGCATGGGCCACTTCAGGGATGTGGGTCTTTATCCAAGGCAATGGAAGCCACTGAATGGGAGCAGGGGAGTGAGCTGATGGGGTCTGTGCTTCTGAAAGACCCTCTGACTGCTGAGTGGAGGACAGGCTGGAGGTGCAGAGCAGATGCTGGGGGGCTGGACACCTCAGACTGGACCTATGGTGTGTCGGGGGGACTGCAAAGGGCTAGAGGTGGGAGCCCAGAGACAACAAGCCTGGCTGAGGTGGAGAGGTGCCCACACTGGTCTGGAGAAACCAAGAAGACAGAGGCACAGATGCAGAAAAGAGGACCAGGGCCGGGCAGCCCTTTCACCCCAGAGGCTGCAGTGACCCAGAAAGGAGGCTCCTTCCCCTGCCTCCGCCAGATCCTCTAGGGCTCCTGAGCCTTCACGCCAAATCCCACTGGGCCTCTGAGGGAGCTCGAGGGGAAGCCCAGGGCTGGCCCTCAAGGGGCTTTGGGCCCGATGCAGGCCCAGCAGAGGGGAGGGCTCCTGCAGCTCCGGCCAGCCATGCTCCAGCTGTCCAAGGGCATTCCGATAAATTGAGGAGGGAGCAGCACTGACCTAGAGGACTCTGGGACCCTGCGGGGAGGGCCAATGAGGTCCAGTCACAGTAATATGGGGGGCACAGGGATGTGGCAGGGCGGTGTGGGACTGAATGCCAGGATCTGAGAGCTTTGGGCTGACAGGCAGAGATGGGAGACGCTGTGAACACAGGTGCGGAGGTGAACACCCTGGCGAGGTAACTGGGCACAAGGCGGAGGACCGAGCCACAACCTGAAGCCGTCAGGTCTTTGTGGCCAAGAGACAGGCCTTGTTGGTACAGAGACAAGGATTTCAGGTGTACTGGAGGGAGGAGGAAAGGGAAGGTACTGTTTAACGGCTACAGAGTTTCAGATTTACAAGATGGAAAGTTCTGGAGATCCGTTTCACGACAATGTGAATATACTTAACATTACTGAACTGTAGAGTTAAAAATGGTTAAGACGGTACATTTTATGTCATGTGTTTTTACCACAATAATAAAAAAGGGATTTTGGGTTTGGCATGTTAATGTGGTGTTTGGGATAACGAGGTCACAGAGGCCTCTAAAGAATCTCAGGTGGAAGTGGCGGGAGCCATAGTGACTCCTGGGAACCAGAGAAGCGACTCACTGAGGCATGCTAAGGAGTCAGGTGGCCTAGGGGCCAGAAACCCAGGAGCTCCTAGGTGATGCGTGCTTGCCCTGCACGAGCCAGGGTCCCACTGGGATGCTTCCCCCAGCCCACCCCCACCTCATGTGAGAGTCAGTGACAATCTAAGTGTGTTCAGAGGTGGTGACGATGTGGAGAAGGGGCTGGAAATGGGGTCTGATAAGGAACAGTTGCAAGTACTGGGTATGCTCCTCCTGGAGAAGGTCAGACTTTGGGAGACATAGGGGAGGCCCCTGATGAATTCTGGGACCACAACAGGGCAAAGCTCAGACTGGTGGGTGGGAAGGGCAGGATGGCAGATTCCAGCTCAGCCTAAGAAAGAGCTTTCTCTCCATCAAAGCTTTCTGAAGACTGCAAGCGCTATCTCACGAGGTAGTGAGCTCTCCAGCACTGGGGGAATACGAGCAGGTGACTCATCTCAGAAGGATTCAGGCACTGGAGGCCCAGTCAGATGACCTTCAAGCCCCTCCAATCCTGAGATCCCGTAAGGTCCCTCAAGGTGGCGGTGGGAGGAGACAAGATGAACAGCTGGCCCGGGACTTCTAGGAGCTCAGGCTTCTCTAAGGAGACAGAGTGATCGAGATGCGTGTGTGGACGCACAGGGCAGGGCTGGGTGCACCCAGGCAGGTGGTGGAGGGTCCCCATCCGAGTGACACGCGTGGCCAGGCCCATCTGAATGTCCCTCCCAGCTCCCATCTCCCAGGCAGGCCATGGAGGGACCCCACGGGAGACGCATGGGACTGAGTGGCATGGGCAATGGGAACCACATGTGTCTGGGGGAAGGCTCCCTGGAGGAGGTGTTCCTGGATCAGGAGGCATGAAGTGAGGAGGCAAAGGACACTGACAGGGTCAGGGTGGATGGGATCTGGGTATCCCAGGGCTGTGGGGAGGAGGTGGAGATAGGGTAGTGGGGGTAGCTAAGGCGAAGCCAGTTTAGAGGCAGGCCTGAGTGTCGGGGTCAGGTTGCACTGGACCTCACAGTGCTGTGGGCCTTGCAGTCCCCTTGGCAGAGAGGGACCTAAAAGGCTGCTAGAAACTAGGTCACTGCATTCCCAGAATGTGGGAAGTAAAGAGAAACAAAAGTGAAAGTTCCTGTGGCCAACCTAAGCTCAGAAGACAAACTGGTCACGGTCCCCAACAGGGCCAGCTCCCAGGAAGTTCCCAACAGGGTTCCAGGAAGGGGTCAGGAGGACTCCGGTGATCTGGAGAGGAGCTCTCTCTCCCCACCCCCGCTGGGAGGCAGGGGGCCCCAACCGAGCCACACTCAGGCTGGCCCGGGAGTCCCCTCCCCCCAGGGCAGCCACTGCCAGCCCAGATGGCTCCTCAGCCTCAGGGAGGCAAGATATCACTGGTGACCACACCCAGCAAGAGGCACACACCCTCCTGGAGAGAAACCCAAGAATACAGATAAACATCAGGAAAAAAAGTCAAAATCCACCCATCCCCACATTAGGCAGGGAGAGGCTCTCGCCACCCCACAGTGGGGGAAGGTAGGAGTGGTGTCCTCATTTTGTAGGAGGGTAAACTGAGGCTCAGAGAGGTCATACAGCCTCAGGGGGTCAGCCCAGAATGAGGGAGATCTTTCTTCTGCTTGCTGGCCAATCATTTCCAGGGGCTGGGCCTGTGCACAATCTTAATTACTTCTCACCACCTTTTGTGACAGCTTCCACTACTGCACCCATTTTTTGGATGAGGAAACTGAGGATCAAGAAGGGAAGTAACCTGCCCACATCCACTCAACTGGTCCAGGGGTAGGCCCCTCAGGAGGAAGACCCCGTCCTTAACCCCACACCACCCCCAAGGGTCATGAGACAAAGGACACCACCAAGAAGAGACAGAGGGGTCACCGGACCTGGGAGGAGGGTGAGGCCCAGCAAGGTTGGCAGCTGCCTTCAGATCTCTGAGGGGAAAGAAGAGGAGGAAGGAAGAGGAGAAAGGACTAAGATTCCTCGTGAGCCTCCTCCGCGCCAAGCCCGCTATGGACAGACCTGCCTGAGGGGCCCCAGAGGAAACTCAGGGGCTGTGGGGCAGAAGTGAGAGGCAGCAGATTAGAGGTTTAAGATTAGAGCTGCCGGAAGGTGGCAGGCGTTCCTGGGCATGGCTCCCTGCGCTACGAGAAGGCAGCGCGGGCTCTGCGGGGGAGACCCCAGGCAGCTTAGGTGGCGCTGAACTTAAAGGCCATTTGGGGCGGGGCTTTCAACTGCTGAGGGGCTCTTTCTTCCCTGCCACCCCCCAGCTTTGGCTGGGACAGGCTCCGCCGTCAGCATCCATCCTCTTCTGAGGCCTCCCAGAGCCCAGCCTGACTCACTTCTCTCCCCTCCAGACTCCCCACCAAGAAGCCCAGGACATCAGGGGCCAGGGCAGGAACTGTGGGCAGGCCCCTTCTGTGCCTTGGCAAGAGGCTGGAAAGCGACCTGGTCCCACCTTGGGGCACAGCTGTTTTTGCCAGTTTTTCAGAAAGGAAGAATAAAAAGTTGCCAAAAAAAAAAAACCCAGAGCGAGCTCCAGATGAGCAGCCCCTGCTCGTTCAGCCTGGGCTGCGGGAGGTTCCAGAGGAGAAGCCCAGCCCTGCCTCCTCCTGGCCGGCGATCCTGGGAATTCAAAGGATCCATCTTTAAATGCTTCAGAACAGTTCTGGAACACAGTGAACAGTTACGAAATGTCCACTATAATCATCATCGTCACTACAGGGTGGAGACCCTTTAGCCTCTGGCCTTAGGAGAAAGTGCCCTGTCAGACCCCCCACCCCAATTTAACGGGGGCAGGGCTGCGGGTATTTAAGTTGGTCTTTGATGACATCTTTTCGCACCTCTGAGCTGGATTATTTGCTGAGTGAAGGAGTGTGAGAACAAATGAACGAGGTTCTCCCACCTGCACTGGGGAGGCACTAGGACAGACACCTTCTCATTACAGATGAGGACACTTGGGTCTTTGGGAGGACATGTGAATTGCCCAAGGTCACGTTAGAGCCAGATCTAAGAATGTCCCTCCCTTCACCCCTCGCCTCCCCAAATCTCAGACGCTTTCCACTTTCCACACATCTTCCTCTCCCTAAGCAAGAAGGACAGTCAATGAAGAGTCGCTCAATTGCTTACAGGAACAAGGGTGTCCCAGGGAATTTGCCCCAGGCTGCCCCTTGCAGACAGACAGGAGTTGATGAAGACAGAAGGAGCCAGGGCAGGGAGGTACTTGTTCCGACCAGCAGAGAGGCTGTCCATTCTCCAGCCCTGCCTGCTGCTCCACTAGGCCTGCGACAGCGCTGGGCCACACCCGGCCTCTCTGGGCCGGCTTCCGCTTCTGCGTGCGAAGGAATAATGGCATCTGTGGTTTTCCAAATACCTTCACAGCAGGGAAACCCTTTCTTTGAACTTTTCTTTTTTTCAATAAAATCAACAGATGAAAATGGAACTGCTGACCTGACCCAGCCCACGCCACCTCCCCCTGCAGAGGTGTGAGGGTCCCACTCAGCAGAAAGTGCCTGGGCTAGCTGGTCCCTAAAGGCCCTTCTGCTCTGATATCCCCTGATGCTGGGACATACGGCAAGGGGGACACTAAGATTCTCAGGGGAGTCCAGGCTGAGAAGCAGGCGGGGAGCGGGTGGCAAGTGGTTGGTGTGGTAGCGGGGAGTACACACAGCTGGGAAGCCAGAGAGCTGTGTGCCAATCCCAGCTGGTCCACTCACTGGTCAGTGTCAGCTTGGCAAGGCACCCAACCTCTCTCGGTCTATAAAATGGAGAAACGCCTTGCAGGACTGCTGCAAAAGTTGGTAACATATATCAAATACGTAGCTCCAAGTCCGGCGCACAGCAGGAGCTGAATAATTGGTGGTCGCTGTCACTGAGGACTAGAGGCTTTCACTGAGCCCAAGGCCATTGCCCTTCACTGCCCCATGACACCTGCTGCAAACTGAAGCCCTAAGGGAAATCAGGGCTAGGACAGGACCTGGGAGTCTCTGAACACGGGGCAAGAGTCTTCTGGAATTTAAGCTGTGTCAGTTGTGTGACACTTTTTCAGCAATGCCCATGATCCACAGCAGCTCTGGAGTATATGTGAGGTTAAAGGTTAAAAAGAGACTGTCTCCTATGCAGTGATGAGGAAACTGAGGCCCAGAAAAGGCAGGGACTGGCGTCTCCGATGGTCTTTATGGAACTACATAGAGCCCTGGGTGGCTACACGTGTGTGGGTGCTCCCCGCCCTGCGGTGCAGACAACCTCAGGCTGGTGGCCTGGAACTTCAAGATGGGGCCTGGGTCACCCAGAATAGTCACTTTTTCTTGGGGACCCTTAGGGGAGCCAGACACTGTCCTGGGGGCTCACACTCTTTGGGGAAGACAAATAAAATGCATGTGGCTAGGAGGGAGATAGGCCTTGGCCAGCAAGTGGAAAGTCCCCGGGTATGGGGGGCTGGGGAGCACCTGCCTGAACCAGCTTTAAATCTGCTTTCTGCCACTGTCCCCCTCCTCTCAAACTTGCCCCACTCTGCATCTTCAGTCCAAGAAAGCATCACCACCATCCTGCATCCAGACTCACACCACTGACCCTTCCCTCTCATTCACAATAAGTTGGTCACAAAGTCTGCTCAAGGCTACCATCTCGAAATCCATCCTCTCTAGTCCCTCAGATGCCTCTGTCATCTCTTGCCTGAGTCACAGCAGCAGCCTTCCTATGACCCCCCCACCTTTACCCTCTCCCCATCTGATCCACCCTCCTCCCTGGCACAGCTCTGGTCCTGCCACTTTCAGATCGATGCCTTTCAATGGCACCCCAGGTACCATGGATAAAGTCGCAATTTCCAAGGCCCTCTAGGATCTGAACGCCTCCTCCAGGAGCCTTCCGTGGGCCCCCTGCAGAGATCTCTCCCTCCCCTGAGCTCTACCACTCTTCACTTGCACCGTCTGGGGGCTTGGACCACTTTTCACCTCTTCCTGGAGCCACGTGGTGCCTTTCTGTCCCCTCAGTCGGCTTAACGATTTATTTCACCATCAGATGCACGATTCTGAGGCCAGGGGCCACGCCCTCCACAGCCCTGGTCCACAGCTTGGTACAGAGCTGACAAATGGAGGAATGAAGGAAGAAAGGGAGGGAGGGAAGGAAGGAGGGAGGAAGGGATGGATGGATAGACGGATGAACAGAGAGAAGGATGAGAACACAGCTGAGTACTGGCAGTTCTGGAAAACTGTTTCTTAGGGAACTAGAAACAACTGATTAAAATGTAACTTTAGAGAATTTGTGGATGTTCCCCTAACATACAGAGAAAGGAGCTGGTTTCTCGAAATGCTCTCTCACACCTGCCATGCTCTTGCCCCACCACCAGCCTTCATCCAGTTCTTTAACTACATGACTCCTTACATCACCCTTCCATACTGCAAAGGACCCTGGATCATATGGGCCACCCTCACTGTACATGAGAGGAAGCTGAGGCAGAGAGACAGAACAAGCCTTGCTCAAAATCACACAGCAAGTCATTAGCAAAGCCAGTGCTGAAAGCCAGACCTATGACTACAGATAAGGTAGGTTGGGACCAGTGTCAGGGAAAGCCACATACTCGCAACACTGGTGACTCATGAGACCAGATCTTGGAGGACAGATTCAAGAAGGGACCCAGCCTCGTCCACCTGAGGCTGACAACCGCAACCTCCCCTGAAGCAGGACTTCCGGACTCTGCTCTGCAGCTGCTCTTTAAGCCTCCTGTGAGGCAGGAATTACGCTGAGATAGATAGGGCCCTGGACGTCAGGAGTGAGGTGAGTATGGGAAACAGGTCTACGGTTGGGTAGCGTCCCAAGCTGACCGCTGGGCGGGCTGCCACAAAGAAGACACCAGGTGGGCCGGTCCCTCTCGAGGGAGGGGAAAGCAGCGGGGGACTCCCAGGTCAGGAGCTGAGCCTGTAAGGACCGGGAGGATTTTCAATCTAAGGAGCGGGGGGCGATGAGCCCTGGGAAATGGAAGCCAGCAGAAGGCACCAGTGTGCCAGCCGCAGGACAGCTGAATGGAGGAGGAAGCAAAGTAGGACCACCAACTCTCAGGGGGGCCCCAGGAGGAGCTAAGGAGTGTGTACTCTTTCACCTGTAGACAGTGGATGGAAGGCGTTAGAAAGTGACAGGAGGGAATCTGCATTCACCGTGACACCCACAGTGCTGAGGATGGGCGGGGAGAGGCAAGAGAGAACGTGGAAGCGGAGTCTGTACCCGGTGGAGCCTGACTGAGCCTGGCACACAGCCTGGCACAAAGGGGGCGCTCAGGGGAGGAGGGAGAAGGACAGAAGAAAAGGATGCTCAGAGCTGTCCCTAGGAGGGTTAGTTGGGGCAAGCTGCTTTGCAGCCAGAGATGCTGTCACAGTTTGGTAGCTTTTTCCAACTCTAACTCTGTTCTCCTGAAACAAAGCAAAAGCCACGCCTTGGCGGGACGCTGAGCGCTCACCCCTCAGCGCCGGGAAGCCCTCCCTGACGCAATCTCTGGCCCGCAGACAGGGGGACCCTCCCTCGGTCTCGCCTTCCCTCCCTCTCTCCCGGCCGCCTGCGGCCACCCGGCTTCCTGGCTGCCCCGGAAACTGCCCGCGCCTCGCCTCCGGGCGCCTCGCCCGCGCGCCCCCAGCCCGCACCCGGGGGTCCCGCGGCGCCGCCGGAGCCCTGTCCCCGCGCGGAGGCGCCGCCGCGTGCCCCGGGCTCCCGCGCCCGCCCGCCCGCCCGCCGGCCCGGGGCTCACCTGACTTGCCCATGGCCCGCTCGCGCGCTCCTGCCGCCGCTGCTCCCGCCGCGCCGCGCTCCCCGGTCGTCCCCACGACGCCCGCGAGCCGAGGAGGAGCCGGCGGCCGCAGCCCCTCCCCCGGCGCCGCCCGGCCCCCGCCTTATAAGGCCGCGGCCGCTGCAGGCGGAGGCGCCCGGGGCCACGCCGCCGGCTGCCTGGAGGAGGCGCCCGGGGCCCCGCGCGCCTCCCCGCCCTCCTCCGGAGGACTTGCCCCGCGAAGGGACCCCAGCGACTGCCCAGGGCTCCCGGGTGCGGGCGGGGAACCGGGACCTCCCGGATCTCCGCCCCTAGCGGTCCCCTCTCGGGACGCGGATGGCCGGGGGAGGCGAGGGGTGCATAGGGAAGCCCGCGCCTGCCGCTCGGTTCCCGGTAACTCAGCGGCTGACGCGCTGCGAGGACCGCGGAGCTCACTGTCGCCGCGCGAGGGACGATTCCGGCTGGTGTCACCAGTGGTCGGTGTTCTCCCGGCCTCGGCCTGACGCAAAGCACCTCAGGCCCCGAGTGTGCCTTTTCCTCTCCCCAGCGGCCCCGGGCTCTGAAGGGAATCTGCGTCCTCTGCCCAGGCCACACTCTCTGGTGCGAGGCCGGCTGGAGCTGGGCTCTCCCTCCGCTCCCGCGGGCCGCCCGGGGAGGCTCCTGGCGCCCCGTCCTGACCTGTCTGCTTGCCCCTCACTGCCTGTCACACCAAGCTAAACCCCCGCCTCCGGAGTATGGCCCCAGACCTGTCTCCTCAACTCCCTGCTTCATCCCATGCTCCAGCCGAACTAGACTTCTTGAGGTTTCCCAAACGTGTTCTGAGATGCCCCACCTCCTTGCCTTTGCTCAGGCTGTTCCCTCAGCCTGGGGTGCTGGCCCTTCTCTTCCCTTCAAGTCCTCCCCATCCCTCAGGGCCTAGGAGTCCTTTCAACTCCAGAGGTCCTACCTTTCCCGACCTTGGGGGCAGCGGTCAGTGCCACCTGGCACTGGCAAGACTTGGTCCCAGCCGTGGCCCCACCCGTGTGAGAAGAGCCCTTGCATGAAGGGGTAGCAGGACTCCTGTGTGGGCCTGCCCAGGGGAACTCCTGACTGCCGAAGGGGCTCAGGAAACCCTCATGGAAGGAAGCAAATTTTAAAACCTTTCAATAAATGTGGACTGAAGGAACCGACTTGCTGATTATAAAGGTAGAATTTGCAATACCAAGGGCTTCAAAAGTCCAGCAGGGCAACAGCAGGGCTGGGCACTGCCCTTTCTACTCCCTCCATGTCAGACAAGTCCTTTCAGACTGTGCCAGAGTGCCCTGAGAACTTAACTGCTGAGCCACTGGGCTGGCCCCAAATATTCAGACCTAAAGTAAACTGTGAAAAATTCCTGAAAGTAGAAACTGTTCAGTCAAATTTTCTGAACATAATATAACAGAACTAAAACTTAGTAACTAAAGGTTAACTGAAAAATTGTGACCCACTTAAAAAATCGTTGAAAATCCCAAGTAGAGCACTGAAGGGGAAAATCAAAGCAGATGCTTAGAGATGGGTGACAATTAGAACACGCGGTCAAGAGCACGGGCCAGGGATTTGAAGTCTTGGGGCCCCAGTCCCAGTGCTGGCGCTGCTGCTCCCTGACTGGGATTCCAGTCATGGGCTTGAAATGAAGGTGGTAAGACCTATCTTAGGAGGTTTTTATTTCTAGATTAAATGAGACGATAATTAAAAAATATTGTTTAAACATCACTTACTTTTGTATGTAGAATATTTTGCAGTCACAATTTAGATATGTAAAGAGGTGACTATTTCTCTGTATAGATCAAGCTCAAATTCTGCTGATGGTAGAAAACTTGTGCATTGAAGAAAACTCCACTAAGTTATACTACTTTAGTCTCTTGGAGCTAAATATTCAAGCAATCCAGAATCTTTCCCAGCCCCTCTGCACTTCTGGGCCAACTCCTCCAGACTCAGATTCTTCGGCAGGAGCATCTGTTGGACTAAGCCTGGGTCACATGCCTTCACACAAGCTTTCAGAAAGAGAGCAGAGGAATGTCTTCACCCCTTCAGCTTCCATAGTTAAGTACAAGATCTTTTACACTCAAATAGAGACTTCTCCACATGCCAAGCAGCCAAAACCCAGCAAATGTCTCCCCTCTCTCCCTTTTCAGAAAGGGGAATTTTGTTTCTCTCTTACATCTGTTTCCCCAGAATGTTCTACACTCCATGACTCAGCCATTCTCAGTGTCTAAGCTCTTACATCATTATGAGTTCTTCCCCAAACTATGGCTTAAGATACAACTATGCTTTAAGCCCTTCAGGCTTTGGCTTTTGATCTGCAGAGGTTTTTGGAATAAAAAATTCATTGTAATAGCTTAATGTATGGAAGGCCATGGCAACTAGAAAAGTGGGGGAAAGAAAAACCTTGGCAGAAAAATCTCCTTATTTTATCCTCTTATACTCTCTTTATTGTTGTTGTTAGAAAATGTATGGGATGCTGCCAAAGCTGTACTTAGAGGAAAATACACAGCATGAGAAATATGAGCATAAGCTTTGAGTTAGTCCTGGGTTCAAAATATCCCTGCTCTGCTACTTACCAGCCATGTGACCTTGGAGAAATTATTTAATCTCCTCAATCCTTAGTTGCATCAGCTGTAAATAGTGTTAATAATACTATTTGCCTCATAGAGAGATTGTGAGAATTGCATGAGATAATTCATTTAAAACACTTGCTACTATGCTTGCGTGAAAGGAATCCTTGGACAATCTTGAGAAAGTGGTCCAGGAATCTTCTTGGTCATTCTTGGCCACTTGTCACATGACAGTTCTTCCAGTGGGAACTGTCAGTAAAAGGGCATGGTACACAAAGGCTCAACCCTCTCTAATCCCAGGAGATAATAGACATAAGATATAACCAAGCATGGAGTGTTTGCTAGATTTTACATTTTGCTGATTTGTAGTATAATGTTCCTGTTAATATACAGACCAAGTTCATCACTCAGTGCTCCAAATGAGAAAGAAAATCTGTAGTTAGATGACATCACTGTCAATCTTGGATAAGCAAGAGGAAGGTAGGAAAGCAGAAGGGAGAGAAGTAGTCACCAGGTCATGTCCATGGAGCTAAAGCGTTGATGAGCCTCTGATTGACCCCCTTCCTAAGAGAAGGGGCTCATTTGACTCTCTGCCCAGGGCTTGGAAACCAGGAAGGAGAGAAGCTTCACCATCAAAGGGTGGAGAAAACGTATAGATAGTCACTTATTGTTACTTAATACTTCCTTGATTGAACATAAAGGGACTTCAATGAAATCCCTTCCTATTGATCTCTGTATTGCTGTAGACTGAATGTTTGTGTCCCTCTAAAATTCATATGGTGAAACTATTCCCCAAGGTGATGGTATTTGGAGGTGGGGCCTTTGAGAAGTGATTAGGTTATGAGGGTGGAGTCCTCACGAATGGGATTAGTGCCTCTATAAAAGGGACTCCAGAGAGCTCTCCTGCCCTCTTTCCTCCCGGTGAGGAAACAACTAGAAGTTGGCAGTCTGCAACTCAGAAGAGAGCTCTCACCAGCACCCAACCATGCTGGCATCCTGATCTCGGACTGCCAGCCTCTAGAACAGTGAGAAATAAATTTCTGTTGTTTCTAAGCCACCCAGTCTATGGTATTTTGCTCTAGCAGCCCCAGCTGACTAAGACATGTATCTTAGAATCCTGAACCTTACATTTACTGACTATGAAAATAATCTATTACCGAATTTGGAGCCTGGAAGGAGAAGGCTCTCCCCTGATCTTTGATAAAAAAAATTCCCCTGAAACAGCCTGAAACATGATAGATGGCCGATAAATCACAACTATTATTATACTCCTTATTTAAAAAGAGAAAAATAAACTCTAAGTGTTGGACTAAAGAAGCTAGACAAATTACAAAACAAATTAAAAAAAGAACTATAAGCATAGTTGAACTCTGGTTAGTGAGTGAATGAATGCTGACGTGTTTCGGGGTGAAATATTGACGTTTACAACTTACTCTGAAATGCATAAAAAAAATAAAATGGATTCAACTTACTTTGAAACACACATAAAATAAGATTGATGGATAGAAGGAGAGATGGATAGCTAGTGACAAAGCAAATCCAGCAAAACGCTCACAGTAGAATCGAGACGGTGAGCACAGGCATTTTCGCCTTAAAATTGTCTGCAGCTTTGAAATTTTCCCTAATAAAGTGTTTAAAAACTAACTGAATAAAGAAATTAATATAGATAAAAACAGAAAATTATGCATTAGAAAACAGAAAGGAGCAGAATTGAAAAATACATCCTAAAGCTGGAAGACATATTGAGTAGATAAATCTCTACAAAATCAAATCAATAAAAAGTCTAAAAGGAGAGAAAACTCAAAAGTACTACATTAGTAATAAAAAAGGGGATATGATCTTTTTTTAGAAATGTTCAGAAAAGTAATATCCATGTCTCTACTAGTAGTTTTTCTGAATTGGGCAATTTTCTAGGAAAATACAAATTTCTGATATTTATTTAAGAAGAGGAAAAAAAACTCTATGTGAACAAATATAGCCATAAAAAAAGAAAAGGAAAATATCACTGCTTACCCAAATAGAGATGGACTCAGGTAAGTTTGCAGGCAAAGCTCGGTCAAGCCCTTGAATGACAGATGAGTCTGGTACCATGTACATGTTCTAAAGCAGAGAAAACCTCCCCCATTCGTTTAGTGAAGCTAGAATGATCCTGACTCCAAAACCCGAAAAATGTAGCAAATACAAAAAACCAGAGTGCAACAGCATTTATGAATATAAATACCAAAATCCAAAATAAAACATCACCAAATTGAATCTAGCAGTGTATTGTTAGAATAATACATCATGACCAAATAAAACTTATTTCGAGAGTATAAGGATGGTTCAATATTAAGATATATACTCGCAATTTATAATATTAATAAGTCAAAGGAAAAATATAATGTAAACAAGTGCTGAAAATATCTTTGATACAATTCAGTATCCATTACTGAGTTTTAAAAAAATCTCTTATTTTCCCTTAGCAGAATAAAGCGAAGCCTCCTAAAACAAACGGTAAAACATGTCATACTTAAACACGTCCCACTTAACAGTAAAACAATGGGACACTCCCGTTGAAATCAAGAACATCATAAAGTTTCTTGCCATCATTACTGTTAATCAACATTGATGTGGACTTCTAGCCAGTACTAAGACAACAAAAAGAGATAAGAGGTATAGATATTGGAAAAGGAAGAGCCAAGTTTTCATTATAGTTTCTCCATGGAAAAACCTAAGAAAGTCCACTAAATTCATATAAAAAAATTTACATGATGGCCAGGTCCCAAAAAAATATTTAAAAAAATCAGCTCTTTGGGGGCCAGCCCGGGGGCATAGTGGTTAAATTCACATGATCCACGTCAGCGGCCGGGGTTTGTGAGTTCGGATCCCAGGCACAGACCTAGCACCACTCATCAAGCCATGCTGTTGTGGCGTCCCACATACAAAATAGAGGAAGATTGGCACAGATGTTAGCTCAGTGACAATCCTCCTCACCAAAAACCAAAAATGAAAACAAAAACACCAAAACAAAGTCAGCTTTTTTACATAGCATCAATAACCAGTTCGAACATATCGGGGGAGAAACACTGAAAACAGTAACGACAATAACCCCTTTTAAAAGCACCTGGGTATAGACTTATGTTGCTATAATACATTCATTTTATCATGAGGATTGTAGACGTGCCTCCCATGTGACAGCCTGGGCTCTTTTAGGAAGAAAGTAAATACTTGCTATGATGAGGGGTGGCTCCTCGCCACGGGGAAAGTAAGCTAGATCCAGAGCGCCACGTTCCCCACACGTGGGGCCAGAGCCCAATCCTCTGCTTGAGAGGCAGCAAAGCCGGCTTTGAACTGGCGAAGCCTGAACGAGCGCGGGCCACCGTGCAGCTCTGGGCTGAAGCCCGAGAGCCGGCAGCTGTGTTGGTGTAGCTCCAGAAGGGGCAGAGGCTGGCCTGCTCTCTGGGTGGTGGAGCAGTGGGGTTCTCGGGGAGATAGGGAGAGACTCCGGACAACACGGGCGTGAAGAAGGGCTAGGAGAGGCAGATGGAGAGGAATGAGGTCAGGAAGGAAGGAGCATTCCGTGGGCACCTCCGAACGTTTAAACCAAGAGCTCTTGCCCATCTTGGGCGGTGTGCCAGAATGAGTGGGCAGATCCTGTCACATCTCCTGGTCCTTACCCAGCATTGCCCTGACCTGCTGCGTCGGTATCTTCTTTTTGCTCCACTTCCTTCCCTAAACTGACTCTCCGCCCTGCTCTCTGCCCAGAAGGCGGACCTGTCGAGTTACCACAATGGGCTCCAGGAGTGGGGAGACCTGAGGGCGGTGGGGGAAATGCCTGCTCCAGGCAGTGCTCTCCTGGGTTCCGGTAACTACCCCACCACTTTGGCCTTGGGGGTGCTAACAGCCTCTGTTACAGCTCACGCCCTGCACTCTTCCTGTGGTTTAGTACATCCTGCTCACACCTTTGTAAATAGCTCCTTTATTGAGACTTCCTCAGATTATCCTAATTTGGGTGGGTCACTTGTTTACCTGCTGGGTCCTGACCAACATAAACCTTACCTGACAGCTCAGTAAAGCAACTGCTCACATCTCCAGCAGAGTTCAGGGGGAGATTGGTCTGGTGAAGACAGGTGAGCTGGCCCTCAGGAAGAGGACAGCACGTCGCCTGATTGCTGGCTGGGGTTCTGGCCAAGATGGGGCTTCAACCTGTGAACCATTAGACAGGGAAATGCCAACCAGCAGACAACTTCCCAAATAAGAAGCCATGTTCCTGAACTTGCCCTCACAGGGCAGTGAGGTAAGTGCCTCCACCCCACGATGTGGACAGAGGGCCCCGCCCCAACGATAGAGAGAGAGATACGTATGGAGGATTCTGTTGTGCACTCACTGGTACAGGCAGGGAGAGCAAGGGGCAGTATGGGTGACTTTTTCCTTTGTTTAAATTTCCAGTATTTGGGGAATGCACATGTTGTTTTCATAATGAGAAAATACAGTGAACTTCATTTTGGGAAAATGAAAGAGCAGGTGGAGTTGGAGGCAGGAGTGTGTTAGCAGGCTTCCTCATGGGAAGGCTTCCTGCCTTCCCCTTCCCCCGCAGCAGCCTGACTTCCTGAGAACCTCACTCCACCTTTGGACTTTAGACTTTTTAGACCTTGCGTGTGCTCTCTGTGCACCATTTTGTGTGGGCCAGCGAGAACAAGGTGAAAAGCGCAGTGTAAACTGTCATGGAAAGTGCCAGAGAGCTGTGTCAGTTACTTGTATGATTCCTGCTGCTCCTCGACCATGCATGTCTGCCTTGTTGGGCTGACCTGACCTTGAACCTATTCCACTCTGCCCGCCCCTGGTGCCCACCTTCAGGAAGCTCTGCCGCACGGCTGCTCCATCCCTGAAAGCACTCATCCCGCCCAGCTGCCTTGTGCCAGGGAAAGCCCAGACCTGGCCTCAGGCCTTGGCTTTGCCCTGACTTGCTGTGTGACCTTGGGCTAGTAATTCTGCTCTTCTGGCCTGTCTTCCTCTATACAAAGTGGAAATCCACCCCCCAGCTCCAAGCTTGCTTGCCTGGGGAAAGGAATTTCCCTAGGCATGAGCCCTCTGCTTTCTCTTCCCCTCAACAGGCAGAGTGCCCAACGCAGGCTCCTTCCGCAGCAGGGAGAGAGGGAGAGGGAGGGAGAAGGCTCCCGGGGCAGGGCCTCCAGTGCCTTTGAGAGATGGAGCGCCCTCTGGGGGAGCCTGTGGGTTTGGCTCCCACTAGCTCAGGGATGAAGGGAAACCATTAAATCAGACGAAGGACAATAAACATCTTCTGTGTCAAGACCATCAGTGTTGCTGGTGGGTTTAACTTTCTCCCGGCAGTGGAGCTGAAACAGACGCAGGCTGGACCCTGAGGGAGGGCACCAGGCGCAGGGGAAGCCTGGCACCCAGCCTCATTCAGTTAATGTTTGCTCAGCAGAGTCGAGGATGAGCACAGGACAGGGAAGGGAAGCTCGCCTGACAGCGAGGTCAGTGGATGATCTCGAAGGTCTCTCCTGACACGGAAGTTTGACACACACAGTTCTCTGCACACCAGAGCTATCCAGATCAGTCAGTGGAGCCGGGAGGGAAGGGCAGATGCTCTGCATGCCACTCTGGCCCGGCATTCAAGGCCAGCACGTCTGACTTGCCTCACACCTCCCCTCATCACCCCTTCCCAACCCATCACCTCCACTGTTCTACCACTGGGACGGCCCCAGACTCTCCTGCTCTGTGCCTTTGCTCAAGCCGTACCCTCTACTTAGAATGCCCCTCCTTAAAGCCATCTGGACGAGCCTCCCTATTTCTACCTGGCCCAGCTCAAATCAAACCCTCAAAGAAGCCTTCTGTCTCCTTGTTAGACTTTCTCTCCTCTTCACACCTCCTGTGGCACGTTGTCTGCACAACCGGATTACCTGCTCCTCCTGTCTTGCACAAGCAAACCATAACTAAGTGCGATGCCACTTGGGAGCTCCTAGTTGACACACTTCCTGACTAGAAACGAGCGTCCCACAGCTTATATTGAAGACATCCTAATGACCATTAGTGACTGACGCCAGTGACATGCCAAGCTCACTGTCCTGAGGAAGTGAGCCTTGCCTATGTACAGGGCGGAGACCACAGCTCCCACCCGCTACTCTAGGCAGTTAGAGCCACTCCTCCAGCCTGGGCAGCGGGAGGCAGAGACGCCTTTGAATTGGCTATGGCACTGAAGTTTTTAAAATAACCAGGAGAGAGGCCTGAGGAACGAAGTGAGACTGAAGCAGTAAAGGCATGGAACTTGACAGAGATGTCGTTATGGGCTCCACTACCTAGTAGGAACCAGCGGCAGTTACTGGACAAAGAAAACTGTGCTCATATTTGTACTCGGATAAGCTGAGACAGCAGTTTTATCTCGAGGCAGATGCACTTCGCCTTTTTACTTGCCCTCCTGCACCTGATGTGATCTGGGCAGCAGCGTGTGTGGTCCCTGACTAGCCAGCTGTGGCCACCCTGCTCCCCGGAGCCAGTAATTGGCCTGGGCATGGGATCCAGCCAAGGAGACACAGGGGTGACTGCCGAGGAATATTTTTCTTACTCATAAGAGGCCCTGGCAGCAAAAGGAGAAGGCACTGTGGCTCTCATGCCCTTTCTTGCTGAGAACACTGTGCTGGACCTTAGCTAGGAGCTGAGACAGCCCCCATGAGACCAAGAGGGCAGAGCTGTGATCTCTTCGTCATGCACACAAAATGAACATTTGGTGGCGTGAATGATGTGCATTTGCTGTCCCCAGCCTACAGAAGAATGATTATGTAGGATTAAGGAGAGACCAACTGTGTAGTGTCATCCAGTGACAATCAAGCGTTAAGCCCAGATCCTGTCCCGGAGCCCTTGGGAAGCTCCCTGGCAGAGCTGACTCTGGAGCGAGACCTCCAGGAAGCAGGCAGAATCTTCCACAAATTGACCTGCTTCTTTTTGCACTGATTTCAATTTTCTGCACTCTCTTTTTTGCCATTTTTGCCCTGGGTGTAACAATTATTTCATTATTAGCCACTTTGGATAATTCCCTTTTTCTATAGGTGAGTCGTACAAAGCGCCCCAGGGTCCTTACTGGGCTCTGGGGGCTACATCTCCGGTCTGTGCTCGGCCTGAGGGCGAGGCAGTGCTGTGTGCCCGCAGGCTGAACTGGTCTGAGGGCTAATGGCCTCCTGCTAGAGAGATGCACACTCCTCAGAGGACGCAGCCAGCAGAAGGCTTCTTCCAGGAACAGTTACTTCCTGTGAGAAATGCATCGGGCCCGCTGTAGGCGGGGCTGCAGCTCCCATAACTTTCCTGCTCTGCTACAGAGGTGAGCTTGTGACCCAAGCCGGGCCTGTGACCCTCTTGGGGTCCACACCTGCCCAATTACTCGCTTTAGACTGCACACGGAGCTGTTTCATCTGTTTTCTAGTGTCTTGGTTTCATTACCCATGGCATAGGAGCCTCTGAATCTTTCTCTCTCCCCCAAGACCCAGTTGTCTCCTGCAGGATCTGCATTCGAGGCCTCTACCAGCCTGACACACTTGGCCTTGGGCAGAAGGCTGGAAAGCCATCCAGCACGAGCTCCACCTGCACTCATGCTGGGAAGCCATGAGGCAGCCTGGGTGTGCTCAGCACAGCAACTGGCCAGCGAGGAGCACCCTCTGCCTGTCCTGGGCTTGTCTGGCCCCTAACATCTCATGATTGTGTCCTCAGAAGGACAACCTTTACATCTTTCTCTCCCTTGATACACCCCCACCCCCAAACCCCAGCACCTCTCATTTTCTCTTCTTTCTTTCCCAGGCCATGAAACTGGTATTACTTTCCCAATAAAAAATTTAGTCAGTCTGGCTGTTGTCCTATCCTGATGAGAAAGGACCTCTGTGGTGGACTATTATTATTCAAAAGACTCATGGTCCCTCCTCCAGCTCCTCCCCTGCCACCTCCCCCTAACACACACACACACACACCCCCCAGAAGATTAAATATCCCTTCCTTTTGAAATCAGGAGTGGCTGTGTGACTTGCTTGGGCCAGTAAGATGTAGGCAGAAATGACAGTGCCACTTCTGAGCAGAGACCTAAGGGCCAGTTGTGGTTCTCTCTGCCTCTTTCCTCCCTTTTGTGGGGACACTGGAATGGGTCCTTGGAGTGAAGACAGTGTAGAGAAGAGCAGCTGGCCCACAGTGGACGTGTGACACGAGCAAGATGTGAGCCTCTGTTGTTGTCAACCATGGAGATTTCAGGATCTTAGCCTCAGCTGATTGATAGAATGTCCCAGGCCTTGATCAACAGGCCCTCTTTCTCCACAGTCCAAGGGCCTCTCTGCCCCAGGACATACCCTGAAGCTAGAACATCAGGCCCAAAGCAGTGCGGAACAGAGCTGCCTAGTCTGCTCCTGGGTCTCAGAGGGCCTGGAGCTCTCGGTCCTGAAGGCCTAAAGCTGGGGTCTTTGTATTTAAATTCCTGCCACTCTGGTGATGCCTGGTCTGGTCTGAGCCGCTCTCTTCCAGCTGCCCCACTTGCCCAGGGCCCATGGCTGGCAACAGTAACACTCCATGACTTCCTATTCCAGATGGAGGACACAGCTCACCCAAGAGTGATCAGTGGTTTCATTTTAAATGCCCACATTGCTTAGAAGTACATAAGATCATATAAAAATTGTTTTTATTAAAATAGAAAAGCTTTCCAGTATATTGCATTGAAGACATTTATAGAGAAAAGGCCGATGCAGCAAACACGCTCCAGCAGCCCCGAGATCATCCGGAACCTTGAAGTGCCCACTGTTAAACAACGTTTTGGTAAAATAAGCACATCCCTATATATTCCAGAGAGTACATATAATACTGAAAACAATACTTCATGTAAAGTCTAAGTTTAGGTGCATACAAACAAGAAGTATTACATTGAATAGCTTATTTCAAACTGTGAAACACATTCAAAGTATTCCACTTCTTAGACAACATGCAAACATTTTAATACTTAGATTGACATTTTTAAATATATAAACCATAATTCTTTATAATTCTATATCAAAAAGAAAGTCAGACAGAACACTTATCTATATTGTGCATATCACAGAAAGCAAATGTGTCTCCACGAAGAGAAAGTACTGGGTTAACATGCATGATTGTCGCTTTACAAATATGGCTGTTCACCTTCATAATAAAATAGAAAAATCATGTATTTTTTACATGAACTACTCTTTATTTCACTTTTTGGCAATTAAATAAGTAGCAGCAATTGGTTTAAAGATTGATGTTTAAAAACTCTAAATTTAACTTGGATGAATACTGAAGAATATACATCTGGTTAATATAAAAATGCATAATGCAAGACGCTTTGATGCGACGTAACTGCCTTTCACAGAAGTCACAGTAAGCACATTAGTAACCACTGAGACGGCCACCATATATCATTATCTGAGTGTCACTTAATCAGCTTGCTTTTACTTAACAAGATAGATGGGTTCCCAAATTACATTTCTGTAAATTAAATTTGCCCGATGACTTACATGATCATTTCAAAACGCTTTCCCTTTATTTCTTCCTCTAATAGCAGCAGCTCTTCACCGCGAGCCCCGCTTCCAGACAGAGGAGGTAACTGTCTGCAAAGAAACACACACCTCCTAGGGGCATCTGAATACTTAACGGAACTCTGAAATGAAGTTCCTGTGATATGAAGCCCACAGTGAAGTGAGCTATCTTTCTAAAAAGGGATCATCTCATTTATCAGTAATCCTGAATTTGGTTTAGAGTAGAGGACCCATCAAAGGAGCAAAATGTAAATGGTAAGGGGTGATCCACCTGAAGGGGACATCCTCTTTTCAAAAGTATTTGGAAGCATATATTTTAACATTTGTAAAAAACAAAACAAAAGCCCTACAAATATTGGCAGGTTGAAAAAAAAATACTGTGTGGTGAATAGAGGTGACAAGAGCTTTCACTTGGCCACTATTCAACTACAAACCAGCAGTCCTGTATGTTTTTCACAAGGTAGAAAAACTAGATCGAGGCACATTTTACCCTTCTCACGGGCAGTCAGTTGTGTCTCCAGAGCAAGTGCAAGGCGAGGCCCAGGCTGAGGAAGAGGCAGGAGTGGCAGGGGGGTGTGGTCCCGATGCCGGCCGACGGCACGCTGCTAGAGACCTGTACCTGGGAAATGATGAGGGCAGACAGGGGGACGTGGGATGCCAGGGTAGGGCTGTCAGAGTTGATGAGGGATTCGATCTTCTCCGCTTCTTTATTGCAGGCCTCAATCTGGAAGAGGAAAATCAGATTCTTTTAATATAAAACCACAGAACCCATAAAAAGGTCAAGTCAGACAAATCCCACATATATCCTAACACATACATAACATAGGGAATACGCTTTCTCTCTGTCCTATCCTTGGCTGGAGTCACATTTTATTAGAGTCTTAATTTATTACACAAATCATAACAGCATCAATGAAAATGAAATCAGAGAAGAAATGAGCCACAATGCCACTGCCCTTTCCTTTTTCCACCATCGTGCTCACCACTTATCCCCATTTAGACATTATCTTTCCATGGTTAAACAGTCACGAGGAATGGACTGTCAATGCCTAGTTAAACATGAGGGTGAAAGCAATGAGACTTAAGGAGCTTTCTTATTGTGCAGTTTACCAGGGGCTTATATTCACCCCCTTCATTTGAGCCCTCACTATTCTGATGCCGAAACTTGGGCCTACATGCATGAGGCTCCACATACATCTCGATTGTGAGGAAGAAAGATTGGGGCCCACAAGACCAGCTCTAGTGGGCTGCCCTCCCCAGTGGGAGCAAAGTCCTCCAGAGACTGGAGTCTATTCTGGCTCTGTCACTGCATGACCCGTGCCAGTCCCTCCCCCCCTGGGCCTCAGCCAACTCGTCTGTACGATGAGCAGCTCCTTCCGTCTCTGCACCCTCTGAGTCACAGCATCTCAACCTCTCCTCTCTCCCACTCCTTTGAATCCTGCTGTCAAAAGGGTACCCAGCTTCAGCCCCCCGGAAAACGCTCCCCAGTGTAGCTCTGTCCTTCAGAGACTGCCTTGCGTCTCTCCCTCCTGCCCAGCCGAATGCCTCCATGTCCTCACCACCTGGTCCTCCCCTGGCTCTGGTTTGTGCCCACCCCTCCCAAGTCCCCCAAACTTGACAGTGACAAGATGGTGGCACAGCACCTGCTGAACCCCACCTGCAAAGCTTTTGGAGAATGATCAACAGGAACAATCAGGATCACAATTTCTGACTCAATGCTGAAGTATCCAAATACGTCGCACTGTGGGACAGACACGTGCATGCGGATTTTCTGAAGTATTTCCAGAACTGTTATCGGCTTTTTGTTTGTTACCTATAAAGAGAAAAAGTTTCTATTATCTGAAAAAAAGAATTCCTTATTATTGCCAAAGCTGCCTCGCCACCTTGCCTAAGGCAAGGAGGCTCTTTCAACCAAGGAACCGCTAAGCGCAGGCCCCAGAAGGCCCTGCCAGCTGCATTCGAAATCTCCAGTCTGTTCCAATGGGGTCTGGCCTGACTGTGAAGCTTTGCAGCCTGGATAAGTGTTCTCAACAGAAATGCTTCTTCTTCTTCTTTTTTTTTTCTTTAAATAAAGTATTTTGAGTTGGAGGCTGCAGGGAAATAATTAAAGTCTTTGTATAAAAATACAGGTGTTTTAATCCAAATGGGGACAATTTTCTAGGTAGCGGCAGGTGTTGTCTGGAGCCCTGCCTCCACAACAGTGAGCAGCCAAAGGAGTGGCAGAGAAGCAAAGTGGGCAGAGCCACAGTGGGTAGGGGCTGGCGCTGGACGCACTGGGAAGAGTGGGGCCTGAGAGGGCAGGCCACCTGGAAACCAGTGGGGCGCCTACCAGTCTCTGGTTGCCTGGTTCTGCCTCCAGCCCCAACTCTGCTTACCAGGCCAGGAGGCGATCTTTCCTAAGAAAGACTCAGGCTGTGACATGCGAGCAGGGTCACCATACAGCCAGGCTGCAAAGGAAAGGAGTGCAGGACCCGGAGCAGACAGCCCGGGTTCAGAACCTGAGTTGCTTCTCTGCAGATGGGTTTCTTCATCTATAAAGGGGATAACATCTTCTACTCTGTAGGATTACTGAGAGGTTTATCAATCCGCTTCGAACAGTACCTGGCATATAAAGCAATTTACCTTAGCAATAGTATCCAGCTTTTCTTTGTCAAATAAAACTCTTAACATCCCAGCACATAACGGGCAACAAGCACCTGTATAACAGAAAGCATTTCACGTGTGTTCAGAATTGGAAGTGTGGAGAACCCAGAACAGTTGGTGAAATCCCCCGGCCCTTCCTTCCGTGCTCGGAGAGCTGCAGCTGCTCTCCTGATGGAGCACTTTTAGATGTGTTCCCTGACTACCTGGGAGGGCCTCAGAATTTGCACATCCACCAGAACGCTTCCTCCAGCCCTGCTTTCATCCTTCAACACTTCTCAGGGTGAGGCAGCTGTGGTGGAAGGCAGCACAGAGAGGGCTGGCCTTTCGAGAGACATGGGGCTGAGACCCTGGCCCGCCTCAGAAGTCACTGTGTGATCCTGGGCAGGTGCTTTCCCGGCCCTTAGATTTCCTGTTTGCGAAAGCAGGGACTCCCGGAGTGTTTGATTCTAATTTAATATTTAAAATTATTTTAAACTGTTAAAAAACGATAACAAAGTATCAGAACAGCTTTGTTTTGCTCACTGCTGCGTCCACAGTGCCTAGAAGAATGTCCGGCACATGCTGGAAGCTCAGTAAACATCTGATGAATTCATGGATGGAGGAATGAGCTTGTTAGATTCCAGATTAATGTGTTCTGTGCAGACTTGGGATAGAGTCTCTTCTGCCACCTCTGTTTAACTGAAGAGTATGAGCCTGTAAGGTAAGCTGTTTAAGAAAATTGTTACCGCTTATAACAGTCTATGAAATAAGACTTTCTTGATTATACGCAACTAAAACAATTAGGTGCTAACGCCAATCTAAGACAACTCTCTTCTGTTTCTCTCAATTTCAAAAGTTGGTGTGCATCAAAACTACTTCAATTATTCATTCATTCATTATGATTTCTTTATTAACTTTATAATAAGTAAATATTATGCATTTGAACTAATAACCATAATTTTAGTAATTAAATACTGCTTTATCTGTTTATATATTATTGTTTGGTGTAAGATTTTCCTCGAAAAAAGTTTACTATATTGTTTTAAAACCACCAGACCAGATGATGTCTAAGGTAACCTGGTTGACCCGGAATAACACATCTAATCAGCATCAGGCACAGTCACGACTTTTTGAAAAATGTAAATAAACTAGTCAGCTCTCTTCCCCTCAGTGACTCACTCTCTTCCCACTCCCACCCCGGCCCCTCCCCAAGCACTGCCAGCCTACCAGGTGGGATGACAGGTTTGCACTCAGTCACCGAGAGCGAAGGACACTTCACAGCAGCGCATTCAGTGACAGAATTGTACTCTGAGAGGACCCCGATGGCCTGGCAGGGCCCGTGGTAATCCACCGCCACACGATCCGAGTAGGCAGCACACACGCTGCTGTAGGTCTCCCCATTGTGCCCGCAGACGGGCTCTGTGGCTCTGCAGAACGGCTGGGGGCAAATCAATCACATTCAGCCTGGAAACCTCAGTGATGCACTTTTCCTACCCAAGAACACACAGTAGAGGGCTCCCTACTTCCAGGAAGGAAAAAAGATGCAGGCGGATCCTCTTAATGAATCTCCCGAGGTGGGCTAAACACAGTGGGGGGGCGGGGAACAGGACTCTCCCAAGATGAACTGAGGAGATCACTCTCTCAGCCTCTTTGGGACTTGGGTGCTCATTCCATGTGAACTGATTTGAGATACAATCCCCTCCCTCCAGACTTCTATGCTTCCAGAAATGCCTGTTTGAAGACAACGAGATCCACCGTCCTACAAATATGGAGGCTTTATCATTTCACACTGGGTGAGGGATAAGGGCAGAGTCAGTGGGCAGACAGACTCTGGATCCATGGGGCAGGTTAAGAATACGTAAGAGAAAAACTGTAGCCAGGAAGAGGGGACAAGTAGGAAGAGGAGACCGGGAATTCAGAGCAGCAGTCCTGATGCAACTGGAACACAAGTGCTGAGAGGAAACAAGCCCAGGGAGACAAGCAGAAGGGATTTTCTGACAATGAAGACCAGGAAACGAGAGCCAATCATGTCAGGTGCCAGCTGTTCGCAGGCAGGGGACGCTGGGCCCGAGGACGGGAACCAGAAAGGGGCGCAGTTGGCACACAGACCGGTGGTGCACGTGGGAAGCCTCAGTGGCACTGTCCTTGGGGTTATTTTTAACATGAATATGGATTTCACAACCTTAAAAGACTGAAAGATAAACTGATGTAAAAAGACATTAAGTCTTAGAGAAATTTTTGACCACTTTTCAGTACTGAGGGAGGGACTTCGGTGGGAATTGTGGGGGGAAAACTCTTTTCTTGGCTGTTTTAACTTGAATTCTTCGTGATTTCTTTTCCAATGACGGCCCACAAAACTACGGGAAGAGAAAATGGTGCTGACTGGCACCAGAGGTGTAAAACTTCAAATTCTTTACTAAGAGTGGGTGGCAAGAAGGCACTCTCCTTTCCTGCTCGTACACTAGATGTGCGGAGGTACACACACGAGCCAGGGAGGCCTCCAGAGTGAGGAGGAGAAGCCAGTCTTGGGCTGGCTCACTGTGAGTGGAGGACTGAGCTCTCTCGACGGAACAGGATTAACAGAAGACCCTCAAGTGGTCTTACTGCTGAGTCATCTGCAAAAGACCATCAACTGGTTTCCTGCGTACTTGGGTTTGTCAGCCAAACGACGGTACCTGGCAGGGGCCTTTGTATAAGAGGCTTTTCCCTCTCTGGTACAAAGTGCAGAGATTGCTGTGCTCCAGATGGTTTGTGTCACAAACAGGATCGCGGACCTGGTCACAGGTGAGCTGTCTTGGCAAACATTCATGTTGGCTACATCCAAATTTATCAAACGTCGTCAGACAGACTTGTGGTTTGGGTATGCATCTGAAAAACACGAATGGTGCCCCATGAACCAATGTTGGGAGGGCTGGCAGAGCTCCGATAAGGCACAGGAGGCTGAGGAGAAAGCACTGGAAGCAGTCCCCATCCTCCAGAGCTGATGGAGAACGGAGAGTCAAGCACGCATAGAAAGTAGGCTATCAGGTAGAAAATGTCATAAACGCCTGTGGGAGTGAGCCCTTCTGACTGGGGAATCTGGAGAAAGCCCTGGGAGCAGGTGGTGTCCTGGCTGGACCCAGTGGGGTGAGGAGGGCCACACAAGCTTGCCAGGCTGAGGATGCAGCCTGAGCAAAGGTATGATGCTCAAGACCCTGTGGTGCTGAGGGAAAGGGCAGGGGACCCGAGGGCAGGAGCAAAGAATGCACAGGGTCAAAGTGGCATGCAGTGAGGCCATCAGGTGGGTTGGGGTCTGATGCTGGAGGCCCTGTAATCAGAGATAAATGGAGCATCTTCAGGGGCTTAATTGTCAGTTGGCCAAAATGAGTCTTTTTTTTCTTCCTCATGGTGGAAAATACTATTTAAAAATGGAGAGAAAAATAAGAATACAGACCCCTGTTTGCTTGTATAAAGAAAGGAAAATGCAAGAAACAAACCTCACAGCGGCTATTGAGGAGGTGGGGTGGGAACGGGGGGAGGAAGGCCTTTTTATGTTTTTGGATATTTGAACTACATGAACGTATTATCTGTTTGGAAAAAAGTCTGAATATTCAGAATAAAGGCTGAGGGATTCTGGTGGTCTGTGTCCCCAGGATGCTCCCATCAAGGCTGTTGAGTGAGCAATAAAACAGCTGGCATCTGTGGAGCACTGACCACAGGCCAGGCACTGTTCTGGGTGCTGGATGCATAGAGTCATAACTTGCCCTGGTGTCCCTGAGACTTCCGGGTTTGAAAGCTGAGTCCCATGTCCCAGGAGCCCTCCTCAGTCGGGTTTCCAAGAGTCAGCTCCTTTGGAGCCCACAACTACTGTCCCAGGGCAGGTGCTATCAAGCCCCTTTTAGAGATGAGGAAACTGAGAGCCAGAGACGTGCATCTGAACTCAGGAAGGCCAGCGCAGGGGCCCAGGCTGCCGCTGTGCCCGTCCAGACTCTCCAGTCTTCCAGTAGCCCCAGAACGATCTCCTGGGAAGGCCAAGACCCTCTCCCACCCCCATCTGCTGACGCAGGAGTCCCCATGCCACCCCAGCCCCTGTCCTGGCCTCCAGGCTGTGAAGCTGCAGGAGGGGGACTTGGGCCAGAGGGGAGCTACAGACCCAGGAGCGGGGTGCCACCCAGCCCCAATCCCAATGGGCAGGTCTCAGCATACTCCAGCCTGGCTGCCAGCGCCAAGCCTGGCACCCACAGCCTTCTGTAAATGCCTGCAGTTATTCAGTCCCTCTCCTCTGAGCCTTGGTAGTTGGCCAGAGGTTTGGGCTCTCCCTAACTATGCATGGGGCTTCCTGGGGTCTGGAACAAGTCCTGAGGGTGGCCAGGGATAGAGTCTAAGCTCCATGCCCCCAGGGATTCTCAGACCACCAAGGGGAAATTGAGATTCAGAGAGGTTAAATAACTTGCCTAAAGTCACATAGCCAGTGAGAGCCTGGGGTTCAAGCCTAGGTCTACACGACCCATGAGATGACCCCACAGTGAGAAACTCTTGATTCCCCAGCTCTGGAGGGGGAAGTTTTGTGGGAGGGGATGCTATGGGCACGCCTGCCTGGGGTCAAGGCCCTGCCAGTAAACAATGATGTGAAGGTACATTACCTTCCCCTCGAAGATAAAAATCCCTGGAGGGGACTGCCCTGGGGGAAGCATAGGCCAGACCAATCGGCTTGCGGGCTGGTTCAAACTAGTGCTTTCTGCCTTTGGCTTGGAGACCTTGAGGACGGCCTGTGGTCATGCTGGCATTCCAGGGGCCTGTTTGGCAAGTGGGGAATGTCCCAGCAAAAATCTAGGTCTTTGGAGAGGGTGAGAAAAGGGAAGTGTTCCTGACAGGGGTAGGGGTGGGCGTCCCAAGGGAATGTCCCCTTTGAGGGAGGAGGATGGAGAGCTGGGGTCTTGAAGGAGGAGGACTGCAACCATCATCACCTTTCCTGTGGACCCTACTCAGCGTCCTATGAAGTCAGGGCCTGGGGGTACAGAATGGAAGGCACGCTGGCCCTGGAACCAGACGCCTGGGCTCTGTCCTTCCGGGCTGTGCTGTCCAGAACTGTCTCACTTCTCTGACCGCCTAGGAAAAGGGCACACTGCCCACTCCACTGCCTGTAGACCAGAACCCTGTGGCTTCTGGACCCTCAGAATGGGAATGCTGGTCACCTGTCTCAGCCACTACCATGGAGACCAACATGGGCCAGGGAGGCTTGGTGCTTGGGTCCCAGGGAGGGGCCTGGGTGGCCTTCAGAGCAGTGTCCTGGGAGGGCGGGAAGCCTCAGGGAACCACAGCCCCTGCTCTGGAGGGCCAGGCTGCAAGGCCTAGGTTGGGTGATTTGGGGTCTGCAGACCCCTCTTCAGCTCCTGGCCTGCCACCAACGCTTCGGCCAACAGGCCCTTGCAGGCGATTCTTCAAGGCGCTGCTCAAAGGCCACCTCCTCCGAGCTGCCTCCCGACTGCCTCCACCGAGTTTGCTCTGTGGTCTTCTGGGTCTCTGTCACAACCTCACACCTAGCTTGTCCTTCCTCCCCGCTAGGCCTGGGTGGGGGTGTCCGAGGGGCCGGGGCTCTAGGTGAATCCTCAGGCTGCGGCGCGTGGAAGTGGGGGCACGGCATTGGGGGCCGGGGGCTGGGGCGCGGGCGGTGGCCCGAGGTGGGCGCGCTGTAGAGGCCAGCCCGGCAGAAGCGGGGGCAGCGCGAGCCGAGCCGCGCCCCACGCTCCCTGCGCGGCGGCGAGCCCGGAGCGGGGCCGCTGCGGGAAGACTTTGCGGAGTGCAGGAGCAGGGCCACCTGGCCCTCCTGCCCGCCGCCACCAGCACGGCCGAGGCGACGCGGAAGCAGTTCGGCCTCATCAGCTGCAGCAACGAGTGCCTGACGGCCGAGGCGTTCGGGTTCACAGTGAACGCA
Organism: Equus przewalskii; assembly: GCF_037783145.1. NCBI lineage: Eukaryota > Metazoa > Chordata > Mammalia > Perissodactyla > Equidae > Equus > Equus przewalskii. Next base: position 1,412,877 of record NC_091856.1, on the reverse strand, counting down.
TCGGCCAGCATGCTGAGCAGCAGCAGATCTGTGTGCGGGAGCAGCTGCCCGACAAGGCCTGCACAGCCACCTGGGCCGCCAGGTAGCGGCCGACAAGGACGGCAAGGTGACTTGCGAGTGCGAGTTGCCCGGCGCAGCGCACGACGACGGCCGTTGGTCGCTGCAGGCCGAGGCGCCCCGGCGCTACCGAGGATCGCCTGTCTTGCAGCCCGTGTCGCCGGCCGAGGAGGGCAGCGCACACCTCGCCACGCACCCGCCGGTCAACGTCCACAGCCTGACTGCAGGCGCTCCGCGCACCTGAGCGCGGCCGGCCGAGCTCCGTGGACCGCGACGTGCCCTGGGGGGTCGACTCGCTCGTCCCGCTGGCCTTCCAGAACCGGCGCTGCAGCCTGCAGACGGCCCGCCACCGCTTCCTGCGCCACGACGGGCGCCTGGTGGCGCGCCCCGAGCCCGCCACCGGCTACAGGCTTGAATTCCGCTGTGGCAAAGTGGCCTCCCGCCACCGCGAAGGCCACTCCCTGGCGCTCAAGGCCACCGGGGGGGGGGGGGGGGGCAAGGACAAGCTCTTCGCCCGGGAGCAGAGCTGCGCCCAGGTCGTGCTGCAGGCGACCAACGAGAAGAACGTGCCCACGCGCCAGGGTGAGTGGGGACGCCGCCCCTCGCCTCTCGGGTCGCTGTACAAAGCGCACCCCACCCCCAGGATTCACCCAGAGCCCCGGCCCCTCGGACACCCCCACCCAGGCCTTTCTCGCCTGCGGCGCCCCCCGCCGGGCGTGCTGGCCTTTCCGCCCCGCCGCGGGACGCACGCTGGGCCGGAGGAGGGGCGGGGGTGGGGCTCCGCCGGTCCTTGGGTGCCGCTGCACTGCCCCACCCGCCTTGGGGTTGGGGCTCCCTAGGCCCCGCGTAGGCATCGCCCCATGTGTAGGCACCCCCAGCCCAAAGTAGGCTCTCCCCACACGCGCTGATCCCTTGGATCCTGGGGCCCAGCCCTTGGGCAGAGTCTGTCTTAAGAGAAGACTTCACAGTATGTGCTAAAAACTTAGGTGTCTGTGCTCCCAAGGCTGAGGACCTGACGCTGGCTGGTTGCGAATCGCCGAGAGAACGCCACTCCACGAAGCTGGGTTTCCTGTAATATCTGAACCTTGCTTCATTCTTAATTCTGAACTTCTTGAGAGGAGTAAGGGATGAGGCCCTTCTTCTTTAGACCCTTAGACATCCCTCATTTCCATAAATGTTATTTATAACTTCCCATAAGAAGATAAGACCTATTCAAATGTTCAGCTTTCACTAGGTATTTGAAATAATGGGATACACAAATCTTAGTCTATAAAGGAGAAAAATATAGTAGCAAGCATTAGTTTAATTTCAAAGGAAATTACCTCTACTCTTTTTAGGGGTAAGCCTCCTGCCCTGAAATGCCCCCCACCGTCACCACCACCATCTGTGCTCGCCTTTTCTGATGGGATTTAAAATTAGAACGCACCTCGTTATGGTTTTATGGAAAATTAAAACATTTGAAGAGAAAGAATGGAAAAGAATATTTAGAACGTCATTACCTATTAACACGAAAGGGATGAGAACCAAGAACATCAGGAGAAATTTGGTAATTTTGGAAGGAAAAACTTTATCAATATGAGTATGTAAAAATAAGAGGATCAGCAGGGAAGGCTGAGAATCGGGGGGTCAATTAAACATGCTTACTGTTGTGTCCTAGTGTTGAGAAAGATGTCTGACACATCAGTAGACACTTGATGAATGAATACAACTTTTTATTTTTTAAACAAATTTTTTTTTAACATAATACAAGCTCATGGTGAAACTGAAAAGATACAAAATCATATATGGTGGAAAATGTCTCCCTCCTACTCTTATGTCCCAGCTACCTAGTTCCCGTCCCTAGAGGCAACCACTATTACCAATTTATTGTTTATTCTCCTGGAGATATGTAAATATAAGCATTTTCATATGCTGATTCAAAGAATATGTTATTTAAAAATTTTGGTGGGCGTAGCCAAGTTGCCCTCCATGGAGGATGTCCCAATCCTCCCCTCACCCCTCCTTTCCTATGGGAATGCCTGTTTCCCTATATTATATTATCAAACTTTTTGTCTTTGCCAATCTGGTAGATGGGAAGTGGTACACAATTGTAGTTTTAATTTAATTTACATTTCTGTTAATATGAGGCAGGTTAAGCATTGTGGTACATTGGTCAGATGTTCATCAAATTCATTTAATTTTCTTCTTGGGCACACACTTGGATTACATTTCCTAGTCTCCCTGGCAGTAGTAGTGGTCAAGTGACTGAGTTCTAGACAATGGAGTGTGGCTGGAAGTAGAGATGAAGGCCAGTTTTAAACCTGGCCTACAAAAGCTTCTCAAGAGCAACCTGCCTCATCTCCCTTCTCTTATCTCCTGGCCAGATGCAGAAGATACAGAGGAGGACTGTGAGACTGTAGGAGCTAGCAGAGTGACCAGATGGAAGGCTCTTAAGTCTCTGAATCACCAGGTGGAAAGCCACCTGCTGAACACACAAATGGACTGTATTTGAACTTGTATTATGTTAAAATGCTGATATTTGGGAGTTTGTGTACAGTAGTTAGAGTTATCCTAATTAAAGCATCTTTTCAAGTGTTTAAGAACCATTTGCATTTCTTTTTTCTATGTTTATGTCCTCGATCCATTTTTCTATTAGGTTGTTGACCTTTTTCATATGGATTTGTAGGGGCTCTTTATATTGGATGGACATCAGCCTTTTCTCTGTGAGCTTCTTCCCAGTTTGTCATTTGTTTGTTACAATGCAGAAAATTTTCATTTCCATGTAGCTGCATTTTTCAATCTTTTCTTTTATATTGGTTTTGTATTATATTTCCCACTTAGAGATTTTATTATTTTATTATAAAAGCAAGACACCCTTATCCAGAAAGGTTAGCAAATAGAAGAAAATAAATAAAGGCACAAACAAATACCAAAACAACCCTCAATTCTATCCCCCAACACAATTATATTATCCTTTTGGCTTATCTTTTTTCCTAATGGACAGCACCTATGTTCTTTCCACAGGAACTTTTTGGGCTTAGTTTTCATGGTATAAACTTTGCCAGTTGGTGATCAACTCTCTGCCATTTCTTTTAACACAGGAGAAATCCCCCACCCCCCTGGCCCCGACTACACCAGAGTTTTCAGGATGGAGAAGCAATAGCTTATTCTCCACAAAATCCTTCATAAGGAAAGGACTCTGGCACTGGAATGTGTCCTGCTCAGGTCTTTGAGGCAGCCAGTGAAAACTCCAGTTCTAGAAGCCTGAAATTTAAGAGAGTCAGTAGGACCCTTGCTGCGGCCACCACATACAGAAATCTGTCATTAAGCCTAGGTCAACTGCACTCTGAGCTCATGAGGAAACTGCAGAGAAATGGCCCCTAAACCAATAACATTATATACATTTATGTTGCATTTCCACAGATGTCTCATGTCCAATCCCTAAGATGGAGATAGATAAGTAGAAGGAAGTTTCCCATTACTATCAAGCATAAATAGCTAACAAGGTAAGCAAACATCCATTTCTCTCGTCTCCTCTGCTCCTTCTCCTTGCCTCCTGCTGTTTCAGTCCTACAGAACTGCTATAAGCTTCCAGCCTCCAGCACGCTATCTTCTCATTTCCAGCAGCTGAGATCTCTGCTCCTGTTGCTCTCTGCCTTCACCAACACCACCATTCCTCCACTGTACACTCTGCCTGCAATCTCCTCGTCTTTGCAGCCGAGTATCACATCTTCTAGAGGCTTTCCAAGGCCTCCCCTAGGCTGCATCAACTGGTCTACTTCTGGGCCCTCAATCACAGCATGTTACCAAGCAGCTGTACATAGCTCCTTCCCTCTAGACTCCACACTCTTCAGGGCAGAGACCTTCTTGATTCATCTTTGTATTTTCACTGTCTGGTACACACTAGATGCTTAGTAGGTGCTGGTCTTCAGTTGAAAAAGATAAGGAGCCATTTGACTTACCTTTGATTTTTGGGGCAGGGGTTAGGATTACATGGATCCTTTGAGATGCACGATCCAAACTCAAATTGATGGTCTTGGAGGCCCACACAGCGAGCAATGCAGGCACTGGGGTAAGTGCGTCCGTTCTGCCCACACACGGGGACAAACTGATCTGCACAGTTACAGGGCAGACCTGAGGAGAGGAAACAGCCTCAACAATGTGTACTTGTACATGCCCCTTCCTCTCAAGTTTGTCCTTTTAGATCGGCACCTGAGCTAACATCTCTTGCCAATCTTCTTTTTTTTCTTTTTCCCCAAAGCCCCCCGCCAGTACATAGTTGTATATTCTAGTTGTAGGTCCTTCTAGTTGTGCCTTGTGGGATGCCGCCTCAGCATGGCCTGACAAGCAGTGCCACGTCTGTGCGTAGGATCCGAACCGGCAAAACCCTGGGCCATGAAGCAGAGTGCGAACTTAACCACTTGGGCAAGAGGCCGGCCCCTCACATTTTCTAATTAAGGCAAAGTACTAACAATCATGTGGGGGGTCTCATGTTAAAATTGTAAATTAAGTGAGAAAAAACATCCCTCCAATCTCTGACAGTGTTTTTAAGGGTGGCAAGGCTCTGAAAAGCCATTTGTCTGCATAATGGTGACAAGAAATTTTCACATATTGACGTATGTGGGGTAGCTATTCTGGTTTAAACCAGATTCAGCCTGAACTAAAGGAGTCTGACTTACAGCTATCAAATGCAGGCTGTACATCTGCTTTAACTATTAAGATACGGATGCATCAAACATTATCTCAAAGTAAAAGACTGTGCTCTGTGAAGCTAAGAATGTATACTTCCCATCCTATGAGGCCAGTATCAGTATTTCTGAAGATAAAGTTTCCTCTTGGACATTAAGGTCATGTTGACCTGCTAATCTGTAACTAGATATCGCTTTGAAACTTTGATGAATATGTATCCTGGGTGTGTTTGGTGTATGTTCTTTGTTCTAAAAAGGTATAAAAATGTCCTGAAGCCCATGCTTATCTGGAATGCTTTCTTCCTTTGTCGAGACTACCTTCCCAGGCTATAGTCCTTCAGTCTGGTTCAAATAAAATTCTCCTCTCTCTCTCTCCGTAGAATAGTTATTGGTTATTTGCTTCAACATTTCTTGGCATAACCGGCAGAATTTGAGAGAAACCCACCTGAGACCATGTGGAATCTACTTTAAACTGGCGCTTGGTACCAGCATGGGCTCACTGAGTCCCTCCGGCTTCACTGCACTCTTTGGGTACCTCAGTGAGTTCTCCTGAAATCCAGACCTCCTTATTGAAGTTGTAGGTCCTGACTTTTACCTGAGCTGTTTCAAGTCTTAAGACTATGTGTCTAAAGAGGGTACTGGTATCTATCCTAGGTAAGAGGAACCTAGGGGGAATTTCCTAGGTGGAACTTGGGAGTGAACGGGGCTGGCTGACCCTTTAATTTGGCTTTAAATTGGAAAACATTGTATCTAGAAAAGCTGAACAAATTGTTTGATTGCAAAATGAGAGACTGAACTCATTCAGCTCTGAAGAGAAGGGACACCAGCTCCCTCCAGCTATAAGGCATTCTCCGGCAACTGAGAACCTAGTGGAAGTGTCAGAGGTTGATCCTTGTGTTGTGTAGCAGTCCCATAGGGAAATCCATCATGATTGTTCACTTTAAGTAAGTAACTGACGGCTCATCCAGGGATGCACACATAAGGATTGGTCACCCAGTGCTCCCAGGCCCCATGGTAATTTTAGAATGCCAGTGGGAGAAACCAAGACATGTAAGAGAGTGTTCACGGCCTTGTAGGAAGTGACACTCACAAGCAGCACACTTCTGACCCATTACACTGTCCTTAGAAATTGTTCAGATTTCATACTAAAACAAAACTAAAAGACAATGGGAAGTCATGTTTCTAAAGCCAACCAGCTCCTGAATGGGCCGCCTTCCCCTGGAACTCCAGCTGACTGCATGTATAGTACATATGGAGCTGTTACTTGCAAGTGCTAAACAAAATGGGAAAATTTTACAAAAGATGACCTGAGTCTTAAATGGCCAAAATGAGGAATGTTCAATTTACTGAAATTAGTTTATTTGCATGCACACCTGGAAAAAGCTGGCTATAAAATCAAGCAAGCACAATGGAAAGCATAGTTTAAGTAGTATTTAGAAGCTTCAAAGTGTGGTAATGATAAAATGACATCTTTACAGGAAACTAATAAAACATTATTATAAACAGCTGCTAAATTAGAGAAGTTTTCTTTTCTGCTGAGGAAGATTCGCCATGAGCTAATGTCTGTTGCCTGTCTTCCTCATTTTTTCTTTTTCATGTGAGCTGCTGCCACAGCATGGCCACTAAGAGATGAGTGGTGTAGGTCTGCCCCTGGGAACTGAACCTGAGCTGCTGAAGTGGAGTGCACCAAACTTAACCAGTAGGCCACTGGGGCTGGCCCAAAAAGTTTTTATTCTATCTGCCAGAAACACAGTTTGGATCCAACTATTCTTTTATAAATTACTGAATTTTGTATTGTACCTGATTCATTGCAAAAATTTAATGAAAACTATTTGAGGTCTCTGCATCTGTCTATGTATCTATGTATGTCTATATATGTATGATCTTTTTTTACCTTCAGATGGGATAATTTCTAAAAGAGCTCTATTTAATTGGCTTAAAGTAAGTGCTTGTATAAATTATTTCTAAATGTAACAGAAACTATACCAAATGTTCTTGAAGTTAACATGATATAAAACAATCTTTGGTAAATGAAGTTTAGTTAAGTTTCTTAGTTTAATTGAAATAAGCACGTCTTCAAAGTTATCAGCATTGGAGATGATGCATACATGCAGCCTTCATTCAACCTGGGTTTATTAGTCAAATAAGTTCATGTTATCTCAGTTACAAAATTTGCCAGCAAAAATAATAGCTTAGAATGATAGCTGATTTTATCTAATGTCTCATGAAGTTTTTGTAGGCAATCTAAGCATAATTATTGGAAACAAATAAACTAAATTGATGTAAGTAAGATAAAAGTTTTGGGTGAACTTCTTTTTTTTAAGATTTTATTTTTCCTTTTTCTCCGTAAAGCCCCCTGGTACACAGTTGTATATTTTTAGTTGTGGGTCCTTCTAGTTGTGGCACGTGGGATGCCGCCTCAGCATGGCCTGACGAGCAGTGCTATGTCTGCACCCAGGATTCGAACCGGCAAAACCCTGGGCCACCAAAGCAGAGCACACGAACTTAACCAGTTGGACACAGGGCCAGCTCCTGGGTGAACTTTCTTAACGGTAACTGTGTCATGGTACATATACTTAAAAATAACTTCAAAACCTTTTGATAACTTGAAACCTTAGAGTTTTGATTAAGTTAAATGATAGAAATTTATTATCTAAATCATTTTCACATGAGATAAAATATTAGCCATTAGTTACTATAGATTTTTCTACCTTTGGCTTATTACAGAGAAACTATAAAAATACGTGAGTTTATTAATAAACATGTTTTGTGCCATGCTGAGAAGTTTTCTATGAGAATGCACGTTTCTAACACAGTATTTATAAGTCTGCCAATCCACAGGATGCTAATGTAAAAGAACAAGGGAAATATCCGTATACAAGGAGAGTAGATGTGTGTTTTCAGTAAAGAAGGTATAAGGAATGGAGATATTTTTGTTTGTTTTGCTAAAAAAGGTAAATGTGTCCTAAAGTACTAGGAAGGAGGGAAGGCATGGGACAAATTCTGAATTGAAAAAAGAAAGTTATAGAAGGTTTATGGAAGAGGAACCCAGAGGAAAGAGTTTTGTGCATGGGCAAATTGGCTAAGAGTGAAGTGAATTTAATGAGTTTCAATATCAAAAGTAAGCTGGTACAAAAATTAGAATTTGGTTTTCTCTCTCTTAAAAGGGTAATTTTCTTGGACTCTTAGTCTGCTCTTGATAAAGAGATTACAAAAGGTTTTTCTTCACCTTTGAGTAAGTCTGCCTAAAAGGCAAGAGTTCTATGTTTTGTCAAAACAATTTCCTATTCAAAAAGCTGAGGTGTCTCTATTAAGAGCACTAAGACTTTTTAAAAAACTTTTTAACTCTTTATGATTGCCTTTAAAATCTTCGGTTGTCACTTTGGTTAAATGGATAACTAAGCATTGTTTCATAGTGACCGACAATCCTATTTGACCAAGTGTTTTAAAACCTTTTGAGATTTTTGACAAACTTCCTCAAAATTCAAATCCTAAAAAAACCCAAAAAACAAAAAAACTTTCTTTTGACCTGAAAGTAACTTTGAGAATTTTCAGTGGGCCCCTGAGACATCTCATAGAATTTGTTCTCTTTCTTCCTATAAAGAGGGAGCTATTAAACTAATGAGGTTTGTTTGGTATGTTAAATTGCAATGAGAAGCATTACTAAGCAAATGATGATAAATCTTGGGTTATGTTGTGTGGATAAATGTTATTAATATAAGTGTTCTAAAAATTATATAAAATTCCTAAAGATCTGATATGTCCTGGTATAATTCTACTCATTATCTTAAAATGTGTGTTATAGAAATAACTAAATTTCCTTGTCAATTGCATTGTAATCATATCTTCAACTATGCCAGTTTTGACTTTTGTCATTTACAGGCAACATTGTTTTACCCTGATGCTTTTGCAAATATGTTTCATCTTCAGGGAGGTTCACGCAAAGGACTCTGACACCTACTCCAGAATACAGGTTTTTGATGAACTTTCAGATCATAAAACTGAACTGGATTTAAATAAATCTTTTCTCCTAAGCTATCAACAATTTGGTAAGATATACCTTTGTAAACAAAGATGAAACATTTACTTTTTCTCCCTAACTTATCCCTCCAGAACTCAGAAACTCTCAGTGAGTATTCTTGTTTTCACTTATATAAATAATCAGCCCAAGTTTTAATATAAAAAAAATTAGTTTTACTCTGATTATCTTTGGTAGAAATGAGGATAACTGTGGAGAGAAAATTATATTGCACCTTTGTGGATGTCAGATTCATCCTGTTAATTGTCTTTCAGGTTTTGTTACATACCTATAGACTGGACACCCTCCCCGCTTGGGTAAGGTATTGCTTTTTGTCTTGCCGATGTGGAAAACAGTATTTTTGGAGACTTTCTCCCACAGTGGCTCATAAAGCATCGTTAAACCTTATGTATGTCCTAAATACGATCCTGGGAAAACACCTCATGGGTCACAAGGTCACTTTCCCCTTCTTAAAGGACCTTTTGTGGTATGGCAATTGGACTTTGTTCAAATGTTACCATCTCAAGGATATAAATTTATCTTAGTAATGATTTGTATGTTTTCACATTGGGTTGAGGCCTTTCCTTGCAGAAGAGCAATGGCTTTAACAGTAGTTAAATTGTTATTGGAAAGATCGTTCCTGTTTGGGGAATTTCTATCGAGTTACACAGTGACTGGGGAACTCATTTCACTGGACAAGTAATGAAATCTATCTGTAACATTTGGCTAATAATGTAGCACTTTCACCATGCTTATCATCCCCAGTCCTCGGGATTAGTGGAGAGAACTAATGGCACTATCAAAACTCAATTGGCAAAACTTTCAGAAGCATTTAATCTCTGGTGAAAAGCTCCTCTGTTAGTACTTCTCAATCTTAGATCTATATCTTTTGGTAAACATTGGCTGTCTCCTTTTGAAATAATAACAGGATGGCCTATGTAATTAGATGAGGGAATATATGAACCAACTTTGCTCAAGGGACATATATTACATCATTGTCAGGGTCTCATTGAGGTGCTTAAAAGAAATGAAAGGTTGGAAGTTGATTCTTTTCACAGAGAGCTCCCACTAGACAAAGACTTTAAGGATCACAGACTACAACCTGGAGATTTTGTTTACTGGTAGAGGCATCAAGTAAAAGACTCTTTGCAGCTCTGTTGGAAAGGACCATATTAGGTACTTTTAACCAGTCCATGTGCTGCAAAATTAAAGGTCATAAACTCATGGATTCACATTTCTAATTTTAAAAAGGTCCCTCTGCCTGAGTGGATTTCAATTCCTGTTTCTGACACCCAACTTCAACTGACCAAGACAAATCCCTCCAAATAAGGATAAGAAGAAGATGGTATCTGTTGTAGACAGCTGTCCCAAGACTTCGGACCAGGCCTGTATTTCCAACCTTATCTCTCTTCATTTAAACCCTTGTAATGCATAAACTATATATCCACTTTATAATTGCTACAATAATCATGCTCCTGAGTATACGAGCAATTTTAATACTCTTATGATGCTGGTCACCTTCCTTGTGTTTTAGATGACTTTTTTGGTACTTTTTAACTATGTCCTTCCCTTCCACAATACTTTATTTTCTACCCCTCCAACTCTATGACATAGATTAGAAGCTAATTACAAAACCTTTTAATTAAGCACAAAAACAGCATTTAAGGTTTTCCTGATACTATGCTTATTTTTCCAGTCCACATCTGAATGGGACTCGGATGGCAGTGTCTTTTTACAGTGGACTCATTCCTTGGCTTCACACAAAAATCAGTCCAATTGTTGCATATGAGGCCAACTCTCCCTTTGTAGCACATCTGGGATACCTTGGTGGGTTTCTCTCTTTCAAGGTACAGATTGGAAAGCTTTAAAACAATTTATTATGATGGAAAGATCTCATTCCAGTGTTTGCATTTCATCCCATATTACTAATTATGATAGTGAAACATGGCTAATAGCCCACATTGTTCTTCCTATGTGTCATCTCTGCTAAAGCACATGAAAAATGCCCTAAGCAATCCTACACCTAGTTTTGATTGTTTCATTGGCTCCCTTCAGGTACTGGCTCCCTTTTGTGATCCAGATTGCAATTCCTATTTCCAGATTACTCCTTGGAATTCTTGCATTAATCATAATGTTCAAACTAATCACTGTTTTCTTTAGTCAGTGTTGTAAGACTGGCATGCAGGCTAAAGAGTGATAATTGCTCAATGACTTAAGATTGTAGATCAATATTATAACTCCGGATGAATTTCTTTTCCTGATAAAGATTATGCCTAAAACTCATTCTTCTAAATTAATCATTCAAGTATTAAGTTTATTACCATTGTTACTATATCTGTTCTGTAATTACAAACAATGTAACCATAAGAAGTCATGTATAAGCACATGTACAATGTTTGTTTGACAATTTAAAAATTGACAAATCACATAACTTATGAAATGCTTCCCCTGTCAATATATATACCTCTATGCTTGTCCACTATATCCAGTTATTTTCCAACATGGATGCTTGGGCAAATCAATGAAATAAAAGCCTAGCACTGAGGGACATGAGGGACCCAGGGCAGGCAGCAACCACCCTGGCACCAAGGGACAGTATGTTGATCATCAATGCTTTCTATCAAAAGATTATTGATCAAAAGGGTAAAATGACAAGAAATTTTCACATATTGAGGTATATGGGGTTAACTATTCTGGTTTAAGCCTGATTTGGCCTGAACTAAAGAAGCTTGACTTACAGTTATTAAACATACATTGCACATCTGCTTTAACCATTAAGGATGCATTAAACATTACCTCAAAGCAAAAGAATGCACTCTTTGAAGATAAAAATGCATACTTCCTATGATGCCAGTATCAGTATTCCTGAAGATAAAGCTTCCTTTCCTGGAAATCAAGGTCACTGTCGAGCTGCTTATCTATGACTAAATATCTCTTTGAAACTTTGATGAATATGTATCCTGGGCCTGTCTGATGTTATGTTCTCTATTCTAAAACCATGCTTCTCCAGAATGCTTTCTACCTTTGTGGAGACTGCCTTCCCAGGCTATAGTCCTCAGCTTGGCTCAAGTAAAATTCACCTTATCTCTGTCTCTCTGCAGAATGGCTACTGGTTATTGGTAATGGTTATTTGACAATGGCTTTCCTTTGTTCCACTTATTGCCAGATAATTGAGGGTCTCCAGACCTTGATCTTAGGGGTAGTGACCCCTATAAACAAAGGTATAGGTGGGAAAAGTAAAGACTGTTTCTCCCAATCTGGTATATAAAATCTAAATTTAGATGTTTGAAATCTGGCTTGGGGGATTTCTGAACTATTAAAAAGCAATACCAAAAATAAGATGAAGAACAAAGGTTGTAAACTCCTCCCATAGGCTCCTTCCATCTCCTTAGGGAGGGGGAAGAACAAGAAGGTAACTTGGAAAACTATTGTAATTTTAAGACTTAAGAATTTTTATGAACATCTCTCTCTGAGTCATGTTTGGATGGGGACACTATCTGAGTCCCAACAAATGTGGTAGACTGTGGCCAGTAAAATCTCCTTAGAGTCTACTAGCTAAACAGTCATTAATTTATCCCAAGACATGAAGGGCTACACACTACAGGGAAAAAGAGTGCTGCTAGTTCACCTTCAAAAACATTTAGATATAGGTAAATAAATAAAGTCTTCCATATATCTCTTTGGCTCACTTGTCATCCCCACATCATTACATGGTTTCTCTAAGCAGAATAAATTGTCCATATCAGAGCAAAGCAGAGAAATGAAAATAATAAACGACAAGGACAATGACAACCACAACAACAAAGGAGCAGAGGCTGGTTCTCATGAGGGTGGATAGGGGATGCAATCAAGCTAGTCCTGCTTCTACTTCCCCATCAGTCTGCCATTCGCTTCTTATTTCTGATCTCCTTTTTATTTCCAATGGGCTGGAGATACAAGGTTGGTAAATCCCTATCCTGTTCTCCCCCAACCCCACTCTATGTGTAATACTGACTCCAGGGAAAGAGGAATCAAGTTGCTGCTGCAGCAGCAGCATGAAGTGGGCCAAGGGCAGCTACTTGGCTTCTCTTTACCTAGAACCAAAGGTATTTCTGGGAAAAAGCAGATACCAATTGATACCAGTAGACTGTGCTGTTGCTGTTGGCAACTGTAGCTTCTTCTCAAGGGTAGAGCATCCCCATCTCACCAGGCTTTTCACTTATGTAGCTGGTATGAGCATAATACCAGCAGCATAAAGCATAGGAAAGTCACGGAAGTAATATAGTTGATTGATTACGGGGACCTAAATGAACCAGTAAGCTAAAGTAGGTCAAGAAGGTGGTGAGAAAAACACTAGAAAGACACAAACTTAGAAAAGACATGGACATTTTAGACCTTTTTAGTAGCTAAGGTAAATGGGGTATTTTAGCATGTAGAAAGTTCCCTTTAACTAAAACCATCCCAATCACTGGCCCTGTTCTTTTTGGCTCACAAAATTCCAGAATATTAGTGCTGGAAGGGCCCTAAGAAACCATTTGGTATAATAATACCTTCAAATCACAGAGGAGGAAACAGATCCAGAGAGGGGAAATATCACGTTCTCAGATTATGCATTTATTTCACTCTGTACGTTTGCAGTAAAGGCAAGACCAGAGAAGCTGCCTTGAAGGGCGAAATAAATACAAAGGGGTGCTGGTCCATCGAGGACAGCTCCTGGTGACCACAGTTACCTGTGAAGGTGCGACGGTCATCGTCTGAACTGTGCTCACTGATGCACAGGCGGGTAGAACACACTAAATTGCCAGCAAAGCAAGAGCAGACATTGCAGTCGATGTTAAAGGATGCTCCATGACCTGAGAGAAAGAGAAATAAAACGGTGACCTATAGCATGTATTTATGAAGAAAGCATAAATTAAAAACTTAATAGTTTTTAAAAGTTATAAAACAGAAATTTTTGAAGGATGGCTTTTGAATATACAAATTAGGCAGTTCAATCTGTAATACTTACATTTTCTTATTTACCTCTCATCATATCCTTCCAAACCCCTAATTTGCTGTCTCACCAGACTGATCCCTATTCTGAGAATGCTTCGCACACAGTTAAGAGTTCAAGTGTTAATTAATTACTATTTTCTATTAGTCCCTTCTTGAGGAGGTTTCTAAGAGGGTTCCTTATAAATCCTAGTGTCCTCTCAAATTTGTTGTTATAGTGCTGTCAAGTGGATTCCAACTCCTAGTGACCCTGGTACAGCAGATTGGAACCCTGCCTGATCTTTTTTGCACCAACCTCTCACCTTCCAGTGCTCTATCAGATAATATTCTATTGTAATTCATAGAGTTTTCATGGCCAATTTCTTCAGAAGTGAGTGGCTAGGTCCCTCTTTCTAGTCTGTCTTAGTCTGGAAGCTCCACTGAAACCTGTCCACCATGGGTGACCCTGCTGGTATTTGAAATACTGGAGGCATAGCTTTCAGCATCACAGCAACAAAAAGCCACCATAGTATGATAACCGACTGATGGGTGGGTGGTTTCCTGAGTGGGAAATGAACCTGGGCCATGGCAGTGAGAGTGCTGAATCTTAACCACTAGTCCACTGGGGCTACACACGACTTGGTAAGTGAGGGCATTTAGGAGGCAGAGAGAGAGGAGATTCACAAAGAACATTCATAGTTTGGAAAACCATGAACAGGAATAGCCACAACAGGGAAAGCCAGTTGAGTGGGAGGGCAGGAGAGGAGACAAATGTGGAGTTTGGTGCTGACATACTGAGCACGAGGGACCTGTGGCATGTTCAGGAGACGTTCAACAGGATACTGGAGATCCAGGTCTGAAGTTCAGGAGAGAGGAGGTTCTAATCCCAGCAATGGTGGGCAAAGGGTTTAGGGCAAACTCTTCTGCTGAAAGCAACCAGAAGAGCTGGGGAAAAAGTTCAGAACACCTCTTTGAAGGCATCAGAGGACTACCAAAGCAGTGAGGAACTGGGGCCCAAGTTCTAGGAGAGGACGGAAGCCAAGGAAAGTGAGCCTCACACTTGGAGCCAGCTTCCTCTCAAGGGGATTGTTAGTTCTGAAAGCAGAGGCCGAGAAGCTGAGTAGAGCTTCCGTGAACAGGGCTGGGGAGATCAACACTTGAGGGCCTGCCAAGAGGGAGGGACCCTGATAAATGTACCAGGCTTTTTGTTGGGACCCTGTGGGCTACACGCTAGGAATAAAGGTGAAAGTAGACTAAAGCCCAGCTTTGAGTCATATCAATCCTTGGTTGAATTAAAGTGATCCAGGCTTTCTGGGGCCCTTAGCCTAGAGCAGCCCACGACAAGCAAAAGTGAATTCTCTCTGATGGAAAAAATTCCATCCAAAAATAACTAAGCACGTAAAGACGCGTGCTCAGAGACATTTTCAGGGACAGACAACAGAAATCCCGGGGGATTCACATAATGGTGTTATCAGACCAGATTTAAAATAGCTATGACTAAGGAGTTCAAGGAAGTGAAAGAAAATATCGAGAATTTCAGCAGTTTCATAATTTGAGAACTCAAATTTACAGTATCTGATAGTAAGAATTCAATAGGTAAATTTAATAGTGGGTGAGACATAGCTGAAAAGAGAATTAGTGAACCAGAGGATAGAGCAGAAAAATATTCAGGCTGAGACACAGAATCAAAAGGATGAAAATAGAGGAAAGAGCATAAAAAACAAATGGGATATGAGGAATAAGATTTATAAACATGTAATTTTAGCTGGAAGGAGAGAATAGAGCAATGTTAGAAGAGAAAACGGCTAAGAATTTCCCCAAATTGATGAAGAAGTCAAGCCACAGACTCAAGAATCACCATGAACTTCAAGAAGATAAAAATACCCTCCCTAAAAGAATTTTTAAAAATCTACATGCCTCTTGTTTGTTTTAATTGACATCTAAAATATTCATAATAACTAATTGGTTGCAAGGCATGTACTTTCTACTATATTATAAATATTGATTCTTTCAAATAAAATTGTTCCATTGCTCTTTCCAATGTATCCAGTGGCAGCTAGATACCACAGTGATTTGATACTCACCAACATCCATTAATAAAATACATGACAAAGCTTTTCATTAATATTAAGAAATTTCAGATTCTCCATGAACACACACTACTATTCCAACACCTACCCTTAAGTTCTTCCTATTAAATTTTTTTTTGTGTTGGAAAGACTTTTATTGATCACCCTATCATAGTTCTTTATAACAAAAATATGTAATATAAATATAATGGACTTAAAAAAAAATCCCTTGACCATAAGGCTTGGAATGCTGAAATTTTGTTTTGGATTGACATCATTATAATTATTAGTAGTATACATTTAATTAAAACAACAAAATATACCAGAAATTTCATAATTATTAAATACAAAAATCACAATTGTATTAGAAATTCCTGTCTTAAAGAGATGGATGGGCTTGCATTATCTATTGCTGTGTAATAAGTTATCGTAGAACATAGCACCTTAAAATAACAAACATTATTTCACACAGTTTCTGATGGTCAGGAATCTGGGAGGACTTCACTGGGTGGTTCTGACCCAGGATCTCCCATGAAGCTGCAATCACACTATTGGCAGGGGCTGCAGCCACTGAAAGCTTGATGGGGCAGAGTAATCTACTTTCAAGGTCACTCACATGGCTGCTGGCAGGAGGCCTCAGTTCTTTGCCACATGGGACTCTCCAAAACGTTGTTCAAGACACAGAAACTGGCATCCTCCAGGGTGAGTAATCCAAGAGAGAAAGAACGACCAAGACACAGGCATGGTATCTTTTAACAACATCACTGAGACACAATTCAGATACCACACAATTTACCCATTTAAAATACAGTTCAATGGCTTTTAGTATATTCACAGAGTTGTGCACCCTTCTCCACTACCAGTTTTAGAACATTTTCATTATTACCCCCAAAAGAAACTTTGCTCCTTTGGTTGCCACTCCTCAGTCCTCTCAACTCCCTCAGCTCCAGGCAACCACTAATTTTCTACTTTCTGTTTCTATAGATTTGCTTATTGTGAACATTTCATAAAAATGGAATTGTATGGTAAGTGGTCCTTTGTGACTTGCTTCTTTCACTTAGCATAATAATTTCAAGGTTCATCCATGTTTTAGCATGTATCACTACTCCATTCCTTTTTATGGCTGAATAATATTCCATTGTATGGATATACCACTTTTATCCACCACCCATTTTCAGTTGATGGACATTTGGGTTGTTTCCATGTTTTGACTATTATGTATTGTTTTGCTACGAACATTCACGTACAAGTTTTTGTGTGCACATAGGTTTTCATTTCTTGAGTATACATACCTAGGAATGAAATTAATGGGTATATATTCCCAGTGTATGTATTACTGGGTGATATGATAGCTGTATGTTTAATCATTTGAGAAACTGCCAGACTGTTTTCCAAAGTGGTTGCATCATTTTACATTCCCTCCAAATTGTGAAAGGTTCCAATTTTCCCACATCCTCACTAACCCTTCTCATCCATCTTTTTTATTATAGCCATCCTATTGGGTGTGAAGTGGCATCTCACTGTGGTTTTGATTTGCATTTCACTGATGGTTAAAGATACTGAGCATCCTTTTGGCTCTGTGTATATCTTCTTTGAAGAAATGTCTTTTCAGATCTTTTTTCATCTTTTAATTGGGCTTTTTACCTTTTATTGTTGAGTTGTAAGACTTCTTTTATATTCTAATGCAAGTTCCTTGTCAGATATGTACTTTTCAAATATTTTCTCAATTTGTGTCTTTTCATTTATTTCATGATGTCCTTTGAGGCCCCAAAGTTTTTAATTTTGATGATGGTTATTTATGTTTTTGGAGTAATATCTAATAAACCATTGCCTACCCAAAGTCATAAAGACTTACACTTATGTGAGACTGATAAAAGTTTTTTAAAAATTCAAAATCAGGAATAAAAAAGGGATCACTGAAAAATCTAAAGACATCTCAAAGATCATAAGAGGATATACAAATAATTGTATATTAATAACTTTGAAACTTTAAATGAAATAGAGAACTTCCTAGAAAAGTAAAACTTAAAAATAACATAAGGAGAAATAGAATTGAATATTCCTATAACTAGTAAAAACAATTTTATAAATTAAAAACTATCCCACAAAGAAAACTCCATTGGCATCATTAGTGAAAATTCCAGTCTTTATAAATTCTTCCAGAGAAGTTTAAAAACAAGGATACACTCCTCAACTCATTTTATGGGAATCATAACCTTGATACAAAACCCAACAAAGACAGTGAAAGAAGGAAAATAACAGGCAAAGTCATTCCTGAATACAGTTGAAAAAATGCTGAGTGAGAGTAAGATGGAGTAAGCACATTCCTCCTGGTCTTTCCCACTGAACGCAGCTATTACACCTAGCCAGAATGCAGGGAGCAGAAGCTATTGGAGGACTCTGAACAGTAGACAGTGGCAGGAGAATTGGGGAGGAAAACCAAAATATGAAGTGCTGAACTGGTAATGAGTTCACCATTTTTTATCCTCTGGTCATTCTTCCACTTGACCTCAAACACAGCATGGCTATGAAATGCATGGCAGAGAGGGCTAAGTAAAACTCTGGCTTTCTGGCTGGGGAACCAAAAAGAGGAACCCAGGGAAAGGAATAGTACAAGGGAGATCATAGAGAGGAAGGAGCTTAGGAAAATGACCCCATGAAATTGTTTAGACTCTCCTGGGCTCAGCCCTGAGCTGTACTTAGGTTGATCTGGTCTTAATCAGCATAGAAAAGACTTGAAGAACTGGATTTACAGTCATCCAGGTCCCAGACTGGTGACTGAGTGGTGCGCACATGACACAGATCTGAATACCATTGCAAAGTCTGAAAATTGAAAAGTAATTCTAACCATAGCCCACAAAAGTTCAGTTGGAACTTACAAACTGAACCTAATTAGATTAACTGCATATTAGTACAAAAATATCGACATTCTTCATGGGCTTTCAACACAGAGTCTCACAGCAAAATATTCAAAATGTGCAAGATTTAATCTAGAATTACTTGGCATATGAAGAACTAAGAAAATCTCAAATAAAAAGATGATTAACATATGTCAATACCAAGATGACTCAGATTTTGGAATTATCTGACAAAGACTTTAAAGCAGCTATTATAAAAATGCTCTAACAAATAACTGTAAACACCCTTGGAACAAATGGAAAACTAGAAAGTTTCAGTAAGGAAATGGAAAAAATAAAGAATAAAAAAATGGAAATGTCAGAACTGGAAAATAAAAAAATCCAGAAATTAAAAACTCACTGGACAGACCTCAAAGGAAAATGGAGATGACAGAGGTAAGAGTCAGTGAACATAAAGATTGATTAGTAGAAATTAGTATGAACAACAGTGAGGAAAATAAAATGAAAAGAACCCCAGACACTGTGGAACAATTAAAAAAAAAAAGTCCAACATTTGTTCCATCAGACTTCCAGAAAGAGAGGAGAAAAGACTGAAGAGCTAGAAAAACATTTGAAATAATAACAGCTGAAAACTTCCCAAATTGCCAAAAGATATAAATCTACAGATTCAAAAAGGTCAGTGAACCCCAAACAAGAAAAAGGCAAAGAAATTTATACCCACACACGTTATAATAAAATTGCTGAAATCTAAAGAAAATTTAAAAATCTTCAAAGTGGCCAGTCAAAAATAACTTAAATGACAGAGAAACAATGATTTGAATGAATGTTGAATTCTCACAGAAACCATGAAGGTCAGGAGGAGGTGGCGCAACATTTTTAAGGTGCTGAAAAAAAGAAATATGGAGCCAGAATTTTATATCCAGTGAAAATAACTTTCAGTAATGAAGATGAAATAAAGACATTCTCAGATGAAGGAAAAGTAAGAGAATTCAGGGCCAGCCAACGTGCTCTAAGAGAATTGCTAAGGGAAGTTTTTCAGAGAAGGGCAATGACAACAAATGGACACCTGGAACATCAGGAATGAAAGAAGAGCAACAGAAATGACAAATATCTGGGTAAATATAATAGAGTATTCTTTTTCTCTTGTTTCTTTAAAACGTGCTTGATGTTTGAAGGCAAAAAAAGTAACAGTGTCTGCTGGGATTTTCCATGGGTGTAGATATAACATATAAGCCAACTATCATATAAAGGGGAGGGTAAAGAGATGGCAGTAAGGATTTTATATTCTACTCAAAGTAGTAATCTATTAATTTTAACTAGACTACGAAGTTCAATATGTTTATTGTAATCCTGAGAACAAGCACTAAAAACTTAATACAAAGAGATGTAGTCAAAACACAATAAATCAAAAGGAAACACTAAACAACATTCAAAGAACCCAAAAGAAGGCAGGAAAGATGGCAAAGGAACGAAAAAGAGGGGAAAAATGGAAAATAAATAATAAAATGGTAGCCCTAAATCCAAACATATCAATAATTGCTTTAAATGTAACTGTTTAAAATACACCAATAAAAAGACCAGAGGTTGTTGAATAACAAAACATAAACCAATTATAAAATGTCTACGAGAAACTCACTTCAAATATAATGATATCGATAGGTCCAAAGTAAAAGGATGGAAAAAGACACTGTGCAGACCTTCATATCAGACAGAGGAGACTCAAAGCAAGAAAAATTATAAGGGATAAAGGCATATAATAGACATAGTAAAAGGGCCAATTCACCAAGAAAACAGTATAATCCTAAATGTGTATTATGTAACAATAATGATCTCAAAATACATGAAGCAAAAACTGACAGAACTGAAAGGAGAAACACACAAATCCACAATCATAGTTGGGGACGTCAACACTCTTCTCACAAACCTCTGTAGAACTCATAGAAAGAAAATCAACAAGGATATAGAAGGAATGAGGAGCACCATCAACCAACTGGATCCAACCAGCATTTAGAGCACACTCTATCCAACAATAGCCTAATATACATTTCTTTCCAGTGCACATGGACCGTTCATGAAGATAGACCATGTCCTGGGTCATAAAACAAACCTTAACAAATGTAAAGGAAGGGGAAAAAAGTACAAGGTATGCTCTCTGTCCACAACGGAATTAAAGTTGATATCACCAATAGAAAGATATGACAAGAATGCCAAACCTTTGGAAATTAAACAAAACACTTCTAAAATAATCCACGAGTCAAAGAGAAAGTCTCAAGGGATATTAGAAAATATTTTGAACTGAATGAATGAAAACACAAATATAAATTGTGTGAGATGTAAAGTCATTTTTAGAGTAAAATTTATAGTATCAAATGCTTATTATAAAAGAAGACAGGTTGTTGAATAACTCCTCAAATAACTAATCCAAGTTTCTACCTTAAGAAACTTGAAAAGGAAGAGTGATAGAGGAAAAAATAAAACTGCCAGTATTTGCAGATGACAGGATTGTCTACATATAAAATTTTAAGAAATTTACCCAAAAAACTCATAAAATTAATATGTGAGTTTAGCAAAGTTGCAAGGTACATGGTCAACAAAAATCAATCTTATATGCATGTACTACACAGAAATTCCTACAGTACTAGAAATATATGGTTAGAAACTAAAATTTCAAAAATACCATTCACAAAACCTCCATACAAGTAAAAACCTAACTGAGATCCAGCCCTGATGGCTTAGTAGTTAAAGTTTGGTGTTCACCACTTTGGCAGCCCAGGTTCGCTTCCCAGGCATGGAACCACACCACCCATCTGTCAGTTGCCAGGCTGTGGCAGCGGCTCACATAGAAGAAATAGAACAACTTACAACTAGTATATACAACCATGTACTAGGACTTTGGGGAGGAAAAACAAAAATAAAAGAGGAAGATTGGCAACAGATCAGGGCAAATCCTTCCCTGCAAAAAAAAAGAAAAAAATCCCTAACTTAATATATAGCAAATGGAATCCACTAATATTTTTAAGGAATTATATAATTACTGAGTCTAATAATTATATAAAAACATATAGTATTTTATATAATGTCATAACCAAGTTAGGTTTATCCCAGGAATGAATGGAGGGTCTAACATTGACAAATTAATAAAAGTAACTTGTCCTATTAGTAGACTAAAGTTGCGAAAACGTGCTTATTTCAATAGATGCGTAACATTCAATATTTATCACAATAAAAACTCTTAGCAAATTTCGAAAAGGGGAAACCTCTATAAAGAAAAATAGCAAGTTACTGTTTATTCATGATATTAATTGTGTACATGGAAACATCTACAAATAAATTATTAGAAAGTTCTTTTTATATTCTGGATACAGGTCCTTTGTCAGATAAATGATTTGCAAATATTTTCTTCAATTTGTGGCTTTTCCTTTCATCCTCTTAACAGTGTCTTTCCCATAGCAAACTTTTTCATTTTGATGTGATCCAATTTATCAGTTTTTTAATGGATCATGCTTTTGGCGTCATATCTAAGAAATCTTTGCTTAGCCCCAGATTACAAAGATTCTCCATGTTTTCTTCTAAAAGCATTATAATTTCACATTTTACATTTAGAGCTAGGATTCCTTTGACTGAAGTTATTTACCACACATACAACTGATAATGGGCTCACAACCAGCATATCTAAAGATCTTCTACAATTTGCTCACGTCAATTTCAATATATACATATAATTATATATCAATATATGTATTCATATATATAAAATTCTAAAATGTCAAGTACCTAGGAATAAATCTAAAAAATGTTGTATGAGACTACTATAGAGTAAAGTATAAAATTTAAGAGAAATTAAAGACTCCCCAAAATGGAGAGATATACCATGTCCATGAAGTTTTAAAACTGATATTGTAAATCAATGAAGTTTCCCAAAATTGGCCTATAAATTCAATGCAATCATGACCAAAATCCTAACAGGTTTTTTGTGAATCTTGACAAACTAATTCTAAACTGTACAGGAGATGATAAAGCTATAGTAACAGAGACTGTGGTATTGGCACAGCTCAGACAAATAGACAGTGGAATAAGAGAGCCCATGAACACATCCACTGGCGTATGGACGTGTGATTTACAACAAAGGTGGCACTGCAGAGAAGAGGGAAAAGTGGTGCTGGGTCAATTACATATCCATATGAGAAATTCGTGACCTCAGATTAGAGAAAGATTTCTTCACGTATCAAAGAGCATTAACCAAAAAGGAAAAGACAAGTTGGACTAATTAAAATTAAAATATATCATTTGGAGCCAGCCTAGTGGCGCAGCGGTTAAGTTCACAGTTCCTCCTCAGCAGCCCAGGGTTTGCTGGTTCTGATCCTGAGTGTGGACCTACACACCACTTGTCAAGCTATGCTGTGGTAGGCATCCCACGTATAAAGTAGAGGAAGATGGGCACGATGTTAGCTCAGGGCCAGTCCTCCTCAGCAAGAAAAAAAAGAGGAGGATTGGCGGCAGATGTTAGCCCAGAGCTAATCTTCCTCAAAAAAACCCCAAAAACAAACAAAATAATATCATTAAATATCAAATATATTTGCTATAAATATTTGATATAAATATCAGTATTTATATTTGCTATAAATATAAAATATTGATATACATATATATAAATATCAAAAATAATATCATTAAGAGTTAAAAGGTGACTGGAACCAGAGAAAGAAAGGGTTATTGAGGATCTGAGCAATAACTAAGATGGCTGTCCAATGTTTTCAGACAGGAAGAAACTGTGTTCTGTTTTGCAGATTGATGTCTCTGTTTTGCAGATGTTGCTATACTGCAGAGAAACTTAACACGTCTGCAGCAAGACTCCTGCAAAATGTTCCAGCTCCAAGTGTCCTAAAGTTATCTTAAACTTATTAGCATCTTAAATTCTTCTCCTCTGGGAGGGTCCAAACAGCCGTTTTCAGATCATCTGATGTTTGTAATAGCATGTTTACCTGCTAAACGTGAGTCCTGAATAAGCACAGTTGTTACATAGTTGTTACAAATAAACCTGTTATCCTCTGCTCTCTGTTTATAAAGTCTCCACTAGCGCTGGCCGCAAAGACACTGCTTTTGGGCGATATCCCTGGTATTCTTCATTGCTTGCCCAAGCAATAAATCTTTTCTTCAGCTACTTCGGCCTTAGTTGTGCTTTTTGGCTCCCTACTCACCAGGAGACGAGCCCATCAAGTTCGGTTACAAAAAGGCAAGCCACAGAGTGGGAGAAAATATTTTCTACATGTGTAACTGATAAAGGGCTAACATCCAGAATATATAAGGAATCCAAACAAGACAATAAGAGAAGACAGTCAACCAAATACAAAAAAGAAGCAAAGATTTCACAAAAGAGGAAATCCAAATGGCCAATAAACATGAAACGATGCTTAACCTAATTATCAATCAAAAGAATGCAAATTAAAGCCACACTGAGATACTACTTCACAACAACTGGCTAGAAATAACAAGTTGGACAATGCCAACAGGGTTTCTCGTACACTGCTGATGGCAGTGTGAACTGGCACAATCACTTTGCAAAACAGTCTGGCATTATCTATCAACGAAGATAGCAATTCCTCTCCTAGGCATATGCCCTAGACAAATTTGAGTGCATGTGCACGAAGCTACATTCACAAGAATAGCATCATTTGTCATTGACAAAATAACCCAGACATCCATCAAGAGGAGACTGGATAAATAATATATTCCTATCACACAATGTTATACAGAAGAGGAATGGAAAGAACTACACCTACAGACAACAACAAGGAAAAATTGTAAAAACAAAATTTTGAGTAAAAGAAGCCAGACATGAAACAATTCATACTGTACAATTCTCTTATGTAAAGTTCAAAAACAGGACGAACTAATCTCTATATTCAAAATGCCTACTTAGATGGCAAAACAATATAAAAAAGCCAGGAACACATTATCATAAAGGTCAGAGAGGAGAGAAGGGCTTATAAACAGAAAGGGGCTACACAGGAGAATTTGGAGGTGTTGGCAATGCTCTATTTCTTGAACTTAATAGTGGTTATGTGGATATTTAAAATATATACACTAATTCATTAAGCTACACAATTATGTATGTTCAGTTTTTATGTATGACATTCATAGTAAAAAAGGCTTAAAATGTTTCTTATGAGGCTGAATGAGCATTCTAACCTACATGTGATATATTTAGTTTTGTTCAAAGATGTAACACTGCCCTTTTGGAAGTAGATGTGGAACTATTTACATCATCCCTTAAATGTTACTAAATTGGCAACTGGACACGGGAGAAGGGGAGCTCTTTCTCATCACAGAGAGTGGTGAAAATGCAGAGAGGACCCTCTTGGTAGGGAATATTTCTAACATACTTGCAACAAAGCTTGGATATTCTAATTCTAAGACAGATGGAGAGGTAGGAACATATAGAGACTTGTCATGATTCTGTGGCCTGAATGAAATAACGCACTATGACCGTCAATGTTTCTGAGCCATGCTGTCTTGGTTTTGTCCTCACAGAGCTCTCCCTCAGGAGTCGTACTTTCTCTGATAACCACTGAGCATGGAAGAGGCTAGGTTATTACATAAACATCATCAAAAATAAGCTCATGAAAAGATGCTCCACATCACTAGCCATCAGGGAAATGTAAAGCAAAACCACAGTGAAATGCCACTTGCTCCCACTAGGATGACTATCTTTGGAAAGGCAGACAATAGGAAGTGTTGGTGAAGATGCAGAGAAATTGGAACCTCATATATTGCAGGTGGGAATGAAAATGATGCAGTTGCTTTGGAAAACAGGCTGGCAGTTCCTCAAATGATTAAACATAGAGTTACCATTTGATCCAACAATTCTATTCCTACGTATTTAGCCAAGAGAAATGAAAACACATGTGAACACAAAAACTTGTACATGTATATTCACAGAACATTATTCAGAATAGCCAAGAAGAGGAAACAGCCCAAATGTTCATCAACTAACTGACAAATTGATAACTAAGATGTGGTATATCCACACTATGGAATATTATTCAGGCATAAAAATGAATGAAGTACTGGCACATGCTACAATATGGATAAACCTTGAAAGTATTATGCTAAGTGAAGGAAGCCACATAAAAGGACACATATTATATGATTGCATTTATATGAAATGTGTAGAATAGGCTAATCCAGAGATGGAGAACAGATGAGTGGCTGTGTAGGGCTGGGAAGATGAGGGGGTTAGAGGGTGACAGCTAAGGGGTACAAGGTTCCATTTTTTGGGTAAAGAAAATTTTGTAAAATTGATTGTGGGAATGATTGTACAACCCTGTGAATATACTAAAATCCACTGAATTGTACACTTTAAATGAGTGAATTGTATGGTATGTGAATTATATCTCAAGAAAGCTTTTAAAAGTGTCATCATTCCATCATGCTATTGAGCATTTCTGAACAACCCACCTTGGACCAAAATACCCTAGTTGTTTTCTTCTTTTTAAAGATTGGCCCTGAGCTAACATCTGTAGCCAATCTTACTTTTGTTTTTTCTTCTTCTTCTCCCCAAAGCACCCCCAGTGCATAGTTGTATATTCTAGTTGTAGGTCCTGGCAGTTCTGCTATGTGGGATGCCACCTCAGCATGGCTTGATGAGCGGTGCTAGGTCCACACCCAGGATCCAAACTGGTGAAACCCTGGGACACCAAAGCAGAGCACGCGAACTTAACCACTCGGCCAACACAACTTGGACCAAAATACCCTAGTTTTTTTTCTGTTTGTTTTTTTTTAAAGATTTTATTTTTTTCCTTTTTCTCTCCAAAGCCCCCCGGTACACAGTTGTATATTCTTCGTTGTGGGTCCTTCTAGTTGCGGCATGTGGGACGCTGCCTCAGCGTGGTTTGATGAGCAGTGCCATGTCCGCGCCCAGGATTCGAACCAACGAAACACTGGGCCGCCTGCAGCGGAGTGCGCCAACTTAACCACTCGGCCACGGGGCCAGCCCCAAAATACCCTAGTTTTTAACACCAGACTTGACACCTTAACAGAAACACTGCATTGATAAGACAGAAAAATACAAGAAACTCTTCTTTGGATGTTGGTGTGTTGGTGAAAGGAGGCTTCACTGACGCCTCACTGACACGGTTACACTCATGCGGCATCCTGGGGCAGTGCATCCAGGAAGATGTGGGATGGGTAAACATTTCTGTGTGTGTGTGTAAAGTGCTTGAAAGGTAATTTTGAAAGGGAAGGTGGGGAAAGAGAACTAGAATGAAATCTCTAGGCATATTCTCAGGTGGATCAGTTCTAGGAAAAAACGTGAGGATCTGGAAACTGATTCCCTTAAAGCCATGCACGTCTGAACTTCCCGTGGAAGGCCTTCAGGCACCCAGTTTGCAGATCTGAGCTGTAGTTCAAAAGCCTCGTCTTTCAAGACCATAATCTCTGCTATGAATTGACAAAGCTTCCCTAGCAGCAAATGCCAAGAATGTGACTCTGATTCTGACACTGAGCTGTGCCGGCCTCCTCCAGCGATGAGCCATGAATGCTTCAGCCTCATGGTCTAATTTTCATGTGGGAAGAGCTCAGGAAGGAAGAAGGGAGGCCCACGCTGGTTAATATATCAGATTATCATCCCTCTATGCTAACAATCTCCTTCTACCAAGCGCCCTAGCGATTCTGCTGCGTGGGGGAGTGGTCAATACTGCCCAGTACTGCAAGGAAAAGAAAGAATGCAGAGCAAAGGACAAAGAGGACAGTGTCGTCAGGAGACACCTGGGTGGCATGGTGGGAACAGAAGCCAGGCTAAGTGGGTTAGAGACTGATCCGGAGCCAGAGAGCACAAACAACATTCAGGAAGCTCAACTGAGGAAAGAGATGGGCAGACAGCAAGAGGCAGACCTCAGAGCTGAGGAGGGTTTGCTTTCAGGATAGGGCAAACTTGAGAATATGTGTGGGATGAAGAGAAGAATCAAGAAGGGGATGTGGAGAGAGAGGGAACCGAGGAGCCTGAGAAGTTGCGAGGGGACACAATGAAGACACAGGGGAGGCACGAGCTTTGAATCGCGGAAGGACGCCTCTTCCTCCGAGGTGCTCAACAGCAGGAGCTCTGGGGAGAGTTTTGGTGGACACGGGACTGTTTATGGAGCTCAGATCATCTGACTCTATTTCTCTCGAGCTCTGGTGCCAGAATGAGAGGTAGGTGGCCGAGAAAGAAGACAGGGGAAGAGCGGGGCCCCAGGACCCCAGAGAGGGCTGGAGAATCAGCTGTGGGGAGTGGCCTCTGGAGTCAGTGAGAGGTGACTCAGTGGTCAGCTAAGCCTGGTGGGGTGGGGAAGGGGCAGCTGGGCTTAGCTGCGTGGATCTGTAAGACCCTGCTCTTCCAGCTGGCGGATGGCAGAGAGGTGAGCAGAGGAGGGGGCTGCCCAGGGTTGGAGAAGTGAGAAATGTGGGAAAAGTTCCAGGGTAGAGAGGGTCAGCTGTGAAGTCCAAGGTCCTGGCCTGGAAGGAGGAAAGTAAGGCCTGGGCAGAGGGTAGGCTTTGAAGAGAGAGGCCAGCCAACAGAGGTCAGGAAGATGATGCTGAGCAGGTGGAGGAGGACGGAGTGGGGAAAGGAAGGAGATGGAGCAGATTTGAACCATGGGGATATGTACAGTATACGGCATTGTCTGATAAGAGCCACTAGCCTCCTGGGGCCTTGTGCCTGTGGCTAGTCCAAACTGAGCTGTGCTCTAAGTGTATAATACATACACTGGATTCTGAAGACTCAGTGTGAAAAAAAGAACGTTAGATATCGCATCAATAAATGTTTAAAATGGGGCTGGCCCGGTGGCGTAGTGGTTGGGTTCACGTGCTCTGCTTCGGCAGCCCAGGTTTGCCAGTTTGGATCCCGGGCACGGACACGCACACCACTCATCAAGCCATGCTGTGGCAGGCGTACCACATATAAAATAGAGGAAGATGGGCACAGATGTTAGCTCAGGGCCAATCTTCCTCAGCAAAAAGAGGAGGATTGGTGGCAGATGTTGGCTCAGGGCTAATCTTCCTCAAAAAAGTAAAATAAATATTTAAATTGATTATTTGTTGAAATGATAATATTTTGACAATATTGGGTAAAATAAATTATATCATTAAAATTAATTTCATCTGTTTCCTTATACCTTTTTAATGTGGCTACTAGAAATATTTAAATTACTCAGGTGGCTTGCATAATACTCCCGTTGCAGGGCACTGGCACAGATACTCCCTCCCAGGGACATGAATTGTCTCTGTCATGTCTGTGGCCCCAGCACCTGGAACAGGGCCCTGCACAGAGAGGGCTCAGTGATGGTGTGTGTGTGAAGTGGTCATTGGAGGAGAAAGTAAATTCATGGATGAATGAGAGACGGGATGAATGAGGATTCTACAGCTGTTGCAGGACGTGGTCAGCTCGTTCTAAATTGCTGAGGATTACGTCTGAGTACACACATGACGGAAAGGGAAAGGGGAGTTAGAACTGAGGAAAGCTCACTGAGGCTTTGAGGGAGGGGGTCTCAAAGAGCATTTGATGGGACCTCACTTAATCTAAGGGCCCAAGAACCTGGACCCTTGCCTCACCTCTCTTTTTTTCCTTCTAAAAAAGTACTCTTGTAGCCCTTTAATATATGCCAGGGACTGTCCTCGGCATTATGCATGTATTAACTCACTTACACTTCCCATCACCCTATGATGATGGGGACTCCTATTGTCCACCTTTGACAGATAAGGAAACTAGGGCACAGAGATGGTAAGTAACTCACCCAGGATGACCTAGTAAGTGGTGGAACTGGTATTCGACCAGGCCATCTGTCCCCAGCATCCAACCCCTAACTACTACACCACCCTGTCTCTCTTATCCCATCATTTCGCCTCATCCCCAAGCTGCTCTCCAATAGAGACATAGGTTTCTTTTCTCTCCCTTGATGACCTCTTGATCACCTCCAGTCCCTCAGACTCACATTCCTGGAGAAAGTTCTCCATGAACCTTGCTCTCTGGAAACAAGTGTTAAGTAACCCCCCAAGTACCCCACAAATGAGTCACAAACACATCACAGCTGCATGGTCGAATACAACAACCAAGTCACCTGGCCTCCCCGGTTCCCTCTGCCTCATCCCCGAACCTGGCCCACACCGCCTTCTCCCTTCCCAGCCAGGAGGCTCCTCTCCAAGACCTGGCCTTGGCCCACCTGCCTTCCCGGGCAGACTAGAGGGAAGTGAGTGTTGGAGGAGCCTGAGGCCTCACAGCTCTAAGCAACTGCTTCACCTGTCAGTCTACCACATGCTGCCAGGTGACTGCAGGGAACAGAACAGGGGGTTTCCAGACACCACCCTGGCCAGTGCCTGGGAGATGCCTCAGTCCCCCCCACCAGGAACTCCATTCCACCTCAGCTTGGATCCCTCCAGTGGGAGCAGCCCTAGCCCAGGATCACCACCTTCAGGGCCAAACACAGACAGGAACACTAAGAAGGAACCCACAGGCCATCTTCCTCTCTTTCTCTCTCATTAAATTGTGGATAATAATGCATCTAATTATTCTCCCAACTAAAAGTGGTTTAATTCCTTTGAAGAATCTTTCAAGGTAGCTTGACTAGACAGCAGGTGGGACAGTCCAGTGGCTCTGGTGGGGGGGCCAGGGTCTTCCAGTTGCCTGTCTTTCGGTCCAGCAAGTAGGCGTTTGGATTGATGGTGCAGTCCCTTTTCTGCACATCACTGGCTGTTGTGACACCCCCACCTACAAACACCCTGCTGTCTCCAATGGAGGATATAGCATGGGACACATCCAGGGGGCAGTTCTTGGGCAAGAGAGGTACTGATGTGGTCCTCTTGTTGGCCTTGATTTTCTGTAGGTTGATTTCCACGCTCTGATGGTGGCTGTGCATGCAGAGGATGTTGTCCTGACTGAAAGAGAGCAGGGGCCGGTGGTTGAACTTGATGGGGAAGATGATACTCTGGACCACCTCCCCAGTATTGGTATCAAAGCAATCTACTACCGCGACTCAGGAGATGGTGCCCTTCACCAAGCATCGCCCAGTGACCATGTACAGGTTCTGGTCACCCTTGGTGATCACAGCTGTGGCATCCATAGGGATGCTCATCTTCCCTGCCAGGCACCAGGCCTCCTTGCGCTCATCATAAAAACAGATGTTAGAGACATACCGCCTTGGGGCAATGCTCCCACCCACTGAGTACACTGTCCCCCCACAGGTCACCATGGTGTGGAAGACAAGACCAAGTGGCAGGTCAGGCACCTTGGTCCAGGAGTTGTCATCCATGTCATACCACCAAGCCATCTTTAGCCCTGTAATCTGCTCATTGGTGCCACCAGACATGTAGATGTAGCAAACAGTAGAGGTGGCAGTGAGTGCTGCTGCCTGATAGGGCACCTCTGAGAGCTTCAACCACAGGTTCTCCTGGATGACATAGGCAAACACTCCATCATTGAACTGGCCCTGGGCCTTTTGGCCACCAAGGATGACCACCGAATCAAGCAGGGCCCCTTTCCGCTGGTAGCTCAGCAGGCTGGATGGCCTGTCCTGCTGTCGTTCCACAAGGACACTCTCAATCAGGGATGTGTGGCCTGAGCTGTTCTCCATGTCCATCAACTGGTTGCTGGCAAACATCAGTGTCTTGTTGGAGACGGCATTGAGACTGATGTAATAGGAGAATTTCTTGAAATACTTCTCCCGCTCATCGTTCTGGAAGTACACCCAATGTAGGAGTGCACTGAGAGCCTGGTCCTCAATGAGCACACGCAAGTTTTCATCTTTAAGCAAGTGCCAAAGATGACAAGTCGGCAGCGCATGAAGCTCTCAGGACTGGCCCAGCAGTGGAAGTTGTTGCAAATACCAGTAAAGGCCAAGTTTGATACCTCTTTGAGCCCAAACAACTCAGCCAAGACGAGGTAGCGCAAGCAGCTGGCATGGCGGAAGGTCTTAATCAGGTAGTCACTGCAGTGGATTTCAAGGCACACTGTGTTGAAATAGTGGGCCCCACGAAGGAGCTCCTCCACGTTCTGCTCCAAGATCACCACCTTGCCACTGGAGAAGTAGTCCAGGACCTGGTCCACTGTGGCCGGACTCAGGTAGTTGGGGTCAAGGGCGAAAGAAAGCTCACTGCTGGTGTTCACATCATTGCCAGAGATGACGTTCTTCACTATTGAAGACACAGCAGGCAACAAGTTTTGATGTGCAAAGAAGTCATGGTGGTTCACAGTCAGGGCCATGTCCCAGAACTCTTTGAGTTTCCTCTGTTAGTTCGGTTTCTATAGCATGAAGCTGTCACAGTTTTTCTCAGTGAGTATCAATTTTATGGTGCTTCTTACTGGCTGAGACAGAAGATCAGCAGCAGGCATTGAAGAACAGACCACCTCAGGCCATTGGGATTGAGACTGATGGTTGTTTGCAGTGCAGCTGGTCAGGCAGGAGTGAAGGGTGGGAGAGAAGATGATGGCATAGAGTCGATGAGGTCATCACAATGCAGGTCCCCCTGAGGCCTTCCTCAGAGGCTCAGGGTCTTTCTCTCCTGTGATGGCTCCAACCTGCCAAGGCCAGATACCCTATCAGGACCTAGTGCCCAGGGCCCAGAGCTCAGGAGGAAACCCAGAGAGGGGTTGTGACTCCTGAGACTTTCAAGGTCAGTTCAAGGCTGCTTCTGGAATGTCAGAGCCAGTTGGGCAGGGGGTGGTGCAAGGAGGGATAAGGGCAGGCTGGGGGAAGGAAAGAGATTATTATTATTAGGTCATCAAGAAGAATCCTCTCAGTGTACAGGAGGGAAACTGAGGCCCAGACAAGAGAAGGGACTTGCCCAAGATCACACAGCCAGCTGGAAGTAGACAGTAGAGCAGGGCCTGGAACCCAAGCCTTCTGGAACTTAGTGCTCTTTCCACCCTTCCAGGAAGCTCCTCACTACTCAGCTTTCCCCAGTCTCTGATTCTCAGGCAAGGAAATAGCTTTCTCTGTCAAGGTTCTGGCCATCAGAGAAGAAAGCCTCCGTCCTTTGGCTTCTGACCTTTGTGGCCACAGAGACCACTCTTCTTTAAAACAGAGGGAGAGGTGGGGACCACTCCGTGGAGCAGGGATGCCAGAGTCAGCATCCAGAGAGTGAGGATGGGAGGGCCTCTAAAGCCCTGATTATGTCAGTTCCTAGGCAAACCAGGACGTCCTCTGCACATTTCAAAGGCTCTAGTTGTAAAAGGTTGGGGGCTGCGGTGGGTCAGCTCTCCACATCAAGTGTGGACTTGGACACGTTGCCCAGACTCTCTAAACCTCAGTTTCCTCAGGTGTGAGATAGCTTCATAGGTTGTTAAGAGCGTACATGAGAAAAGACTAGAGAGGGTTAGCACAGAGTTTGGCTCACAGCAAATGTTCAATAAACGCTAGGTGCCATATTGTTGTTAGTGCCCTCGAGTGGATTCAGACTCCTAGCGCCCCTGTGGACAGCAGAGTGGAACTCTGCCCGGTCTTTTTTGCACTATCCTCTCCCCTTCTGGCACTATATCAGACAAGGCTCCACTGCTATTCAGAGGGTTTTCACAGCCAATCATTTTGGAATTTGGTGGCCAGGTCCTTCTTCCTAATCTATCTTAGTCTGGAAGTTCTGCTGAAACCTGTCCACCATGGGTGACCCTGCTGGTATTTGAAATCCTGATGGCTTTCAGCATCACAGCAACATGGACCTGCCACAATATGACAATCCATGGACGGACGGGTGGCATGGTTCCCAGAGCAGGAAATGGACTCAGGCTCTGGTGGTGAAAACGCTGAATCTTAACCCCTAGACGACCAGAGCTGGCTGCGTCCCACAGTTTGAAAAACATTGCCTGAGTGTATGAGTTGTAGACTTCACTCTCTGGTGAGAATCCATCCAATGTTCTTATTACAAAGTTAGGATAATCAATCTCATATCAAAAACAAAAAACAAAGAAACCTCGCCAAGACTCACTCTTTCTTTTCCCTCCGACAATACAAGACTTCTGAAGGTCTATGCAGTGCATGTCCATGCAGTTTTCCAAGAGTCCACTTTGTCCACATGAGCAAATTTTATAGCAACCAACTTCCCCTGCAGATGATGGCACCTGGATCAGTGTCCCTTGACGCACGATAAAATCAGAGGCTTCTCCCAATTTGCAACCTGCACAAACAGAAATTACCTGAGAGACATGATACTATTTTACGACATTAGATATACCTCACATAAGTTTTACAGGTTCTGTGTGGCTACTAGAGGTTATGAAACAGAATTTTCACCTAACTAAGGAGTCGCTTTGGTTCAGTGGTCAATAACATATCCTCTGAAATGAAAATTCCATGTTCTACGAGATGGTGGTGATTCTGGACCTGTACTCCAAAGTTAGCTCCAGTTCAGTATAAAATGCTATAAGATATGTGGTTTTTTCTTTCTTCTGGTTTACTTAAGATATTTAAAAATTACAGATATTTTTAAAATGGTATAGAGAAACTGACTGTACTTTTAGAATAATCTCGGTCAGGAAAACTTCTAGTGACAGAATATAAACATACCTTAAATTCAAAGAAAAGTTGAATACTTGATTTGGCTTAACAAAAACCCATTCATTTTCAATTTTAACAAGATTTATTACGACTCTATGGCTGATATGGTATTACACAAATATTATAGATGATCCTTTGAGACATTATAATTTAATCTTTTGTTCCTTTTAACTCCACATATATTTTAAAATGTTGATTCTAACATGATAAAGAAACACTTTCAATTGGGAAATAGCTAAAAGGCAGCAAAATCTTGTCACAACTATATTCTAAAGGGACCTACAAAGAGATAAACACTATAAAAATTCTATGGGATAAAAAAATTTCAACACAACATTCATCTCCGTGGAGAGAATTACACACCCCGCTGAGCAGGCCCTTTCTCCACATACTAAAGGAAAGAAAAGAAAAAACAAGAACAATGTGCAGTACATTTTCTCAAACATTATAACCCAGAAGACAAAGTACAAAAAGCTGGCCCAAGGCTTTCTTTCCTTTTGTTGTCAAGAGCCCTGCAACTCATTAAGAGAGTCTGGTTTGGGATTGATATTAGTTTATAATCTAAATGACTACTGAAACTTACATTTGTCTTTGTCTTTTTCTGCTTACATAAATAATACATGCTTATTGGGAAAACCTCAAACATTAAAGGAAAGCATACATGAAAATAAAGTGCCTTGCAATCTCATTCCAAAGATCACCCCCGTAAAGAAACATGAGCAGCACACAGCTGTGCTCATCCCACACCCGCACCATCTACCTCTTACCCTGAGCACAAGAGTATGGAAGGCACGGATCTCCGGCCGGACACCCTTTCCGGTTCACCTCACAGAGCTCATTGGTGGGGCAGGGACTTGGGTTACAGGGGTGAGTCACCTCTTCCACAATGGTACCTAAAGTACTTGGCCCTGAAAAAACAAAACCAGATCAGCTTAACAAACCCAAAAGAGTACCAGAGGTCTGTAAGTCATCTGAATTAATCACATCTGGAGTAAATGGAGAGCTCATGAGCATAAAGCGAGGCCTGATTCTAGTAAGACGGAAACACTCCGACTCTCTGATCATTTGTGAATTTAGCATAAACATACACACATTCACCCACTTGTTCATTTATTGGGAACCTACAACACGCTGGGCAAGGTTCCAGGTACTGGAGAGACAGTAGTGAACAAAACAGACAAATCTCTAACACGGAGTTTACATTCTGGTCGGGAAATGGACAATAAAAGTCAGACAATGATAATTAATAAGTAGTATACAGGGATAGAAGGTGACAGGTATATTTTGGAAAGGATTGTCAAAGGGGTGCTTCTGTGTAAGAGGGCCAATTTAGCAAATTTTACCACAAATGATCATAATTTATTACAGTAAGATGGATCCTGTCCCATGATTATATTTGTCAACTTGTGAAATAAGGACCAAGGATGGGTCTCACTTAATAGAAAGCACATGTGATATCTAAAGAGCGTACTGAAACTCAAACAAAAGCATTTCTTTAGTTTTTCTTCCATTGAAGTGGTTTCCTTCCACACGTATATTTGATGGCTCTGATAGAGTCTAGGATTGTGAATACATTAGCTTTGCTTACTTGGTTTTAGGCCAGACTCAGACTCCAAGGCTAATAGAGGAATAGGGGTTCTTGGAAGTCATCTCATCCAGCCCAGTCATTTTATAAAGAGGGAAGCTAAGGCTCAAAGAAGTGGTCTGCTCAAAGTCAGAGGTCTATATTCTAGTCTCGTGCTCTCTTTTTCTCCATACTGGTCACAAAGGCTAAGGGACATAGTCTGTTGGTCTTGAGAAAATGCGGCAGACACTACTAGCGGCAAATCTGGCATCTGCTCTTCCCTTCCTGCTTACTAATAGAACTCCAGTTTTACTTAGGGTGGCAATGGGCCCACAGCTAAAAAGATCATCTTTCCCAGTGTCCCTTCCAACTAGGGTGGTTTTCCCTCACACTAGGATACAGTGGCTAGAATTCCAGTAGCCATGCCGTGATGATAAAGCACACGCGGTAACCGCGATGATGATGAAGCCCAGCACCAAGGACGTGGAGAAAGAAGGAGCCCGGATTCCTGATGACAGAGCCACCACAGCAGCCCTGGACTATTTAGTTCTGGGCTTTTTCTCACTTCTAACTGTTGTTCTGTTATTTGCAGTCTGACTTAACTCTATCTGACAAAGGAAGACAAAGCAAGTAGGGGCTGAATTCACCGTCTGGCTTTCCAGCCTGCTCACAGCACTAATGGCCCCTGGTGGCAGCCTAGTCACTGCCCTTGGCCTAACTGCGTGGTGTGTAGAGGTTCTGCTTGTTACCCCCTGGTTTCCACACAGCCACCTCGCTGCCAGAAGGCTCAGCTTCAGGATGCCTCAGTGAGATCCCAGCTTATTCTTCCAGCTCTTGGCAGGAGTATTTGACAGAGAGAAGTTCCAGTTCATGTGCTAACCCAGACCATCATTCCTTACTCCCTACTTGGTGGTAAGTCCAAGCCAATGCCTCGCTCAGGTCCGCTGATGTTCTGATGACAAAAAGCTGAAGACTCCCTGGGGAGCTTCTACTTCCTGGTCAAATCGTGGCAAGGAGACAGCAATGATATGAGCTGGTTATCTGAGAACGCTGGCCCTGGCACACTGCTTAGAATTCCTGACTGACAACAGTCGACTGCCTCCTCAGACTGATATGATAATCACTCCTGCTTACATATCTGAAGATGGTAATTCTTTCCTGGGCCAAAAAAGCCAAGCAACTAAGAGCGTGCAATCGAGACAGTATCCTTAGACCACATGTTCTCAAAGAGAGATGCTCAACCAGGCAAACAAGAAGGGCAGAGATGGAAGGGAGGGGCATTTAAAATCCAAAAACACAAAGTCCTTACTGAGGTAGGTATCCAAAGGTATACAACTCTCCAGGTCATCTGTGGGTGACAGAAGCTCACAGATACTTTCAGCTGTGTGGTCTTCGGGGAATTTGTTCTGGTCCCCACATTTCTTGAGAATCTCCACGCAATCTGATCTTGAAAAGAAAAATACTCACAAATTTAGGGTTCGAGACACCTCCTCATGTTGTCTAGTCAACAACAATTCTGTTTCTGAACTTTCCAGAAAGTGAGTTCTCATAACTTAACCATGTTTCACAAGTGGTTAAGTGCAATGATGGCAAAAGAGAACAGGAGTCATAGGGGACCTTAGGCTGAACAGTAAGGTATTATGTTACCAAAACATCCCTAACTTTCTCTGACCTGAGATCCAAAGGCCTTGCTCACATTTTATACCCATCCTTACTGGTGCTACCATCAAGGTGGCTCTTCACTGTCTTTGAAAGGAATTGAACTAGGCTGGTCTGATCTGCTGTTTGCAAAATCACATCTCCTTTCTTTCAGGACCTTATCCATACTTGCTTCTCCCTCCTTCCCTCCCACCCTTCCTTTCTCTTTTTAAATATCTTTTTAGTTATCAACATTAAAGTGTGTGGCCCAAACAATCGGAAAGTCCACTACTTTAAAATTTTCTCAGTCTTCAGTAGGGCTTTGACTCCTCTTCTGTAAGTTCTGTGAGCTAAGAGTCTATTAATTTCCCATGCGTTGCCCCTTGCTTGTCACCCAATATTTACCCCTTCTCTCTCCCCTACTCAGGTCATCTCCAAGTCACGTCAGAGAATAGAGGTGGAGCCTATTTAAGGTTGAAATAAACTGCAACTAGTCGTCGAGTGCCCAGCAGCACCAAGCCACACACCAACAACTTAGGGGCTGGGTATTAACTTGGTTTTGGAAAAGCATTCTGGAAAAAAAGATGCTTAAAGAGCAGTTGACATAGGTTACTAAGTAGTTAATGCTTTTGGTTTCACCCACCATAGCAGCTTTCATCTTTACTTTATCCTAGGCCTCCTAAGCAAACCACTCACAAAATGATTGCCAGGAACAGGCCCTAAGGACTATATTCACTACCTCCTTCACGCGTCAAGCACTTACAGAATACCTCTGTGTGTCAGGATTATGCCAATCCCTGAAGAGGAGAAAAAGAGGAAGGAGGACACAAGGAAAAAAGGCACAAAGAAGAATACGCTCCTCAAGGAGAGCAAAGTCTAACAGAATAGGAGACAAGTACACAAATTAAAATATAAAAATAGAATTATGCATTGAAAGTACTCAATAAATGTTTCTTGAACTAAGTTCCATAAGAGAAGTACAAACAAAGGTGTATGGAAATTTGTAGTGAGGATAAATTACCATCAGTTGGAGCAGTCGGGGAAGATTCCGTAGGAATGACTGGTATTTGAGAGGGCTAAGAAGGACAGGCAGCGGGCAAGTGGAGAAGGGGGGAAGAGCATTTCAAGCAGAGGAGGAAAAAGTGGGAAAGAATTTGACATGTGGGGGCAGTGGGCAAAGGGAAGTGGTGGGAGAGAAAACTGTGAAGGTAGGCTGTGGGTGGAGATCATGGAGGGTCTGAACCAAAACCGGAGAGTCACTATGATGAAAGAAACTTACTTGCAAATAATACTTCCCCGGGATTTACTGTGACAGGGTTTAATCTGCAGTGAACAAGCTATTGCTTTCCACATTTCTGGCTGGCACTTTTTAATGTCAAGAACAGGAATGTTGATAAACGGCATCTTTATGCTTCCTTTTTCCCACAGCTTCATGTCATTCATGGCTCCTTGATCTGACTGAGCATTACAACTCCTGAAAAGTTCTGTTGGCCTAAACAGAAAACAGCCCAGAAGGAATGAAGAGGCAATTATTTTCCAGAGAGGAAGAATGTGTTAAATCCTGACATACTAATGAATCAGGAAAATCTGATTTTTTTAAAGAAGAAAGTACATACAACACATCAAAGGATATGGGCTTTGAATGTATGAAGATTCAATGCAGATGCTACCCATAAAATTCGGATTGCATGTTTTCTTTTTTACAGAGATTTTTGTGAGGCAGTTTAAAACTTCAAAACCCTGTGGACAGGAATATCATCTGCACTGGTACCATTTCTTTCATTTGACAAAATAAATATTATAAGTCCAAGTTTTTAAAATTGAGGTACAATTTATAAAAATAAAATGCAGATTTTTGGGGTACAGTTTGATGTGATTTGACAAATATGGACATCCAAATTAATTAAGGAGCATTTCCATCACGTCAGAAAGTCCTTGTGTCCCCGTCCAGTCAATGTCCTCCCTGCTGACTGCACCCCAGAGGCCACCACCATTCGCACTTATATCACTGTAGATTAACTTTTCCTGTTCTAGAACTTCATACAAATGGAACCCTATTGTATATTATACTCTTTCGGGTCTGGTGTCTTTAGCTAAACAATCTTTTTGAGATTCATCCATGGTGTGTATATAAATTGTTTGTTCCTTTTTATTGTAGAGAAGTATTTCATTAATAAATGTACCACAATTTGTTTATCCTAGCAGTTCTCAAACTTTTTGATCTCAGTACCCATTTACACTCTTAAAATTCCTGGCTTCTCAAAAAACTTTTGTTTATGTGGGTTATATCCACTAATGTCTATCACATATGAATCAAAACTGAGGGATTTTTAAAGTAGATATTAATTCATTTTAAATGATAAGCTGATTACAAGTTAATATAAATATTTTTATGAAAAATAACTGTTATTTTCCAAAAGTCAGTGAGAAGGGTAGGACTGTTTTACAGTTTTGAAAATCTCTTTAATGTCTATCTTCATAGAATACAGTGGGATCTTCATACCTGCTCCTGCATTCAATCTGTTGTTATACCATGTCTGGAAAACTCCACTGTTCACTCTTGTGAGAATGAGAGTGAAAAAGGGAAATAACATTTTAGTGTTACTATAAAAGTAGTTTTGATGTCACAGGGTTTGGGGACCATGGACCACACTCTGAGAAAGGCTGGCTTATTCAGTCACCTGTTTATAGACACTAAGGTTGTTTCCAGTTTTCTTGCCTGTTTTCACAGCTACAAATAGCACTGCTGGGTCATAACTTTCTAAGAAACTGCCAAACTGTTTTCCAAAGCCGTTATACCAGTTTACGTTCTCACCAGCAATGTACGAAAGTTCCATTTATCTGCTGTCTTCAACTTCTCTCTGCAAGGTTTTCTGGTTTTTTAGTGTAGAGTTCCTGCACATCTTTTGTTAAGTTTATCCCTAAGTATTCCATGTTTTTTGATGCATGTGTAGATTATTTTTTATAAATTTCATTTTCCAATTGTTTTTGCTAACACACAGAAATACACCTGGCTTTTGTATGTTAACCTTGTATCTCGTGACTTCGTTAAACTCAAGGATATAAGGGGAGGTTGTATGCAGATTTGGGAGCATCTCCTTTTGTGGTTCCCTCCTTTCTGGCATTTTCCCCTTCCACACCCAGCCATTCTGGCAGCCTCAACTCTGATCTCTAACTCCTCAGCCCAAGACTGCTGCTTTTTGCTTGAGTTCTAGAAGCCATACAAGTGGACTGAGAGTGCCCACGAAGGAAAAGCTGAATAAGTGTGCCTCTCACTCAGTGCAATTTCCATCTTTCACGAGATGAAGCCCCTCCTGCTTTTGGTCACTCTCCAATGCCTTCAAAACAATCGTTTTTAATATTTTGTACAGAGTTCAAAATTGGTATTGATAGAAGTGTTAGTCTGATACAAACTACTCCACCATGCCAGTAAGGCTAACACTCTATCATCAGTTGTAAAGATATCTCAATTTTTACTCAAAATTACAACCTGAATACTTTTAAGAGGATAGGACCTGTGTTAACTGGAGGTAAACATCCTCTGAACTTCCTTCTGGCCCAAGTGAATGATCCTCTTCCTTCTTGACCTCTTGATCTCCGGGCTGCTGCTCACAAAACCAGCCCCCTCTTCTTTACTAACTCTCCCTCTCTGGCTTCTGTGACGTGGCACTCTCTATGCTTCTGGATGCCCTTTTTCTGTCTTCTTCGCTGCTTCTTCACCCATTAGCTCAGTTCTTGGCCCTTATTTCCCTTACCCTACTGAATACCGCAGGAAAATACCTATTCAAATTGCTTCTGTAAAGAAAATGTTTTCGTATGAAATAGGGGACTCACTGAGGGGGAACCTCAGCCAGTCTGTAGGTCCTTCAAGTAAACTGTCCACAAGAGGGCATCTGGATGACCAGATTGTCCAGTGATTTATTCTGCGACGAACTGTTTCCACTGGTGGTGGAGCAGAAGAGAGAGAAGGAGAATAGTAGACTGAAGGCCGAGGAGATTCTGAACTCTAGAAGTTTGAAGTACTTCTAGATTAGAAAAGACTTGCTTATAGTGCTTCCTTTCCCAGGGTAATTTACCAGATGGAATGTACCACCTAAAGATGAAATCATAAGGAAATACTACTTCCTTTTAACTTAGCAGGAACAAAATCAGAATGCAGTCGTCTTTTCACTTACTTAAAAACCAGATAATTAATGATAAAAATATTTCCACTCCATGTATTATAATCTGCTCCTACCTGTTGTTAAAATTAGTACAGTAGGTAAGGTTTCTACAGCCCAACTGACAAGGTTCCCGAACATCTGCTAAACAGGTCAACATGGACACTTCCACTGGATTATATTCACAAAAGCGATCAAACTCTTGCCAGCTCTGGGTGTTGCCCCAGCTCATGCTATAAAGTTTAGTGCACAGTTCCCTGAAACAAAAGCACAAATGCAGAAACACAGATGAGCCAAATGAACAAATAACTGATTCACATAAAACTCAAACTCTATGAACTGTACTTCAGAATACAAATGAGTGGGCGGGCTCAGTGGTGTAGTGGTTAAATTTGCGCTCTCCGCTTTGGCGGCCCAGGGTTCGTGGGTTTGGATCCCAGGTGTGGACCTCCACACCACTCATCAAGCCACGCTGTGGCAGTGTCCCACATACAAAAAAGAGGAAGATTGGCAAAGAGGTTAGCTCAGGGACAACGTTCCTCACCAAAAAAAAAAAAAAGGCTACTAGAATATAAATGAGAAAAAAAGTACAAAAACCAAAAGATCTATCTCCTACAATTTAGAGCCAGAAAGTGTGAGCTTTCCGTGAAAAAGTTAGCCTTCTCTTATTTTCCATCTCCTTCCCTTCTGCCATGGTTGCTAGAAAGCTCAGCGCTAAATTTAATGTTTAATTATAGTATTTGTACATGTTTATTTTTAGCAGAATTACTTCCCTCTATATTTCTGATCTCTCTTTTACCTTTACTTAGAGTAAGGTAAAGCAAACAGTTTTGCCTCCACCCACATATATTCCACTATATTTATGTTCCCATCACAAGAGGCCAAACCGTGACATGGTCCTCAGACTTCTTTTAAGCAGCATTATAGACTTACAGTTCACTAGTTTCTCCCTGAAAAACTACCCTAAAGCCACATATATTCCTTAAGATATACCAAGACTGTATACATGGAAAGGCTTATGAATTCCAAAGCTTCTATATATTACTGTATTATGTACGTATTCTTTTCAGTACTTGATGAATACAAAGCAACTCAAGTGCATGCGTATAGCTAAAATATTATCAGTACCATTTCCAAAGGTTTTCACACATGATATTATTCATCAGTTTAATTTTTTAAATTTATAAATGTAATACATGTAACACAAAATTTTAATACTACCAAAATATACAAAATCACTCCTCCACTCCTGTCACATTTTATTTCACTCTCACAATTACCCCAGTGAGAGGGTATCTGTCCTTTTATGTTTGTTCATCACTCCACCAGGGCTTACTGAGTGTCTATTTTGTGTGAGGCCCTGTTGGAGGCACTGGATATGCAGTGGCACATAAAAGAAACAAGGTCCCTGCTCTCAATGGAACTCACACAACACGGGGATGAGGAAGCTGAGATCAAGTTACTTCAGACACCCTGATCTGGAAACCAGCCCTTCCTCTAGTCCTAACTCTCTGTATGACCTGGCACAGACTGTTTAACATCTCAGAGTTAGTTTTCTATATATAAACAGGAATTACACAAATTGAGACTAATCATAAGACGATACCAATCATCTTATAAGGTTTCATGAGGACAAGGTAAGATGGAAGTGAAAGTATTCCGTAAACCACAAAACCTTACATCAGGGGAAGAGAGGGCCAACTGTTTTTTACTGAAGTTCTTCTGGGATGACACAGCCATTCCAAGCTCCAGTGAGTACAGGGCATAAATTTTTTTGTGGACGTTCAAAGAATTGCTCAGCACCCCTCCCATAAAGACATTTACTAATTCCTATCAGCAACCCAATTTCCTTAATTATAGCACCAACTTAACTTCTCTTTAAGCCATTCTCTTAATTTTCTTTGGATATTTTCCAGATTTTTCACATCTTTGGTAAAGTTTGATGAGCTATTCTAGGCAGAATTTTTTGCTAAAGGTCCATCCAATTCAGAAACCACAGGAAAGACTGTTTTACTCCTGGTATGTCATATTCATTTCAGGATATCCTAGTAATATGTGGTCCCTTTTAACTCCAAACATTCCTAATAAAGCAAATTTCTCTTTCACCTGTGTTCTATCGTGACTTGATCTCCATTTACTCTTGTCTCTAGATTGCGTTTACTTCATCCTATATTTTTACTGTTAATTTTTTATCCCTAAGGGTATCACTCAAGGGAATGCCAATACACTGCTATCTAACTTTGGGAGCCACTGTCAACCCAGGTTAAGCACCAATCTACACAAAAGGTTGGTTAAGTTCAATGTCACATAATTTAACAAAGATAATATCCCCTAGATGTCAGGTCAAAACATCTTCTAAATTGTAGGCTTACTTAATGATAACCTTGAGGGTAGAATCCACATTGCATCATCTTTAAATATTTATTGCCCTGCCAATACTAATCTTCCACACTACGAAACATGATGTTTTTAGCACTCGATGTACAAAAACAATGTTTTATGGACACGTGATGCTCAATAAATATTTGCTGGAAGAAAGAATGAAAGATTTTATGTCTTCTAAACTCCTAAGTCTCCACAATGCAAGAACATAATACATATTTGCCAGACCTAAAATCATTGATTAAAATGCTATTTTCTACTGATTTTAATAAAGGAAACTGAGATACTGACCTACATGTTGAAGTATTTGCTTTAGAACAACAATGCAATTTAGCCCCATCGAGGCCCGTAGAGGGAGGAGGGTGTAGAGTGACTCCAGGGTGAACAGACTGTGAGCTTTCGAGAAAACACTGCCAGAGAGGATCCTGAGGCAAGGGCTGGGTCTTACAACCCTCGATGAGGCCGTCCACAATCTCCATTTCTGTTTTCTTAGACATCAGAATTCTCTTGCAGGCGTTTTGGCAAGCATGGTCTTCAGCTCTGTCACAGCAATATAAACCTACATTTTCAGAATATAAGTGGCTAAATTAGCTGGTTTATGTCATACATTGCTCAGAACAGAAGAACATTGCAGTGTACTGGAAACCATTGCTACTTTGAGCCATATGTCAATATCTATAGGACACAGGGCCTACCAAATTCTCCCTCCATTACTTTGCAGTGCAGCAGATAAGTGAAAAGCTAAAGGTGAAAGAGGTGTCTGTTACCAGAATTCACTACTGTCCCCAATCATGGGACCTCTAGCACCATTCCTACACAAACGAAAGGTCATCCTACACCAACAAGTCCTTACATGTGAGGTACTTCATGTTCCTGGAAAAGGTGCTGTAGATCAAACTGGAACTATTTCATGCTAGAAACAACTGCCTAAAATGGATTATGTTCTTGACATAATGCGAGATATGACATTTTAATAGCAACAACCACAAACACTGTATTTCATCACACTCTGGGATATAAAGCTTTTATAAAT
The DNA here is from genome assembly GCF_037783145.1 of Equus przewalskii. Lineage (NCBI taxonomy): Eukaryota > Metazoa > Chordata > Mammalia > Perissodactyla > Equidae > Equus > Equus przewalskii. Next base: position 1,367,963 of record NC_091856.1, on the reverse strand, counting down.
CTGTGCAAGTTAATTAATCTGTTATAATTTAAATAATACGTCGCAAACTGTGACAAGATATCAGTTTTCTTCAGCCCTTGATTTTCTACGAAGAATCAGAAAGTAAAAGAACAATCTGAACCATACTACAGAATTCAGAAAGGTTTCTTTGAAGTAGTTTTCTCAAGTGTCTTGACTTGCTAAGAAACCTATTCAGGTATATCTGTTTGTAGCGTTCTTCTCCAGATGTCCTCTGACTAGCACGGACATTTGAGATGGTCATTCTTCTACCCTTAAAACATCTTTCTGGGGCCAGCCCGGTGGTGTAGTGGTTAAGTCCGTGAGCTCCACATCAGGGGCCAGGGGATTATGGGTTTGGATTCCAGACATGGACCTACAGACCGCTCATCAAGCCACGCTGTGGTGGCATCCCACATACAAAACAGAGAAAGAGTGGCACGGATGTTAGCTCAGGGCCAATCTTCCTCAGCCACCCTCCACAAAAAAACCCAATAAAACATCTTTCTGCTCTTTTTGGAGCTGCTATCACCTTAGCTCCAGCAGCACCCCCACAGCCTAAACGTCAGTGAAGGCAGATCTGCCTTTAAAATGAATGAAGGCTATTTGTGGCAAACACTTCACCTTCTGATTTTCAGCACAGAGCCACACCACAGAATGTCGCCAGTCGGAGTTCTGCTTTAGACGCTGGCCAAACAAGGCCAGAGCACCGCTTTTGCGTTTACAAAGCAAGTCTTTCACATTCCAGCGTAAATCAAAACATTCGCATCTGGCATATTTATAAGTCTTTTATCAGTTTGGTTAATTAGTCAGTTCTTTAAAGTTTGATCATCTCTAAATGAAGACAATGGATTATACGATATACAAAGCTGAGACAATGAAAATTCCAAAAGGTACAGCTTCATTAGGAGGCCCTGATTAAAAAAAGTTACCAGGATCTCTTCTCATTTTTATGATTGTTTTTTTTTGCAAAGAAAGATTCGTGCTGAGATAACATCTGCTGCCAATCTTCCTTTTTGTCCCCCCTCCCCAAAGTCCCTATACATAGTTCTATATCCTAGCTTAGTTCTTCCATGAGCCACTGCCACAGCATGGCAACCGACAGACAGGTGGTGTGGTTCTGCAACCAGGAAGCGAATCTGGGCTGCCAAAGCGATGAATGCCAAACTTTAACCACTAGGCCATCAGCGCTGGCTTGATGATATTTTTATTATGAGAGTAATAACTGTTCATTGGTAAAAACTGAAACATTACAGACAAATATAATGTGGAACAAACAGGTATATAAAAATAAATATGTCAGGGGCTGGCCCCGTGGCTGAGTGGTTAAGTTCGTGCGCTCTGCTGTAGGCGGCCCAGTGTTTCGTTGGTTCGAATCCTGGGCGCGGACATGGCACTGCTCATCAAGCCACGCTGAGGTGCAGCGTCCCACATGCCACAACTAGAAGAACCCACAACGAAGAATACACAACTATGTACTGGGGGGCTTTGGGGAGAAAAAGGAAAAAAAATAAAATCTTAAAAAAATAAATAAATAAATATGTCATATTATACATTTAGTTTTGCAACTTGTTTTTTTGCTTATTATATCTTGCACTTCAATGTAAGCATACTTGTTTATGTTCATTGTATAGTGTTATTATACAGATACATGATTTATTGAATCAATTTTAATCAATACTCTATTGATGGATGTTTGGGTTATTTCTAATTTTTGTCTATTACCACTAATGTTGTAGTGAACATCCTTTATAATCAGATACATTTTTGCAAATTCGTGAGTTTTCTTGAAGGACAAATTCTGAGAAATGGAATTGCTAGATTAAAAGGTATGATTAATTTGAAATTCTCATGGTCAAAACCCAGCTCCCCCCCAGAATACCCACACCACCGAATTCCCCCAGTGCCTGTTTCTTCATACCCTTGACAGTTCCATCTTTCTTGGCATCTTTTAGCTGTGACAGTAATGTCCAATCTGCTAAATCTAAACACCAAAAGAAGTCTGGTGTTTCCCAAATGATCCAGACTACAGATATCTTCAAGAATTTACTTCCTTCTAACAAATTATTTTACCAAAGATCAAAATGAGAGGAATATGTAACTTTTTACTTACTATCTGTTGGGTTCCTCATTGGATAAGATTGGGTGTAATTGTTCACACAGTGTATTAATTGTGGACTAATAGAGGCACAATAATTTTCCACAGCTTTGATCTGAGATGGACCAGGAGAAGAGTCTGTTCGAAAAATGGCTTGACAGTATTCTCGGCAGTTTGTGTGATGGCCTGCATAACTACAACACACTGAGCCCACTGGGGGAAGAAAAGGAGATGACACTGAAATACAAACAGCTATTTGCTAACATTAAATCACCATCATAATGCTGGAACAATGTGTCTTTTTGAATTTCAGAAATAAAACCATGCCATAGAAGACAAGCACTGTCTTAAAATAAGTTTTAAAACTTAAGATGTTTTACTGTCTTAAAACTTAAAACCAGCACTACTGGAGGCCCAGCCATGGGGACATTCAGGTGCTCACTGGTATAGGAAAGTCACTATCCATCAACTTATCGTCTATAGTCCAGGGGTTCTCAGCAGGGGTGCTCCCTGGGAGAATTTGAATGCCTGTGGAAATGTTTCCAGTGTTCATGATGACTTGGGGGGACTACGGCTGGCTTTTAACGCATGGGGCTCAGGGCTATTAAATACTCTGCAAAGTACAGGCCAGTTTCATACAACCAAAACTGTCTCCCAAAATGCCAATAGCGCCCATGTTGAGAACCACTGGGACAGCTTCTTTCCGTTAGATTTATGGAAATTTATGAACAAAGCAAAGCAAAACAAACAAAACCAAAATAAAACAAAACCCCACATGCCTCACATTTATAAAAACTATGAGTATCATCTCATAAATTTAGCAATTATATAACTATGTATCTTGAAACAAAATCCTAAAAGTTCTATACTGCTTGAATATCTCCAAGAATATGCCTAAATTGAAAGTCTTCACTTAAAACTGATAAGACCTGCTTCAGTACTGAAGAGTAAAACCCATACTTGAAATAAATATGATTCTGGACTTATGTATTCTTATAAATCAAGGGGCACCATTTAAGGTATCTGGGCAGAGCTAGATGAGTGGCTAGGGATGAAGATGGAGGATTTATAATGGAGAAGAGCAGGAGACCCTCACAGGAGAAGGTGAGGAGCCTGCAGGAGGCTGAATGGAGCCAAGGTAGAGGTATGGCAGGGAAATGTTAAGAGAAAGGCAGGTAGGAAATCTCTGATAATTATTAGCGATGGTTGTGCACGAACCAAAACCAGGTTTCTGGTGAATTTCACAGACCAGGAATGATCAGGGAATTCAGGCAGCTTCCAGAAATAATGATAATGATAAAATCATATACAAATTAACTAAACTAGGACTGAACTGACGCAGCACAAGCCTCAGTTTCCTGGACTAGAAAATTATTTCATACCTATTGTGCCACCTAAGTTTTTGACTTGTAATTACTTCCAAACTTACTGTGTTCATTGCTGAATTCTTCATTTTCATCACAAAGAACAATTATTAATGGCTACATTTATCACTGTCAACCTCAACGAGGATAAACTGGGAGTGGGGAGGGGATACTGAAGACAGAAGAGAGACAAGTGAGAAAAGGACAAGGATGCCGATCTTCTGACTCCCCCATTACGCTGGCTTCTTTACCAGTGTGGGGGGACCTAAGATTACATGCCAGAGACTATCTGGGATATCTTGAACTCAGCCCCAGTTAGAAAGGGTAGAAGAGAAAGTATAGACAGCCAGTCTTTCTTACTATCCTTTGATACACCCCACTGCCAAGCTAATCTAAACAACTCTGTTGCTCAGATGCGTTTCCCCATCGCTAACCGCTCTCGCTATTCCCTTCACCTGGAATGTCCTTCCTCCAGCCTCCACTGTTCACATCTTGTCCATCCTTCGAGGCCCAGTTCAGCTACCAAGTCCACAAAGTCACCTCTAAGCACCCCTGCAGGATGTGATCCCTACTTCCTCTGAACTCCCACAGCACTTTATCAGTGACCCTATCCCATATCCACCATGTCCCAGTGTTCTTTGTGCACAGGTTGTGTCCCCCACAGATGTGCGTCTGCCCTGCACGGAGCAAGCAGTGAATGAACGTCTGCTGAATGAACTGAGAGGCGGCCCTGAGCAAGTGCTGCATTGCATCACGGGGGAGTGCTTCCCTTCTGAAAGTGATGCCATTATTCACGCGGGGCGTGATCTTCCTCTAGCACACCCAGCACTAGTCTCTGCTTTGCAAATCTGCAACTAGGACACGGAAACCGGTGTAATTCAAGAATGGCCTGAACACTCCAGAGGAAGGAGCCTATCGGAATCCCGCCGTGTACAATACTTCAGATGGCTTACTGACAACCTCAGTTCTACTGCCAGGGTCTTGGCAATATTTAGACAGCTAAATCCCATTCTGTAAACTGTGCTTTGCTCTTTGGACTGGTTACATAACCATCGACAATATACTTACTTTCATTTCTGCTAATGCAACTGAAAAGAGCATTCTGTAAATTAAAGAAAAACAAACAAACAGAAATTAACAACCACACAGAATTTCTAATTTTATTCCACTTTATTGTTATATGGAAATCAGGATATCAAACTCTTTAAGGCTTCTCTAAACCCAAGACTGAAAACAAAGAAGCTACGAGATGGCATCCTGGTGAAAAGGGAAATCATCTTCCAGCATGTAGTGGGGATCAAGATTATCTCTTGAGCCATAAGCTGACCACATCACAGCAAACCAAGTTTACGTAAAGCAGTACCAATGTGTGTATGTGGAGGAACTTACAACGTATCAGTTCATGACTTCTTGTAGTATATAATACAGGACATTTAGAGAGACATATATTTCATAGAAACACTGCATTTTAGAGCTGAAAGGACCTTGGAGGCCATCTCTAACCGTTCTCACACACGGCCTCGCACTAGAATCCCTCGGGCTTCCCACGCCTTACCCGAGAGCACAGGATCAGAACCTGGGTTCACGGTGAAGCACGGAAGTCTGCATTTTAAGCAAGGCCCCAAAGATAACTCTTACGTAGCCACCCTGGGGCCAGAGATGCGGAACGTCTCTACCATTTGACAGATGAAGACACTGTTTCCTCAACAGAGGAGAGACTGCCCCAGGTCACAGAGCAAGCCAAAAGCAGAGACTGAGATAGAATTAGTGTTTCTAGAGCTCTGAGATCACTGTTCAGAAAACATCATACTGTGTTAAAGTCTTTGTAGGAAAATAAGAAGCAAAACAAGACAAAAACAATTCACTGTACAAACCCATTTGGATATTCAGGGCTTGTCAACAATGATTAATATCACTCACAACTGGAAGAGAATGAATTCTTCAAAGAAATACTATGGGCATAAACGAAAGGTAGATGGAAATCAAGTGCACCCTTCTTGTTGAATACAGATGATTCTGGCTTTTAATTACAGCTAACGCACAAGCCAGCCACGTGATCTGGATTTGTTAAAGGACCAGCTTTACTGACAGTTAAAACCCAGGGATACTTGAAGTGTCCCTCTCCGTAGTGGTGTGAAGCTGTTCTGCATTCATTTTCTCCGTAAATAATATTCTACTGTAGGAATAAACCACACTTGATTTATCCATTTAAAGCAAAATAAAACAAAACAAAAACCCCAGGCGTCAGAGATGAGGGCTAATGAATTCACCCAGTGAATTCTTTCTGCTAGAGATCTCATCGAACAACATAAAAGTCGTGAAAAGGAAATACTCCTGGTGTTCTTTGACAGTGCTCTCTCTTCACCCATGCTTCTTTGTTTCTGACTTTTCTGCTACCAGTTGTAGCCAGCCCTCTATTCTGATTCAATGGTTTCAGGAACACTTTCCATAAAATGATATAAATCAGTATTAAAAAGCAATCTGCTACCAACTTTCCAGCTCTCATGGCCCTTCTCTAATAAGCTGGTGTTCCTTTGGTTTTGGCTTTTTTAACCTTGTACATGAAGAAGTGTTTTTGTTATCTTGGTGGCTGTTCTGGGTTGCATGGTCTGACTTCCACTTTTGGTATTCTTCTACTATCTCGAAGTCTCTAGAGAAGTAGTTCTCACCTGGGGTGACTGTGCTTTGGCAACGTCTGGAGACATTTTTCATTGTCACAACTGGGTGCAGAGGGGAGTGTATGTGCCACTGGGATATAGCAGGTAGAGTTCAGAGACGCTGCTCGACATGCTACAATGCACAGAACAGCTCCCCCACAACAAAAGATTACTCAGCTCCAAATGTCAATAGTGCCAAGGTTGAGAAACCCTGTCCTAGAGACTTACGAATCTGTTCAAGCTGGATTTTTACAAAATTTGACCTTAGAAATAAAAGAAATATCTCTGGGTCAGCCTTCTGGATCACTTGGCTTCAGAGAGAAGTACTGAAAGACACAAACCTGAAAAATGTCAGAGATCATCTAAACCAACTCCTTATTTGACAGGAGCCAGAGACCGAGGCCTAGAAAGGAGAAATACTTAGGGACCCTGGCTTTCACCCACAAACAGGTTGGCATACCATGGCACACAGGCCAAATCTTGCCCAGTGCCTGTGTTTGTAAATAAAGTTTTATTGGAACACAATCACATCCATATGTTTACATAGTGCATATGGCTACTTCACACTACGATGGTAGGTTGAATAGACACAAACCACATGGCCTGCAAGCTAAAATATTTGCTATCTGACCCTTTACAGAAAAAGTTTGCCAACCCCTAATGTAGAAGAAAGGCGCAGGTGTCTCCTTTGATGTCACATCCACAGTTCAGAGATATTCCCTAAGCACTTCTCATTTCTCTAATGTTCACTGATCCACCTTTCATGCATAGGTTTACTCTCATTTGTTGAACCAAAAACTTTTACATTTCTACATGGCAGCACCTCTTGTGTTAATAAATACTGTTTTTACATCTTTATGTTCATCTTAACCAATTTCCAGGTTTAAAAGAATGGTCCTTAATTTGGGTATACCGGCTTTTGTCTCTGTTGCTTACTTTATCCTCATGATTTCATAGACTCTGATCATATCCCCCTATTTGAGAAAAGATTCCTAACCTTCCGTAACTACACCTCACTATCAACTATACCACGGATAGCGATACCTAAGGTACAATCTATAGGTAACTCTACCTTTTCACCGCTTAAATTATTGCTGATTCATTTGACAGGGCTTAAGACATACTACGTAATGAGTTACAGGATTAACTTAAAGTTTCTTCATTTCTTAAGACAGCCAATCTTGGGGTCTTAGTGAAGTCAATCCTTAAGTCTTTCAAATGTCTGATCACCATCTGGTGGCAAAAGCAGAAGTAACTGATGGTTTACACTCACTTGTATGGAACCTCTTTGGACCTTCCACCACCAATCTATACCCAGTGTGCCTCCATGTAACAGTTCCCTCACCTCACTCATCTAACTCTAGAACAGATCAAAGTTACAGCGTTACTGAGGTGAGGATCTACCACAACCCCAGAGACCCAAAGAACACGTCAGTGTACTGGAGTCGACACGGTCCCAGGAGACCTTCAAATCCCTTCCACAACCTCAGAGACCCAAAGAACATGTCAGTGTACTGGAGTCCACACGGTCCCAGGAGACCGTCCAATCCACAGCCTTTGCTGTACAGCTGGAGAGACAGATGCACACATGACGCAAAGGGCAGAGCAGGGCTAGAACCCAGACCGCTCCACCAGTGCTCCGCCATGACACTATGCTAGAAGACGACTTTGGATTATTTTTCTGAGAGCAGCCAACACACGGATGAGTTTACGTCCATAGAGTAATCCATTTCGACAGTCTCCTATTTTTAAAATCAGTACCTTAAATTGTGAAAAAAAATCATTTTCTTGAGATTAACTTATATCCCTTTAAAAAATTTGATGGTGACATCTTTCCTCAGGCAGCTGCTCCATTAACCAGTTCCCTGCCCCACTCGCACTCGTTTTACAGAACTGCAACAAGCCCTTCCACCAAGTGCTGGAAGCAGGTGACCTGTGGGCAAACTTGGCAGAAAAACTAAGATATAGAGTGACATTGAAGTCGAGGGAACTTATGTGATCCTTCATGCCACACTGACCTTCCTTTTGGGGTACATCTGGGCGGTGGACTCTGCTGGTCCAACCTCTTGCTCAGAAGTTGGTTCTGCAGATGGATTTTCTGTCCTGGCCACCCACTTTTCCACTTCAGGGACTCCTTTGGAACATTTCTCCATTTGTCCACTTGTCTCAATCTTTTCTTTGTCCACTGCCCTTCTACTACTGGCCTCTCCAGCTCCCTTTCCCATTCTCACCAATGATGAGGATGATGAAAATGAAGCAAACAGTGATCATACGAATCTTGTGAAAACAACAACAGGTTTGAATTTTGGATGTTTAGTCACTTCTGGACAAAGACCCAAAAGAGCACATTTTATGAACTGTTATTTAATGTTTCCTATTCCCAAGGCCACTAGTTAAAAGTAAAGGAGTAGCTCTGTTTCTAAGGCCTCACTAAATAAAATCTGTTTGTTTGCTTTTCACAGATGGACTGAAATTTCTCCCAGTTTGAACTTTTGCATTAGTATGAGAAATCTAGCTCATCAAATGCTTAGTTGGAGAGATCAAATAATTGACCTTTCAAAAATATTTTTAAACTTCTCCAAGATGTTTTCTTCTTGTTGCGGACACCATGCTTTTAAGTCAAAAAGTCTAAGTGACTAGAATATGTAAAGGAGTTTAATATCACGACATGGATATCACTAAACAAGTGACTCTTCAATTTCTTCAGCCTCCCAAATGATAAATGTTATTTCAATACTTGGACAAAAATGAACACACAAAACTGAAATAAGTTAATATGTTTAGACTGCTCAGATAAGTTTGCTCATTATCAGCACAGAGCATCCAGCCAGCTGGAAGCAAATTCCCTGGTAAGTAACATCTGCAGAGTAACACAAGGTCTAGAACAGACTTTAGCACAGAGGATGTGTTCGTGGTGGACTGACTGCAGTAATGATCCCAATGTTCCTATTCCCCTGCCTCTATTTCTCACATAGTAACTCTGGACTTAGCCATGCAATTTGCTCTGGTGAAGCAGGCAGTGGCAGGCTTGAAGCAAGCAGAGGCCTGCACACACACTTGCATGTTTCCACTTCCTCTCGAGCCCCTGCTACCACCATGGGAATACACATGAGCCAGCCTGCTAGAGGGCTGGGGGAGACACATGGAGGAGAGCTGAGCTGACCCAGCCAAGGGCCTCCTAACCAGCCAGACCCAGGCCAAATGCCAAATGATTGCAGATGCATGAGTCAGTCCAGCCAGAATCAGCTAAGCCTGGCCACATCAGAACTGCCCAGCTGGCCCTTAGATTCATGAGAAATAATCAACTTTTATTGTTTAGGATATGGAGATTGGGGATGGTTTGCCATACATTATAGTGTAACAGAAAGCGCTTTCTCTCCTCATTCAAAGAATACCTAATTCATAGACATTTACACAGGGTTTCCATACAAAACTGCTATTTACTGTGGAATAAAGAACCTTGCGTAATTCAGCTGTCCAGAGTGGAAAAAATTCTATTTCTAAAAATACTAACTATAGCACCTATTTACAGGCAACACATTTTTATTTACTCTTACAGTCTTATCTGCTCTGTGAAGACTTCCCCATTACCCTGGGCAGGGTTTCTCCTCTAGGCGTCAATGTGTCTTGTATAGACTTCTAGCAAAGTACTTGTCTCACTGCATTGTAACACACTTTTTGAATTTCTCTCTTCCCATAGACTAGATGACGAACTTCCTGCAGACAGTGGCTAAATCCTTTCATCTTTGTACCCTGAAAACACTGCCTGATAGACATTAAATGTATCAGTTCGGTGTGTATCAGTTCAATGAATGCTGAGTAAATGAATGAATGACAGATACAAAGACAACTGAGACATGGACTCTGCCCCCAAGAACTGAGTTTAGCACTAAAAACTGACATGTAAACAAAGAGTTACACTAAAGGGGACAAATGCTATCCCAAAGCATGTAAAATGCTTAGAAGTAGCAGTCGATTTTATGTGTGTGGAGGCAAGAGGGCTGGGAAGGAAAGTGTTTAAAGAGGAACCATGTAAGCCAGAATTCGGGGCAAAGGTTGCCAGTGGGATGGAAGGGTAGTGGTGTGCTGGGACCAGCTTTCGCAGAGGTGTGGGTGGGGGTGGTCCTGATTTCTAATATTTGCTGATGTTTATGGTGTAAATACCCCATCATGACTGCTTTCCTGGTTTGCAAAATTCCTGAATATTTAACAATCAGTTCGCCCTAGCTGGTAGGAGCTGGCTCCAGCACACTCTGGATTGGGTGATAGGATGGATTCGGGGAGAGGGAATTCCAGGTAGAACAAACAGGTTGTGCAACTACAATTAATAAATCTAACACCTGGCCCACCTGGGGAATCCTGAGCAGCCAGCTGCTGAAGGGTAAAGGAGGGAAGAGTCAGGGGCTAGATCAAGAAAAGCCCAGTACACCATGCTGAGGAACGTGACCTGTGTCCCATGGATGAGCCACTGAAGAGGTTTAAGGAAGGGAGTGACACGACCATATGTGGTCTTCAAAGAGAGCACCCCAGGAGAAGTGGAGAGAGTAAACAGAGGAGAAATTAGATAGAAAAGCTGGTGGGGCAGCTATCCTAGCAGTCCAGAAAAGTGGTTTAAAGGCCTGAGCTAAGGCAGTAATTGAGAATCTGGAACAGAGGCTGACTTGAGATATATTTTTGAGGCAAATTTTTTGGGTTTGATAGCCAGTTATTTGTGGGAGGTGGTGAGAAGAGAAGAGAGTAGACAATATCTCTTAGGGTTTTAGTTTCTGTATCTGGGAGAACCATACTGGAACAACCAAGCAACAAATGTAAAAGAAAGAAGTTTTTTTTTTCCAGGAAGATTAGCCCTGAGCTAATATCTGCTGCCAATCCTCCTCTTTTTGCTGAGGAAGACTGGCCCTGAGCTAACATCCGTGCCCATCTTCCTCTACTTTATATGTGGGACGCCTGCCACAGCATGGTTTGACAAGTGATGCCATGTCTGCACCCAGGATCCGACCTGGCGAACCCTGGGCCGCCGAAGCGGAACGTGCGCACTTAACCGTTGCCCCACTGGGCCAGCCCCTAAAAGAAGTAAGTTTTTGTTTTGGGATGTGTACGTGTGTGCTGGTATGTCACAGTAAGGTGGAGGGAGGAGGAGGTAGGGAAGATAGGGAAGGTAACAATCAGCTTGGCTGATTCAAAATGTCAGTTGAACATCCAAAGTACACAGATCCACTAGTGATTCAGGAGCTCAGAAAAAGATGTCAGCAAAGAAGATTCTGCAGTTGTCATCATACAGGGGCAATTAAAGCTAGGGAGTAGATGAGATTGCCTAGCGGGAAAAACCTGGCCATTTATTAGCCCAGGTCACTGGTCCAACCTGACTTGATCAGATTTCCCTTGTGGGACGATCTCATTCAGGGGACTTCTGAGAAGATGGACTAGAGAGGAATTACACTAGCACAAAGAGACTAAAAAGGAGTTATTCCCTTCCCAAATAAAAAAATATGACACAAGAAAACAACATACAAAGGGAACATATTCAAGGTTTTGTCCTATCTTAAGCCAGTACTGCAGGACCTAACCGGTTTCGCTCTTTTTGGAGCTCATCAGCTGCAGGTAACGGCTCGGGGCTGCTCTCACGCAGCACACCTCCATAGCATCTCATCATTTACAAAGTCTCCCATTCCGTCTTCTACTGACTCTGTCCTGACGACTTTCAGAGTTTCCTTAGCATTAACTAAAAGCAGCTTTACATTTAGGTCCTGAAGGCTTTGCAAGGGCAAAGTGCGACATGATTCTTTGTGCTAAAATGCTCAAAGCTGCCTGTCCACAGCCCTGGCTGTCAGCAGCCATACAAGAGGGTCTACTCCAGTCTCTGAAGATTGGCCCTGAGCTAACATCTGTGCCAACCTTCCTCTATTTTATGTGGGATGCCACCAGAGTGTGGCTTGACGAGTGGTGCTAAGTCTGTGTTGGGGATCTTAACCCTTGAACCCCGGGCCACTGAAGGAGAGCGCACGAACTTAACCACTACGCCACTGGGCCAGCCCCAGGACTATTTTTTCATCTCTTTTCCTTTAAGCTTCTTGTAGTAAATCTAGAATCAAGTTTAATTTGAGAAAAAAGGAACAAAATAAAACTAACACATAGAAATCTTTAAAACAACATTTTATTGTGACATTTTCTGAGGATACACTGTACAGCCCATGTAGGCATACGTAAATATGCAGCAAACACTGGCATCCAGGGTTAGGACAAAGTGTATGGAAAGCCACCATCTGTGTCACAGGGGGCTGGAAGAGGCCTATATATACATATTTACACATAATTTACTTTTATATGCATAAAACATCTCTGGTGGGGGCCGGCCCAGTGGCATAGTGGTTAAGTTCTTGCACTCCGCTTCAGCGGCCCAGGGTTCACTGGTTCAGATCCTGGGCTGGGACCCAGCACTGCTCCTCAAACCATGCTGTGGCAGTATCCTTCATAAAACAGAGGATGACTGGCAACAGATGTTAGCTCAGGGCCAATCTTCCTCACCAAATAAAAAACCTCTAGTGACTCTAAAAACTGGGTGGCCATCATACAAGAAGTGGCAAAGAGACTTTTTATCATATACCATTTTTAATTTTGAACATGTGAAATTCAAACAACAGAATTTAACACATACCTCCACCCTTCTCTTATGCACTTAGCTGTGTGTTGTTGACGGGATGGCACGGACAGAACCAAGCCTGGAACTCACAAACCTGACCATCTTTGCTTTTGTGGTTCTCAGAGACTCTTTTTAATACTCTCAGTCTTAATTTAATCTTAGCATTCTCACAGAACCAGAGTCCCAGGACAGAACATTATTTTAGTTTTGTTAACAACTGTTTAATTTAAAACTTATAAATGCCTTAAGATTAAAAAAAAGTGAGTCCTCACAAAAATATCTCCTACTGACTTTCCTTTATAGTTTCTCACCTTCCTTAATGAAATAACATCAAATAACTGGACTAAAGAAAGCTAGGAAAGAAAGAAAAGAACTGAAAACGCTATTTCTGAAAAGAGTATAAAGAAAAGCATAGAGAAGGATCTGTGAAGAAGGAAGACACAAGTAAAAACGTAAAAGTGTGATGATAAATTTGTAGCACGGCACTTCAGTGGCTCATGCAGCAATGGAGAGATTCATATTTATGACCGTTATGCTAAGAGAAGAGCAGGTGAGGCCTGACATAAAGGTAGGAAATGGATTTATGAACTGGAAACTAAAATGTGTCTCATCACTTTATAGCCATTGCCAGTCTCTGGAAATTCACTGGCCTCACGTCATCTTTATTCTAATGTTCGACAGAAAAAAAAAAACTAAGAAGAAAAATAACTTGAAAAAAAAATCACCATTTTGGTGGCTATAAGGAAATATGCTTGCCAATTTGTAGACAACGACTTATACTATATGTCTCACACCTCACAGAAAACATGAATTAGTTTTTACTTCAGTTCTAATCAGCCAGCTATACCGATGGCTTAGCCAGCATCTGTTCTGTTGGTGCCCACGTCATTCCACTTGTTGAATATTTTGAATATCATCCCTGGTTCTAGTGCCACATCTCAATGAACCCATGTGGCCTTACAAACACTTCAGCGTGGGTCAAGGATCAAGCCTGCGAAAATGCACAGAGAACCTCGAACTGAGCAAGCCCATGACACTTGAACATGTCCATACAGGTGCCATCAAGCCACTGGTTGATTTTGATAGCTCTAATTAAACAAGTGTGATTCTGAAGGAAGTACTCTTAAGTACAGAAGGAAGTAATCCTTCTTAGGTATTGGTCAAGATAAGAGAACTGGAGAGTTGGGAAATCATTAGTCAAATCTCCTGTCCATTGCAGAAATCCCTTCCACAATATGTGAGGCCAGTAAGCCTTTGCTTCAACGTTTCCAGCGACAAGATCTCCTCTTTTTCTTGGAGTATCTCATTCCAACATTCCACTACTGAATGCATCTTCCTACTAAATTGTCAGATCAGTATCTGGCTTCTTCTCCTCTAGATCCCTCAAGAACCAATTTTCAAAGTGCAGCGCTTTTCTTTTTCCTACACTTTCTCTTTAATAGAGCTTTCTTTCACTCTCAAGGTTGAAGGGTTACGTCAGGGTTGACCTTGAGCATAGCATCTCTCCACACCTTTAGTCCTGCATTTCTAACTACCTCTGAGATATGGGTTTTTACATTTAAAAAGACATAAGACTCAATATACTTCAATTTCTTTAAACTCCTCTCCCAACGTAAACACGATTGTTGCTGTGTATTTTATCTCTTTTTTTAAACTCAATTAATACATTATTGTTTTATATAATCTGTGTTTGAATTTGGTTACTTTGTATTTTCATCATTCTCATTTTCTTTTGCATCTCAAATAATTGTAGATATTTTAGAACTCTCTTCAGAGAAGGACTTCTAGAAGAGGTCCAGTAATGGCAATTCTGTTTTTGTTGTCTGGAAGTATCTTAATTTTGCCCTCTTTCTTGAGAAATATTTTTGCTGGATATGGAATTCTAGGTTAACAGTTATTTTCTTTCAGAACAGTTTAGGTATCACTCCACTGTCTCTGGCTTCCTCTGTTGCTACTGAGATACCAGCTGTTGGTCTCCTTTGAAGGCAAGGTCTTTTTTTCTGATTGTTTTTAAGATCTTTGGCTATGAGCTCTATCTACAATGTATGGATTTCTCTCTCTTTTTTAATCCTGCTGGGGATTTGCTGGGCTTCTTTAAACACTGCCTCTGCCCCATATTCTTTCTTCTTCTTGTAGTATTCCAATTAGAACACTTTCTCTATCCTCCACATCCCTTAAACTCCCTTTTATAAGCCTGTCCCTCTGGCATATAATTTCTTCGGTTCTATCTTCCAAATCATTAATTCACTAATAATTGTTTTTTATACTTCCCTGAACATCACTTCTTATATTCAATCCATCATAACAAATCCTGTAGGTGGATTCTGCCTTCAAATCTCTGATTTACTTCTGAATACTCGACTCTATTGCTATCACTCCAGTTTTGGGCATCATCTGATTTTGGCAAGATTAGAGGAGTTTGGGGGATCTAAAACTTAGCCTACACATCACTAAGACTTTCAGCTTTCTAAAATATTAGACTTGTAATTTATGTTGGTCTTCTATTACAGATTCATCATCTCCCTCTACTTAATAATGGGTTGAGCCTCAAAATATCACCTTTCTGGTCTGGTCCCACTTTGCCTGTCCAAGCATAGAACCTCAGCCCAAAGTTGGCTTATTTTCTTTTTGCCCCCTGCACAAGCAAAGTGTATGTTTGCTCACATGCTTTTAATCCAGTCTTCTTACCCAAATTACAGAAATCCTTTCAGACCTCTCTCTTTCGAGAACTCTTCCCTGATAACCTCCAACACACTCACTCTGCTTTCTGATTTCCCTGAGCCCTTGCGTGGGCAGTATATATTTTAATCATCTTGACTCAACTAGATACAATTCTTTGGTATTTGAAGTTATAAGTGGCTTAACCAGAATTCTAACCTAGGTCTAACCTAGGTCTCCCAAGTCTGTGCTCCTTCTAATATATAAAATGGCCTTTCTGTAATCAATAAACACTTGTTGATTTGCATAAGAAAGAAACCAGATGCTACAAAATCAGCCATAACAATGCTTTATATTTAACTGGCTTAGCCTAGCTTGGGTGGAACAAAACAGAATCTTAAATGGCATTAAGATTTTTTAACTTTATTCATGTAAGTAAATTTCTTAGGAAATCCCCTCAAAAGGAATTTTGCAGCAGCTTACCAGTAAAGATAAACATTAGCTCTTCCAAATATGATTACTCACTCTGAATCTTTAGTCAAACAACGTCAAACCATCCTTCAGGGTAAATGCTAATCCCTGAAACAGTAAGCCTAAAGGAGGAGCTTACACATCTAGAAGTTCACCCCAGGGACCATACAGTGTTAAGGAAAAGGTCCTAAAAGCCTAGTTTCATAAACTGTTCTAATGTTCATAAACAACCAGTCCAGTTAAAATAGGTTCCACTGCGGCAAACTTACCCAATTCACTTTATATCAAAGAGCTATCATCTCTAGACTTCAACAGTCCTGAGAGGGACTGTTATTTGGGGTTTATAATGTAGAGCCCTCTTTCTGCATTAAAGTGCTCGTCTCTCTTTTTATTTCTAAATAACATATAAGAAATCAAATTGAGTCTGAATAATTTGTAGGGTCAGTTTTAAATATACGTATACATTACATATACAGTATATTACACGTATACATTTTACATATATATGTAAAAGAACCCTCTTGGCATACAGATTTTTGGAAAACAATTGCTTAATTCTAGGCCAAATAAGGGAGGATAGACCAGGAAAAGTAAACTACTCTTAGTATTTCTCTCATAGGACAGTGTTTATCTCTCTTACCTTTCCTGTCCCGTCCTTCATCAACACATACTGGCAGACTTCCTAGGGCAATGCAGAAATCCAGACAAGAGAAGGAAGCACACTAAAATAATGGAGGACAGGCTACAGAAGATGGACAGTGTCAGACATCATGTGGGAGAAAAGAAGGAATTATCAGTTAGCCACTTCATTCAAGAGAAACTAAAACTAGTTATTTCAAAGGTAGAGAGATAAGGAAAAAAAGAAAGATCTTTTACTTCCTTGTAGCAAGGCTCCTTCCAATAAGAACAGAGGAGAGTTGTACTTTAATCTTGAAATTTGTCTTCAGACAAACAGATAAAACTTAGAAAATAGTATAAAGGGATAAAAGATAAATAAGATTTCTCCAATTAAAAAATATTAATCAAGAGATACAATTATAGGTTTTGAGAAAAGAAAAAAAATTCAGAACTAGATTTTTGAAGCAGTTAAGAGTTGTTCTAGCTTTCTTCTCCAAGAGAAAACAGACTATTAAAAGCAATAGGAATCCCAATGTTTACATATAAAAATGATGAATGAGGCATATGCACTTGTGTCCTTAATTACATGGTCTCACACTATGAAAAACGATAATATGCTCACATTTAACGATGGAGTTCTAGAAACTGAACAAAGGAGTCCCACCGAGGAGCTTTTTCACATCAGGACAATCCTCTCTACATATCTGCATGATGTGAAACACCTCCTCTACCGCTGACCTAGTAACTCCCCCATCTAGAACCACAGTGCTTGAAATACCACCTTTGGGAACAAGAGTCCTTCAGATTCAACACAGCCTTTGTAATTTAGTACTTTTTCCCCCAAATGCAAGACACTATGAAAGTCTGAAGCTACTCACACTAGCAGTGTGATTTTTTTCTTCCAATTAGAGGTAGTTTATAAAGATGGATGCCTGGATGGGTCAAGGGACAGGAAAAGGGGCAAAAACGATATGGAACCCAAGACAAACTGTTTTACAACCTCGGGTACAGCCAGTTCCTTTATTATGAAAACATTATAGGTTAAATCCTCCATATATGTGATTTAGGCATTTCTTTAAAATTAACGCTTAACTTCAACAAGTCAATTAAAGTCATAGTATTTCCAAAAAAGGTAAACAACATTTTTGCCAAGGTTATACCTTCTGTAAAGTAAAAGGCAATTCATGTAAGAATGAATTCATTTTAAAAATGTAAGTGCTTTTATCAATTCTGATAACATCTGAATAGTCTATCCAAATTTATTAAATAAAACACATACCTCATATTCTTTTCTGCAAACTTTGGAAATATCATTTTTTGAAGATGCCTAAAAGATAACAGATTTCCCCGTTAATTTATTACACATGCTATTCTGCACAGGACAAAAAAGAACAGAAGTTAATATAAGTATATGTTAATTGTTAGTATTCTTTTTTTTGCTGAGGAAGATTTGCCCTGGGCTAACATCTGTGGCCAATTTTCCTCTATTTTCTATGTGGGCTGCTGCCACAGTATGGCCACTGAGGAGTGGTGTAGGTCTACGCCCAGGAACCAAACTTGGGCCGCTCAAGCGGAGCATGCCAAACTTAACCACAAGGCCACCAGGGCTGATCCTATAATATTCTTTATTTCATCAAGGAAAATGTTATGCTCAAATATTTAAAAGTTTCTAAATTACAACAAACAAATTTCACGCAATTTCTTTCTTTTTTTTTTTTGAGGAAGATTAGCCCTAACATCTGCTGCCAATCCTCCTTTTTTTGCTGGGGAAGACTGGCCCTGAGCTAACATCCGTGCCCATCTTCCTCTACTTTATATGTGGGACGCCTACCACAGCATGGCTTGCCAAGCGGTGCCATGTCCACACCCAGGATCCGAACCGGCGAAGCCCGGGCCACCAAAGTGGAATGTGTGAACTTAACCACTATGCCACTGGGCTGGCCCCAACGCAATTTCTTTAGAACAAACATCAGCCCCAGAACCTAAGAACTTCACTCTAACTGTAATGGCTTTAATCTCACATCATAACACGGTCCTTATGTTAATTCAGAAACTAAATGACTTTGAAGGAAATGTAAATCAGAGGACTTTTTGTCTTTTAGCTGAATTCCACTCTGTAGCAAATTTTCTTGTGAAGCTCTGCCAGGGCGTTTATATTTTGCTTTTTCTTTAACCCTCCGTATTTTAAATTCTCATGCTGACTTATGAGCCAACTTCCTCAGAAAAAAATCCATATATAATAGAGGGGACAATTAAAGAGGAAAAGGCTATGGCAGGCAATTAACAAAAGTTATTTTTAAGAAATTCTCTTAAGTTTATGAAGAAGATATCGGTTCTACAGATGAAGAAAGTGACACTAAGAGAAAAGGCAAGTTATTCGCACATTTAAGTATGTACTTTCCATATAAAACAAGCCAAAACAAATCTGCTGAGGGTGGTCACATCTCCGTCTAGAGATGTAGTTCCACAGCCATGGGCTCTGGTTCCTCGTTCCATTCCCTCCTGTTCTTCACCTAGGCTCATGCAATTTTGAACAGGCCAGCTGATGAGGACAGGGAGAGCAAGAAGCAGAACAGACCTGGCAACTATTTTATGACCCACTAGACCCACTCTAGTCCAAACCCTCTGCAACTCAGCTGCATTCCACTGCCTGGAGGAGAGCAGCAGACAGCTAGGCTGTGTGCTGCCCACAGAGTGCGTAATCCACATCAAAGTGAAGGCGACACCAAGTCTCATATGCTCCTGTCCACAGACCAGTCGCTACAAGAAGAAAATAAAAGAAGGATTTCCAGCCGTGGTTTCTGGTCCATCTAAAGTTCCCAGTTAAGTCTACTCCTACCACTAGGAGCATGAGGAGCCAGGAGACCAGTTTCCCCACAGCCCCCGGAGGAAGCACCGTGAAAATAGACACAGGGAGGAAGAACTCAGGGGCCTAACCTGAACTGCACCAGAAAAGTCATAATTCACTGCAGGAGTCATGCTCACCTTCGGAGCAGAGAAGGCATAGAAGAATATGCTCAGGGTAAAACCATGGTGAAAGACAGAAGAGAGGACGAAAGCAAAGGAGGTCAGCTGTGTCAAATGCTTTCATCCGAGCACACCCTACACTCTCGAGCGTCTGGAATCATTCAGCATTGATAAGCATGATGACAGGCAAAGTACAGAAGACCTCAATTGCTATAGTATTCTTTGTGTGGCAGAGAGAAGGCAAGAAAGAACAGAGACGGCTAAGGGTCCCACATGCAGCAGCCATAACTGAAAAAGCAGCAAGCCTAAAAGGAAGCGTCTACGCAAGAAACGCTAAATGTGCAGCTTTCATGGGTCACCTCTTCAAAGGTACGAACGAGGGAGGCGAGGTCCAAGACATGCACAGCCAAAACTCAAACTGTACTCCCTGCTGACTGATTAAGAGCTCGAGTGCCCAGTGTTACCTGCTTACACGCCTGTCGACACTCCAAGGTGATAGCCAGTTCACAGCAACCTAAGCCAACCCAGCCGTCAGACTTCTTAAACACACCTTAAAAACAGAATGTTCAAATATTTTGGTCATTAGTACTGACAAACACAAAAAGCATGCCAAGTTGACTCATGGATGCCACTAAAGTCACAGCAGGCACCCACAGGAAAACTGGCTCAGACAGTAGGACCTCAAAACCACTGAGCCTATGTTCTTCCCCTTCCTCCCAGTGCCGCCAGTCTTCTCAGGTCCCCCAGCCCAGCAGAACTATCAGGTCCTTTGCTGTCCCTCTCCTCTCTCTGTCCACCCTAATCTTTAGGTCATTCTCACTCCTGGGTGGACAGCAACTCTACAAGACGTGCAGGTTAAGGAAAGCAAAGAGAAGCCTTCCTCACCTTTAGACTGAATCACAGGCAAAGATTCCAATTTAACTTAACAAGCAAACAAATAAAAAAGGGCCTAAGTATCACTGTATTCAAAATATTAAATACCTAGAATAGTGTAAAACCCATGAGGTTGTTTAAAAACTGTATTTAGTAAACCAACAGGAACATCTTCTGTGAGTCAGGACTGACTTTGATGGGTGCACTTAATTATGAGGCAAAATGATTATTCTGGTTAATTTATACACAGCAGCTACTGCTCCAACCAAATTATTGTGAGACCAAAAGGTGATAAAATTATAAAAAGTGTTCTAATGCATTTTTAGATCCCTTTTTGCAATTATCAATGTCAATGAATGACTCCTAGGATAAAATCAGGAGATACAAGCAATGATTATGAGAAAAGATTTATACAAATTCTTCCTTATATCTTTTAGAAAATGCTTTACGCTGCTTCCGTGTAATACACAGATCTACAAATCCACATCTATATTAAATCAGATTATTATTTACATTTGAAAAACACGTCAGGGATTCGAGGCAACAGGTAACATAGTTCTCCAAATGAATCTAGGACTTACAACAAATAGAAGCCTTCCGCTAAAAAACAAAACAAACAAAAGCAAATGAATGACCCACAGATAGCAAAGTTCTCAAAATATAATTACAGACCGCCCAATTATTAAAACTGGCTAAAAATACTGCGTATCATAAGCTTCTATATCCTCATATACTTTAGGGGTACAAAGGGCAACGGGCTCCCGTCTAGCCCCACTGCCTAGTACAGTTTCTCTAAATCTTTGCTGCTTGCTATTCAGAATCACTCATATTTTCGAAAGAATTTGAACAGAATCAATGTAGGTCAAAAACTCTGTGGTCAGCTGGGGCTGACCCCGGGGCTGAGCAGTTCAGTTCGCATGCTCTGCTTCTGCAGCCCAGGGTTTCGGTGGTTCAGATCCTGTGAGTGGACATGGCACCGCTCGTCGGGCCACATTGACGCGGCATCCCACATGCCACAGCTAGAAGGACCCACAACTGAAAATATACAGCTGTGTGCTGGGGGGATTTGGGGAGAGGAAGCAGAAAAAAAAGAAGATTGGCGCCAGTTGTTAGATAGGCGCCAATCTTTAAAAAGGAAAAAAAAAAACCAAACCTCTGTCAACTTTTACACCATAATGCAGTATACTGCTGTTTCCACACAACTAGTGGCCTCTTAGAAAGTATTAAATTGTTCAATAAGCATTAATTTCCACTGAGCCCCTATTCTGCACAAGGCACTCTATTAGGTATCATGCGGGCTATGAAACAGATAAAATATATGATTTCTCCCATAATGGAGACTACAGGTTGGTAGGAACAATGTATATGTGCGTGCACATACAGTATATGTATGTACGTATGTGTATATATATAAATGTAATTCCAGGACACTATGTGGAGGGATAACTAGGAGAACAAGCAAGGATGTGGGCAATTCCAGGACGACAAATAGTCCAATTTGTTTGAAATACAAACTTCAAACAGTGTGACAGCCTTTAGAATTCAGAGATACATAAGATATACTCCCTTTGTCCAGGGCACTGGCTGTAACAAGGACCGGAAGATGAGCTTTAATCTGAGGAGACTAGGAATGGTAGGCTAGGGAAGTGGGTCCTTATTCTGACGGAAGTGGCTATCTCCTAAAGGACCTTTTTGAAGGAGGTGAGGAGGACAGATATAATGTGTTGCAATACCGGTTACAAGGTTATTACAATATTCTACTCCAAGCGTGTAATAAAGGCTTCAACTAGGAGTAGAGAGAACAGACGCAAGATTTTACAAGGGGAGAGTCAATGGAGCTAAAAAGAAAAAGCAATCAAGATAACTTGAGGGTTTCCAGTCTAGTGCCATTCATAGAACAAGCAGCTATAAGAGGAGTCTGGTTCTGGATTTGCACTTCAGACACCATGTGGATGCAGAGATCCAGGTAGAGATGTTCAGAAGGCATGATCCAAGACTTGGATTTGAAAGTTATCTTCCCAGAGCTGATTAGTTAACAGTTCTGGGAAGGAATGCCATTACCAGAGTGACCGTGGACAGAGAAAGAAAGAGGATGCACACAGAAATAACACAGTTCTTGGGGTGGGGAGGCAGGGAGGTCAGAGCGGACATGATAATGAGGCCAAGGTGGAGTCACAAGGAGGTAGTCAGTAGTCAATATTATCTAGTGTTGCAGGGAAGTTGAAGAGATTAAATACTGAGAAAAAGTCTTAAGATCTAGGAATCAAGAGATCCTGTGATCTTTCAAAGACCAGTTTCAACAGAATGGTAGAAGTGGAGATAAGAGTACAGTCAAGGATTGAGTGAATGAGAAATTACACATTTGAAAATGTGGGTGCCCGCAGGAAGGGGAGGATAGAAACTCAAGGGTACACATTAAGTTACAGGACTATGACACGGATTTTACAATCACAAAACAAGTTTTTAAAAATAAAGTGCCGTATGTTATACTTCTATAGCTTACCTGGCAAAGATGAATTCATACAACTCCAAATTTCAACCTAAAATTGTAATCACCAAAAGGCTTTTATGTAGGTAAGCAGTTCCTAAATACAAGAATTAAATTCTACAGAAATTGTGTACAGCTAATTTGACCACGTTTGTCTCTATACAGTCAACGTTCTAGGACTATATGAGTATCCACCAGCTATTCAGGGAAGAAAAAATAAAACTGAGATGCAAAAATATTGCTTGCTCTTTTCCCATCTTCCCATCTAAGAGCACTAAGGATGAGTCTGGTTCCTCAAGATGCTCACTGGAATCACTGCTTCCAAGCACAAAGATGAAAGTGTCTGCAGAATGACTAAAGGGAAACGTGTCAGTCAGAACTGTTTGAGCATCACCTTTCCCCCTCACAGAAGGCAAGCTGCCACATCTAAAGAGGCTCTCAGGCAGGCTCAGACTGCCTTAGCCCGGCCCACGAGCATCCCAAACATGGAGGACAGCCCAGGCAGGAGAGACATTTTAAGTCACATGATTCGGACAGGCAAGCGGTACATCTACTGTATACCAGAAAATGGGAAGAGAGGAAGAAGGAGAAGCACGTTTTCCCTTATCCCAAATCCAACTTTTCAAAATCAAACAAATACAAGATTTAGTTATGGTTTTCATAAAATTGTCAAAATATAATAAGTAAAATTCCAAATTCCAGTTAAGCTATAATGAAATTTAAAGACTGCAATACATTTACATTTAATATTGTTTTTATACTACATCAGAGAATAAAGAATAAAAGGTGAAAACAATATTCTATCTAGCAATTTGTGTGAAGATCTTTGTAAAGTACCTAGTTAAAGGTAACATTTTACTTTGACCACAAACTCCAATCACATTGAAAAATGTGCTAAATCTAAAAGTAACCTATCTGATGGCTTCATTTAGATAAAAGCTTCCATAGTTCAGTTAAACAAGACCTACCATTGTTTCAGGGCAATAATCTGGGGCTCGCTGTAACAGATGTTTTAGTCGGGATTCACTTTTTGAGGAGAATATCTATTTGACAAAAGAAAAAAAAGGTTTTTGTGGCATTTTTTCCATAAGAAATAAGAAGAGGTAAAATTTATTATCCTCTATACTAATCAGTTGTCTAGAATATTTTCCAACTCCTTTCATAAATGGAAAACATTTGGAAAGATCTAAATTAAGCTGAGGTAACATTTCTTAAAAGGTTGGTTAGTTTGGCAACTAATCAAGAAAGTCCAAATATACTAGGTCTGGATCCTTTTCTAATGACCAAAAACAGAGAAAACCAGGCTGAAAATCTGTTAGAGAATGGGGGAGAAAAAGAAGAAAACAGAAAAGGAAGAAAAAATGATAAATTTATTTTAAACTGTTCTACAAACTGCTTTTAATCAACTAACCACAATGAAAAATAGACTATGTCACACCATTGATATTGGTGAAGAACAAATCTGTGAACAGCATTATGGCATAAAGTTCTCCATAAAACAAAGACAAAGTCTTTTAATAAAGATACCAAGGAGATGACAAGTTCACTCACTAGCTAGAATATCACCATTTTGCAACCCCTAGTGAATTAATGCATTTAGACAATTATCAACGACTGCTAACATCACCAGAAGAGACATCCAGACACAATACCATTTATGAGCCAGACTTGCCAAACAGAAAAAAAAGAAACCTGACCCGAATCTGATCAAGGTGAATGAATTTGTCTCAGAAGACAGCTCCCAGCTACGTGAAGCTATTTAGATTTAAACTTAAACAATTAAATAAAATTTAAAAATCACCTCCTCAATCTCTTTAACCACGTTTCAAGTGCTCACTTGACACATGTGGCTAGTGGCTACCATACCTCTAGATTGTCCATTTTGTTGGCATATAGTTTTTTGTAGTGTTCTCTTATAATCCGCTGTAATTCTGTGGTATCCATTGTTATTTCTCCTCTTTCATTTCTACTTTTATCTGAGCTTTCTCTCTTTTTTTCTTTGTAAGTCTGGCTAGGGATTTGTCGATTTTATTTATCTTCTCAAAGAACCAGTTCTGTGTTTCACTGATCCTTTCTAGTGCCTTTTTTGTTTCAATAGCATTTATTTCTGCTCTGATTTTCATTACTTCTCTCCTTCTACCTTGTTTGTTCTTCTTTTTCTAATTCCATTAGGTGTAGTTTGAGATTGTTTATTTGGGACTTTTCTTGTTTGTTAAGGTGAGCCTGTACTGCGATGAATTTCCCTCTTAATACGGTTTTTGCAGCATCCCAGATGAGTTGGTATGATATGTTTTCATTTTCATTTGTCTCCAGATATTTTTTTATTTCTCCTTTAATTTCTTCAATGATCCACTGGTTGTTCAACAGCATGTTGTTTAGTCTCCATATCTTTCTCCTTTTCTCAGCTCTTTGCTTATAATTCATTTCTAGCTTTATAGCATTCTGATTGGAAAAGATGCTTGTTATTATTTCAATCTTCTTAAATTTATTGAGGCTTGCCTTATTTCCCAACATATGTCTATCCTTGAGAATGCTCCATGTGCACTTGAGAAGAATGTGTATTTTGCTGTTTTCGGATGGAATGTTCTATATATGTCTGTTAAGTCCAACTGGTCTAGCTTTACATTCAATTCCACTGTTTCCTTGTTGACTTTCTGGCTGGATGATGTATCCATTGATGGGAGTGGAGTGTTGAGGTCCCCTACTATTATTGTTATTGTTAATATCTCCTTTTAGGTTTGTTCATAGTTGCTTTATGTACTTTGGTGCTCCTGTGTTGGATCCATAAATATTTACAAGTATTACTTCTTCTTGATGGAATGTCCCTTTGATCATTATATACTGCCCCTCTGTCTCTCTTTACCTGTCTTATCTTGAAGTCTACTCTGTCTGATATAAGTATTGCAACACCTGCTTTCTGTTGTTTGCCGTTGGCTTGGAGTATTGTCTTCCATCCCTTCACTCTGAGCCTGTTTGTCATTGGAGCTGAGATGTGTTTCCAAGAGGCAGCATAGTGTTGGGTCTTGTTCTTTAATCCATCTCACCACTCTGTGTCTTTTTATTGGAGAATTCAATCCATTTACGTTTAGGGTGATTATCAATATATGAGGGCTTAATGCTGCCATTTTATCACTTGTTTTCCAGACTTCCTGCATTTCCTGTGTTTCTCGTACTGTGTATTTTGGTCTACCAGTCAAATTATGTAGTTTTTTTATTTTGTGTTTCTTTGTTTTCTCCTTATTTATTATTTGTATCTCTGTTCTGCTTTTTTGTGAGTGGTTACCGTGAGGTTTATATTCAAAATCTCATGGACAAGATAGCCCCTTTTTTGATGGCCTCTTATTTCCTTAGAATAAACCAATTCAGTCCCATTCCTCCTCCCCTCCTAAGTTGTTTTTCTCACATCTTATTCCATCTTGTGTTGTGAGTTTGTGGTTAAAATCACAAGATTACCTTTTCTTTTGGTGTTTTACTTCCCTTTGCCTTTAATGATTTATTTGAGCATTTGCTATCCTGCTCTGATTCCGTCTGCCTATTTATTATTCCATGCTTTGTAACCCCTTGCTTTTTTTTTTTTTTTTAGGTATGAGGGCCTTCTTGAGTATTTCTTGTAGCAAGGGGTCTAATGGCTATGAACTTCCTTAGCTTATGTTTGTCTGGGAAAGGTTTTATTTCTCCATCATATCTGAAGGATGTTTTTGCTGTTTAGAGTACTCATGGCTGAAAGCTTCTGTCCTTCAAAGATTTGAATACCTCATTCCATTCTCTCCTAGCCTATAAGGTTTCTACAGAGAAATCTGCTGAAAGCCTGATAGGGGTTCCTTTGTATGCTATTTTGTTCTGCCTTGCTGCCCTTAGTATTCTTTCTTTGTCATTCACTTTTACCAGTTTCACTACTATATGCCTCGCAGTAGGTCTTTTTACGTTGACGTATTTAGGAAATCTGGTAGCCTCTTCTACAAGGATTTCCTTCTCTAGGTTTGGGAAGTTATCTGCTATTATTTCTTTTAACAATCTTTCTGCTCCATTCTCCTTCTTGAACACCTATAATTCTTACGTTGCATTTCCTAATTGAGTTGGATACTTCTGGGAGACTTTCTTCATTTCTTTTTAGTCTTAGTTCTCTCTCCTCCTCTATCTGGAGCATTTCAACATGTCTATCTTTGATTATGCTGATAGGCTCCTCTGTCATGTGTGCTCAAGCGTTCTGGGAATCCATATTTTGTTTTAATTCTTCCATTGTGTCTTTCATCTCTAATATTTGTGACTGATTTTTCTTTATAGTTTCAATGTCTTTTGTGAAGTAGCTCCTGAACCTGAATTGTTTCTCTACATTCTCTTTTACCTTGTTTTTTGATGATAGCTATTTTGAATTCTTTGTCATTAGATTAGATATTTCTGAGTCCTCAGGGCTGATTTCTGGGTACTTGTCATTTTCTGTCTGGTCTGGAGATGTAATATAATGTTGGATATTGCTAGAGGGCATTGTTGTTTTTTGGCACCCTGCTATTATTTGGTTGCAGTTACTGCCTATTGCCACTGGGTGGGAGTCAAGAGCAGCATATTCTGAGCCCTCTGTCTTCCAGGAGATCCCAGGTGCTGGAGCCAGGCTGGGTGGGTGCGGGAAGGGGCGCTTTCTCCACCAAGCTCTCGGGCTGTTCTTACTCTTCTCTCACTATCTGCTCTCCTGGGGGCTTGATAAGGTCATCCCCTGTGAAAGTTTTTGGCTCAGTAAATGGCTTTCCCTCTAGGCTGCAGGGCCC
Source organism: Equus przewalskii (assembly GCF_037783145.1). Lineage (NCBI taxonomy): Eukaryota > Metazoa > Chordata > Mammalia > Perissodactyla > Equidae > Equus > Equus przewalskii. Next base: position 1,340,369 of record NC_091856.1, on the reverse strand, counting down.
TTGGGGATCCTTGATGTTCCCGCAAACGAATGTCCCCTCTGCCATTCCTTCCCTCTTGAGGCCACCCACAGTCTTGGATCACAGTCTTTAGGGAAGGAAGCGAAGCTTTCTCTTACCTGGTTCCACCTCTCTGCCCTCCATTGCATGGCTGCCTAAGTCTCTCCACCATTTTTTCTGTTGTGTTTGGATGTCCACTGTTGGAGTATGAATGTCTTTTTTGTTGTATGGGGGGGCTCAGATTACTGGGAAAGCTCACTCCGTCATGATGCTGATGCCGTCACCCTCAGTACGACGTATTTTCATTATCATTTGTCTCCAAGTATTGCTCGATTTCTCCTTTGATTTCTTCATTGATCCAATGGTTGTTCAGTAGCATGCTGTTTAGTCTCCAAACACCTGTCACTTTCCCAGCTTTTTTCTTGTAGTTGATTTCCAGTTTCATAGCATTGTGATCAGAAAAGATGCTTGATATGATTTCTATCTTCTTAAATTTACTGAGGCTTGCCTTGTTTCCCCAAAAAATGGTCTTTCTTTGAGAATGTTGCATGTGCACTTGAGAAGGATGTGTATTCTGGTGGTTTGGGATGGAATATTCTATGTATATTAAATTCATCTGCTCAAGTGTTCCATTTAAATCCATTATTTCCTTGTTGACTTTCCATCTGGATTATCTATCCATTGATGTAAGTGGGGTGCTGAGGTACCCTACTATTATTGTGTTGCTGTTGATTTCTCCCTTTAGGTCTGTTAATAGTTGCTTTATGTACTTTAGTGCTCCTGTGTTAGGTGCACATATATTTATAAGTATTATGTCCTCTTGATGGAATGTCTCTTTTGTCATTATAATACTACCTGTCTCTCATTGCCTTTTTTATCTTGAAGTCTGCTTTGTCTGATCTAAGTATGGCAACACTTGCTTTCTTTTGCTTGCCATTTTCTTGGAATATCGTCTTCCATCCCTTCACTCCAATCTGTTTGTCTTTAGAGCTGAGATGTGTTTGCTGGAGGCAATATATTGTTGGGTCTTGTTTTTTAGTCCATTCAGCCACTGTGTGTCTTTTGATTGCAGAATTCAATCCATTTACATTTACAGTGATTATTGACATATGAGGGCTTAATACTGCCAAATACTTAATACTAGAAATCTTTTGTTTTCTAGTTGGTCTATATTTCCCTTGTTTTTCTTCCGCTGTAATTCTGATTGTCATTTCATTTTGGTGATTTTCTCTGATGGTTTTCTCTATCATTTGCGTCTTGCTCTGATTTTTTGTTTGGTGGTCACCGTGAAGTTTGTATCAAAGATCTCGTAGATAAGATAGTCCATTTTCTGATAACCTCTTATCCCCATTAGCCTAAGCAGGTTCCATCTCTTTCCTCTTCTCCTTCTAAGTTACTGTCAGAAATTATTCCATTTTGTGTTGTGAGTTTGTGACTAAAATGAAGTGTTTATAGTAATTTTTGATGCTTTCTTTCCCTTTAGCTTTAATGCTGTAATTTTTTGCTAACCTGTTCTAACAGACAGCTGCAATTTTCCGATTTTGTCTATTTATCTCCTTGCTCAAGAGTTTGTAAACCTTTGCCTTTTTGTTTCAGTTATGAGGGCATGCTTAATCATTTCTTGTAAGGCAGGTCTAGTGGAGATGAACTCCCTCAGCTTTTGTTTATCTGGGAAGCTTTTATTTCTCCATCAGATTTGAAGGATAGTTTCACTGGATAGAGTATTCTTGGCTGAAAGTTTTTGTCTTTCAATATTTTGAATGTATCATCCCAATCTCTCTTAGCCTGTAAGGTTTCTGCTGAAAAGCCTGCTGAAGGTCTGATAGGGGTTCCTTTGTAGATTATTCTCTTCTGCCTTGCTACCCTTAATATTTTTTCTTTGTCATTGACTTTTGCCAATTTTACTAATAATCTTGGAAAAGGTCTTTTTGCATTGATGTGATTAGGAGTTCTATTGGCTTCATATACTTGTAAATCCAGTTCCTTCCCCAGGTTTGGTAAGTTCTCTGCTACTTTCTCCTCTGGAATACCTCCAGTCCCTATGTTGCATTTCCTAATTCAGTCAGATATTTCTGGAAGTTTCTTCATTTTTTTAAGGCCTTAGTCCTCTCTCCTCCTCCACCTGAAGCATATCTGTATGTCTGTTCTCTAAATTACCAACTCTATCCTCCATAATGGCAGCTCTGTTTTTTAAGGTTTCTAGATTGTTTTTTGTCTCATACATTGTGTACTTCTTCTCCAGAATTTCTGTTTGGTTTGTTTTAGAATTTCAATCTCTTTGGTGAACAATTCCTTCTGCTCATTAATTTTATTCCTGAGTTCACTGCACTATCTTTCTGAGTTTTCTTCTAACTCGTTGAGTTTCTTTATGACAATTATTTTGAATTCTCTGTCATTTAGATCATAAATTTCTGTGACTTCAGGATTGGCTTCTGGAGACTCATCATTTTCCTTCTGCTCTGGAGTGTTAATGTAGTTCTTCATGGTGTTTGATGAAGTGACCCTTTGCCGGCAGACAGTGGTAGTATCAGGTTGCAGATTCCACCTACCACCTCTGTGGGGTGCAGGAGCTGTGTTTTCTGAAGCTGCTGCATCTGCTGGAAGTTGTGCTGTTAGGGCTTGTCTGTGTTTGCCCACTGGGTGCAGCCACTTGGCAGGTCACACACGCACATGCAGGTGCTCCAGTGTAGATCTGCTGCCTTGGCCAGGGACCAGTCATGCTGGTGTACTAAGCAGGAGGGGAGGAGCACTTTCTTTCATGCATGTCGGACTGCTCTGCATTCAGGGGCAGTTCACCAGGGTTGCCGCACTTGGTAGGGGTGACCATGTGTTGGCTGAGCCACACCACTCAGTATGGAGCCTTCCCATGGGCCTGGCTACAACTCCAAAAGGACTCACACAAGTGCTAATCAGCTCCACTGACACACGTAGGCTGGGGCTACAATCCATTTTCACATGGAATGCCAGATCAATTCCTCATTCTCTACAGTCCCCAACCCCTCCTCAGGCCATCCATCCTCGAGGGGTTGAGGAGCTGGTTAACTCTCTGCACCTCTGGCTACCCACAAGCTTTGGCCTTCTCTGTATTCTCCCCAGATACAGTCTGCTCCTCAAACCATTGTCAGGCAGAGCAGTCCAGTGGAACTCTGAGAAGGGAGTCCAACAGGCCTGGATTCCAGTCCCAGGTCAGCAACTAATGTTTGACCTTGGACAAGTCACTTCACTCCTAACCTCAATTTTCTCACCTGAGTAACAGGGATAAAAATTTTAGTTCTGCAGGGTCTCTGTGAGGATCCAAATTATATCTAGTGAATGTAAAGTTGCAAAGCATTGCAAAATGTAGCTAACATAAAGCATGGGCTGCCGATTCTAGAAGAACAGATTCTTTCTTAAAGTTCTCATGATAAAGCATCTAACTGAAAAATTAATGTTAATATTCTAATCACCTTGTGAGTAACTTTGATTTCCTCTCAAGCTTCTGTTTGTCCTCATTCTGATCTTTCTGGCTATGACATTTTGCTGAAAAATTATTTCCTATCTCTCTGGAGTAAAATATATTTTCTACCTTCAGAAAAAAAAAGAATTTGTTGCAAAGGCCTGCCTGCTCCCCCACCTCCTCTTACAGTCATGCACCAACTGCTGCGTGAGGACGTGCAACCTAGATCACTGTTGCTGGGGAGCGGGGGGTATCCTCTCACTCCTTCTAAGTGCTTTCTGTGGATCCAGTATCCCCATCTTCAGATGTATGGCTACATGGATCTCTCAGACATCCTATTATGCTTTGTAGGGAAATATTCTGTTGGTTAATCAATGTTCAGTTTGGTTGTAACTTAGTAGGGAGAGACTAAGAGAACAGCTCACTCCACCATGATGCTGACATCACCTGCATTTCTCAATTCAAATTCTAAAAGCTTTAATTCCAAATCTCCAACTGCCTTCGCACAATGGTTTTCACTGATAATTCAGCAACTTGCCTTCCTCCCAAACCAAATGTTTTTACCAACCTCCCACAGCCATCACAGGTACTATTATTCACTCCAACTCAAACCTTAAACGTCATCAGGACTCTGCCATTTCTTCATTCCCTAGTGGCTGAAGAAATAAAGGTTCCTCCCTCCAGGTATTTCTTTTCATTAAGTAAGCTCTCCGAGTTTTAGCAGCCCAGGCTCTCTGCACATGACTCACCCCTGTTCCCGTGACTGGGATAACTGACTTGCCTAAGTGGTGAGTTTGGTAGGAGAAAGTGAACACATGCAACCCAACCCTGTCCTCTCCTCCTCTGGGACTAAGTCTAACTCTGCAGTGTAGTATGTATCTGGAGATAAAAGTTACATTCAACATTTGTGTAACTAGTAATAAAAGTAGTATTTGGGGTCCTATCTGCCTTATTCTTTTGCCTTATTTCTCAAGTAATTAAGAACTTAGACAGGGAAGAATGTTTTTTATTAGGGTAACAATAGTATTCACTTAATTTGCTAAGTTATAGAATTTCTAACATTTCAGATGTTAAGCAATTAGACCTTGCTTGCTGCAGCCACCTCACAAAAATCATTCACCCTGTGGAACACCAGTGGGAAAAGACATGAGGAAACAAAGCAAAAAGTCAGGAAAGCGGTGCTTCCAAAAGTAGCAGATCTAGTTTAAAAGCTCCCCGATGGTAACACCATCAAGGGGCTATTTTTGCTTTTACAAGCTATTGTTCTGGTACTAAATTCACACAAAACTTAATTTGCTAGACTGTTTCCACATGAATTCTCCAGCAGCTCTTTAGATGAGCTGAGTGACTGCCTTGTTTTATAATTAGAGAGTATCTTGCAAAATCTTTCTAAGTTCATAATATTATTTGAGAGTTTTAATCCCAGTTAAGCAGCTCTCTCAGTATCAGGAGGTGACAAAATCCACATCATTATTTGAAAACTCCTCCAAAAGTTAATTGAAGCCATTCGTTCTTAAGTGTTAAAGTCAGAACTACACAACCAAGGTGATGAAAGAAAGATAAGACTTTATGAACAAGTATTGTCTCAGTGGAACTTGCCTAATAAGGCTCAACCAGAAAAATTCAAACCTACAGAAAAGTTCCAAAAGTAGTACAATGAACATAGTCTTCATCTAGATTCACCCACTATTAACATTTTGCAACATTTGCTTTAACTCTATCTACATATACAGGTATTACTATTATTCTGATGAAACATTTTAAAATTCATTACAGACGTGATCATTCACTCTTAAATTGTAGCATGTTATCTCCTAAGAACAAGGACACTGTCCTACCTAACCACAATACAATCACCAAATTCAGGATCACAGCACTGATACGATATTATTACAGTCCATACTCAAACTTCACCAATTTATCCCAATAATTTATCCTTTATAGCAATCTTTTTTTTCATTCCAGCATCCAATCCAGGATCCCACAGTACATTTACTTATTTAGTTTCCTTTAATCTGGAAGTTTCTTAGCCTTTGTTTTTATAACACTGATACCTTTGAAGAATACAGCCTGTTGTTTTGAGAAATATCCCTCAACCTGGGTTTTATTGTTTCCTCATGATTCAAGTTATGCATTTTTGGCAGGAACCATACATATGATACAGCACTCCTTTTCACTACATCAAGTCAGCAGACACATGTTAATCTGTTCCATTACTGGTGATGCGAACTCAGATCACTTGGTTAAGGTGCTGTCCAACAGATTTCTCCAAAACAATTATACTTTAACGGTTACGTAACTAACAGCTTCTACAATTCGTATGTAGCTTACCTGTTCACATACATCACGGCACATTTGGTTATCCTTTGAGTGATTACAGCACAGTGCACCTATGGAGAAAAAATAAGATGATTAATAAATCAGACGGTTACACAAACCATTTATTCAACAGATTATTGTTGTTATTCATTTTAACTCAACAAACTTTTACTACTCACCTGTTACAAGCCAAGGACAGTGTTAAGTTTGAGGACATGGTTCCTGCCCTCAAGAAGCGTGCAGTCTAACAGGGGAAACTGTCATGTAATAATAACAGCTACTATGTATTGTGTACTTTCTATGTGCCAGAATTTTACTAAGTTTGCTTGATGCATTATCTCATTTAATCCTTATAACTACCCTATGGACTAAATTCTATTATATATTATACATATAATGTAAGGTTAAATAACAAAAAGATAGTGAATTCTGTTTTGGACATGTGATATTTAAGGTTCCTATAGGGCATCCTGATGGAAATTGCAGTCAAGTCGGAAACCCAAGCCTGAAGTGCAGACAAAGCCAAGCCTAAAGATCTAAATTTGGAAGTCATCAGCATAAAGGAGACACATGGAAATGAATGACATTGCCTAGGGAGAGTTTCTAGTGAGAAGTGAACGCAGCACCGAATTCTAAAGAACAGCAACATCTGAGACATGGCAAGAAACAAGCAAAGGGACTGAGATGGAACAGTCAGAGCAGTAGGTCAACCACAAGAGAGCGGCATCATGGAAGAGGGAGCAGTTAGTATCGGGCACCACAACAGTCAGGTTAGATTGAAGACTCAAAAAAGGAAACAGACTTACTAATTAGGAAGCCTAATTAGTGACTTAGTGACCTTCACAAGGTACTTTCTGTAGAGTTGGTAGAAGTGAATGACAGTAAGGAGTAACCCAGAGGTGAGGAAGTACAAGCAGCGAATATAGACTCCTAAGAAGTCTCAAGAAGGGAAAGAAAGTCGTAGTTACCGCAAGATGCAGGATCAAGGGAAGATTTCTCGTCCCCTTTTCTAGAGTGGCTTTTGTCTCTGGTTTCTGGGAGACTTCAATCCCTAGAATTTCCTGAGTAAGAGGAGTGTCTTTGTTATGCCAATGACGTGACCTCCCCCCTCCATTGTCTCACTTAGATAGTTTCAGGATGGGAACTGGTCAGCCAGAAAGACCAGCAATGTGATTAGAGTGGGGGCTTGGAGCCACAGGATATCAGCCTGACCTCCCAACCTCCAGCAGGGTGGGGGACTGGAGATTGAGTTCAACCACATGGCCAATAATTCAACCAATCATGCCTGTGTGATGAAATCCCAATAAAAACTCTAGATACTGAAGCTCAGCAGACCTTTCCTGGTTGGTCAACACTGATGTGCCAGGAGGGTGATGCACACTGATTCCATGAGGAGAGGGTGTACCTGAGGGCCCTCCAGGACCAGATCGACTGACCCCATCTTATCAACAGAGTGATTAAGAATCGCCTTTCAGAAAATTTGCAAAGTTGCATAGCCTGAGCATGTGCAGAAGAAATCTTGACCTGAAATGACCAGAGAACCAAAGACTCTCTTCCCCATGAACCAAAGGACCAGGACATGACTGGAACTTAAACATCACTCTTATCAGAAGCAAGCGGTCCGTCATTCCAGAAGATCCGGTGTTAAAATTCCTTTCCCACCTTACCATAAAGGTTTAGAAGCTCATCACAAATGCTTAAAACACAATCATAAATATTTAGAACCTAATCATAAACATTTAGAATCTTGCCATAAATGCCTGAAGACCACCAATCAAAAGCTGTCCCATCAGCGTTCCTGTGTGCCAGCCTTGTCTCCCTAACCTCTTAAATTGCGCCCTGAATACCAAATCAGGGAGGCAGATACGAGGGCACACACCCCGTCTCCCTGCAGATGGATCTCACAGAATAAAGCTGATCTCTTTTCCCAAAAGCTGATGCCATAATTAATTTATGCAAACCCCAATTAATTAACTAAAATTAATTTAAGAGAGCCCCAATTTTGTGTGGTAACAAGGGCATAAAAGCTCTGAATTTCCTCCCAGACTTTGCCCTGTGTGTCTCTTCATTTGGCTGGTCCTCCCAATTTGTAATCTTTATAATAAAACTATAATCATATCCTGAGTTCTGAGTCCTTCTAGTGAATTACCACTTCTGAGGGGGTCACGGGAAGCCTGGATTTATAGCCAGTTGGTGAGAAGTGTTGGTGGCCTGGGGACCCCCCCGCACTGTGGCTGATGTCTGGAGTAAGAGGACTATGCTCTATTTTAACTCCGGGTGGTTAGTGCCAGAAGTGAACTGCCATATATCCAGTTGTGGGTGAAACAAAATACAGAGAAATGAGGTGATCACTGGAAAGGGATGTGAGTTGAAGAAGAGGCATTGTGTTTGGGGCTAGGGCTACAACAGTGAATAGCTATTATGCTCTCTGATTTGAGCCAGGTTACAGCCTGATGGTAGAACGACGTCTAGACCAGAGGAAAGGATATGAGGACACTGATAAATTTAGAGAGAAGTTGATAGTCTCTGTTTTCTCAGTAAAATAGAAATTGGGTCTGAAAACAAAAAGCATTGAGATGGGCTTGAGGGCATGAGCTGAAATTGTAGAGGTCTGCAACAGCCACTTTTGAGACCAGAGAAAGGGGGCCAACTATAGATATGCTTCTCAAACTTGTGTTCTATGAAACACTGTTTCATGAGTTGTTAATATTTATCCCTCAAGAGAAAATGTTTCATGTTCAAATAAATTGGGAAATAAAGGAATTCTTTACTGCAGGATCTCATGAAGTTCTTAACATGTTAATACGTATTATTAATAATCTCCTAAAAACGGATCTAAGTAGATAAATTTCTCAGAGCACAGAACACTTTCTTCATGCCACTTATTAACATTTCAGAACGCCCGCCAGCTTGAGAAATATCAAATGAGAGAAAAGGAAAAATGTCGCCAAGAAGCATTACGGGCCGAGAGAAATCATAAATTGGCTACAGAGACAATCAGCAGGGGATTGTTACTATTCCAGAGCGTAGCTGACTGGAAACGAGATACAGCTGGATTTATCAGGGGCTGTCCAGACTGGCAAGTCAAAGACACAAGGAGATGGAAATATCACACTTCAGGCAGCTAGATTGATACAAGAGTTAAATTTGCACCATAATCTCCTCAAATAAAATCTATAGGATTTCAGCATATAAATTAGATGAAAACAGAACTTTTTTGATTGAAGGTAGGATTGGTAATGTGGAGAAATGAATGAATACATAAATGAACAAAAGAAATCCTCCTTAAATCTTACCAAGAAGTCTCCTAAGTTTGAAACTGGAAATTGTTTCTCTCTAAAACAATGACAGCGTTTATGATATTATTGGCATATTACTATAGTTTGGTTTCATAAAAGACTGTTGAGGGGCTGGCTTTCTAATACTATTTCTATGAGAAAAAGTGTCGAGGTTCTAAACAGTCTACTTAAAAATTGTGAAGAACATATAAAAATTTCACTAAGTTTCAGAAGAGAAAAAAAAATGTTCTTGGCTTATAACGAACGCTGTAGTTACTTTCTGAGAAGCTCTAATTGGAGGGAGGGCCCAATCACTCACTAGGCTTTCTCTCAACACTCCTTATCCTCTGCCACGCCACACCATGTTACCCCCATTTCTAAGATTCTGTTATGTCCCCAGGCTCATTACAATGGGGAGGGAAGGCAGGTGGGGAAAAAAAAAAGGCACTCCTGTGTGATACTGTGTGCTCTTTTGAAATGCTCTAGAAGTTGCCACTTTCTACTACCCTCTAACACAATGGTCACATGGGCAGAAAATCCAGCTGATCATAAGCAGAGATAACTCAGGATAACATATGGTCCCAATAAAATACAGGCTTAGCAAAGAGTAAACAGGCAGACAAGAGGCTGAGTTGGGCCTAGGGATTTTTGAAAAAGAGTTTCTGGGAACCAGGCCTATTCAGAACAGAAACATAAAACGTTATAATTAAAACTCCGATAACAGTGGAAGGTTTTATTAAAAATATAAAGGCCTATTTCTTTTCCTATTTAATGGTAAAGGTAAAATTTATAGTGGAATGACTCCCAAAATTAAAATTTTAAGATAATTATTTTTTTCATTAAGAAACCCCAAAATTTGGAATATAAGAAAAATGATCTAGACTCCCACTGTTCTGCCAGAACCTGTGTTGACATTTTGACATACCTCCTTCTAGTCTTTCCAAAAGCCTTCTGATATGTTTGACTAAATGGGGTGGAATAGGAGAGCCTGAAGTGTTCTGTAACAACGCCTTCTCCTCCCAACCCAGCAGCCCCTGTAGGAGCACAGTCCTCCCAGGAGAGGATTGCCGTCCTCCGCGGACAGCCGATGCTCCACCCCATTCTCCACACTCTACTCTTCACCTTAGCCATTAGGACAGGGGTTCACACTTTTCTTCCTCTGAAACAACAAAAACTCATTAGAATCTTTACCACTGCATATTTTCCATGAAATAAATGTCTACAAATAGACATCAATTCATATGCCTTCATTAGGAATGGGGGGGAGGGATTCAAATGCAATTACTGTGGCAATCAAAGGTCTTTGTTGTTTTTAGAGCTTTTAAAATGGATTAATTGGGTCATTCAATTATTCAAGTGCAAAAAAACTCTGAGGCCTAATGTTTTATACAAGAGAAGACAACGAACTCTAGAAATATTTTGTTAATTTGATTCTAATTTCTTGTTCTTAAATAAAAACTTTAAAGCTGCTTATTTCTCATAAAATGGAATTGAACAGATAAATATAATTTAATTCAAAATAAAACATGATATTGACATGACGGAAAAAAAAAGCAAAGTGTTTTCTCATTAACAACATGAGTGTCATATTTTGCACTCTTATTCCAAGAGTCTGTACTATAAAATTAATAAAAACCAACAACTGATTACTAAAGGCCATGTATGTTGGGTTTAAGAAGGTATCAGTGTAACCTAGAAATATGCGAACAGAATGATCCAATAATTAGAAACATCAAGGTTTGGCTGCTGGTTTGGGCCACATGTAAGCAGCAAAGACAGGAAAGTAAGGAGGAAGCACCTGCTCCAGCCACAAGGGAAAAACGCAACTTTTAAGGCCAACTAGCATTCAAAAAAACAAATACACACCCTAATCAAAAACTAAAATACTCATATAATTAGAGGATTTTTGAAGTTAAAGGGATTTTGCCACAGAAGTCTCCCAAAAGCTGTAATTCAATTTGGTTAATGAAAAGTCATTCTTGTTTTCTTTTCTAAATAGATTCCCTCTAATCAATGTCTTCCTAAAGAACTACTAAAACCGAATATATAAAAAATATATATATATCCTACACTGTTGAGAAGGAAAAACTAATCTGAGCAGATAATGGAAAAAAGTCATTCTAAACAAAGAAAAGATGCTAACAGAAAATCTGATCTTACTTTTAATCAAATTTTTATTTTCAAAACAGCCTGGAAATTGACATTCACTTTTAAAAAGTTTAAATGACAACTGCATTAACTTACAAATGCACACTTGCAATTGTCACATCATGCATGTGTTTGTGTGCATACATATAAAAGATATCATCGGCCAAGGAAGAGCCAAACAGTAAAATGATCATCCACGTACTCACCCCCTGGATTCAACATTGCTAACACCCTGTCAAACCGCTTTCTCTATCTAGACAGATACATATTCTGTTTTTTTCCTGAATCATTTACATATTACAGATATCCTTCTCCATTGCTTGCTGCATACTGCATCGCTGCAACAACCAACTATATTCATTTGATTCTATCACCAATATGATTGCCCGATTAATTTTTCTAATAGACTTTTCATGATGTCACTCTTCTAATCAAGTGCCTACAATGGCTTCCTGCTTTTCCAATTCTAGATTTTCCAAGTCTTCTCATCTTCCCTTCCCTGACCTTCCTTTTTTTTCTTTTCAGGAAGATTAGCCCTGAGCTAACATCTGTGCCCATCTTCCTCTACTTTATATGTGGGACGCCTACTACAGCATGGCGTGCCAAGCGGTGCCATGTCTGCACCCGGGATCCGAACCGACGAATCCCGGGCCGCCAAAGCGGAACCTGTGCACTTAGCCGCTGCGCCACCGGGCCGGCCCCCCTTCCATTATTTTGCGACAAGGAAAGCCTGCATTTACCTTGAACACAGCCTTCTGCCTGAAGTGCCCTCTTCCTGCTGTCCTAAATCCGAAACATCTTTCAAAGCTAAAATCCCATCTCAACTCTTAGGAAGCCTTTCTTCGCCAACAACCCCAAGCCATGTTGTTTTTGTTATTAAAGGCCCTACTTTTCCAATCACCACTGGAAACTAACACTTAACTCTTCTCTTATCACTTCATGCCTGTACTTACACGGTATCCCCAGATTGACTAGAAACTTCTTGTGCCCATTTAGCACTGTGCTCAGCTCAAAAAATTTTATTCATTAATGAATAAATAATAATTTCCTAGTTATACAATGCCTTGTTATAAAAGGAAAAAAGTCTTATTGCTCTCAGGGTACCACTTCAGTACCACATTTCGTATGGTGACCAGCCCACAACTCAGCAAACATCGTGAGTTTTGGGCCTAGGTCTAAAGATACACTGGACTCAGTCACATACTCGGGCACAGAGCTGTGCAGCCAGTGGTGTTGGGCTCTGCAGCTAAAAGGTCAAGACGAGTTGGGACTGGGGAAGCTGAGTTTTATGGTGGTGCAGAAACCGTGAGCTGAAAGAGCAAGCTGTTGGCGGAGAGAGATGCACAGAGAGAAGTTACAGGTAGAGAGAGACTGCCTCTAAGAGTAGGCTTGGTTCCTGGCAGCTTTCCAGTTCCCACAGCAGTCCCCGGAGTCTGGCTGTGCTGAATTTCCTACCCTCGGCTCCAGGCGCTTCCCTGTTAGATGCTACAGAAGTGGCCCCCTAATCCTGACCTACCTTGGTTTCTGTTTCTTTGGGGGTCACAAGAAGCTCAACCCAGACATTCATCATTATGAAACAACTAAAGCAAACGACTCTCCAGGTCCTCCTCTCAGATGCTAATAACCAGTACTCTTGGATAATTCCCTTCTCCACTCCACGCTGCAGGCCTCCCATCTACAGAACAAGACACGGAAGGATGGATGAATGGCTCCCAGTGGTACAGTCCACGGTCAGAATGTTTCCCTCAATACCACACTTTTCTTGTAGTACAAGCATCCCTCGTGTTATGTGCTATATACTTGCCTAAATCATATGATTTCTCCTGAAACATAGTCTTCAGATTTAGAATATAAATGGATATGTACTAATATAACCACATAATATTAGCACTGTAGATATTATACATTTTTTGGTGACATTTAACGTCTAAATTTCCCACTAAACATAAACTCCATGAAAGCAGGGACCATGTCTGTTTTTGCTTACCACTTTATATCTAGTGCCTATCACAGGGTCAGGCACTACTAACAGCTTAACAAACACGTGCTCAATGGATTACTGACAGGTATAAAATTTAGCTTAATAAGCAATGGTCCTGGGGCAGTTATTCCTAAGATCCACCTTAAACATAAAAATGGAACTTCTGATTCTCTTCTCCACTCACCTGACAAACCCCACCTCCCCCTAAACAGCTCCCCACCACCTTCCTGACCTCAGTAAATGGCATCATTTGTCACTAAGTTAGTCAAAGTAAAAGTCTCTGAGTAATCTTTACTTCCTCCTTCCCTCACATCCAATCCTTCAGCAACATATCTTGAATCTCTCCTCATCTATCCCCACCACCACTCTACTCTGAGTCACCATTAGCTCCTGCTTTGACTGCTGCAATGGGTTTCTAGGCACCCTGCTTTTACTCCCACCCCACTAGAATCACTTTTTTTCATTCAGCAGTCAGAGCCATCTAAAATATAAATCAAAGCACACATCTCTTACTTAAAACTCTACTAGTTTTGGGCCAGCCCCGATGTTAAGTTCAGCGCACTCTGCTTCGGTGGCCCAAGTTCAGTTCCTGGGCACGGACCTATACCACTCCTCTGTCAGTGGTTATGCTGTGGTGGCAGCTCAAATACAAAAAGAGGAAGACTGGCAGCAGATGTTAGTTCAGGGTGAATCTGCCTCAGTGCAAAAAAAAAAAAAAAAGGCCATTGGTTTCTATCTGCACATGGAATAAAACCTACAATCCTCACGTGGCTTTTTGCAAGGCTCAGCATCATCCACCCTAGCCCACCCTCTCGTGTGCCGTGCTGCAACCACACGACCTTCTGCTCCTTCTTGCCTTAGTGCCTGCTGCAACCACACGACCTTCTGCTCCTTCTTGCCTTAGTGCCTGCACACCTCCTCGTCCCCAGCCCTGCCTCTCCTAAAGACAGCACCTTCACAAGTCTTCAGGTCTCCATTCTGAACCTTACCTTCTCCATCACTTCTCTTGCCATCACTATGTAAAGAACCCCTGCCCCTCTACTCACACAATTCCCAATGTTACCATATGGTTTCCATCATAGCATACTTATTCCTACCAGAAATCATTTTATTTATCTGTTGATCGTCTCTCTCCCCTCCACCAGCCTGTAAGCTCCTTGAGAGCAGCAACCCCGCACCTACAGCGGCGCCGGACATATAATCAGCACTCAAGAAAGAGTTTTCTGAATAAACAAACCTCTGTAGTATCTGTTTTGCTCTTTTAAACCACACTTATAACATATAAAAACCACCTCCTTGACATCGTCTCACTTGTTCTAGACACGGCACACTGTGCAAAGTATGATTAATGAAAGACTGCTTAAGTCTACGGATATAAGAGGAACTTTTAGCGGCACACCAGAATAGACTGTTAGATCTGGTTTATCACCAATCCCAGCGCTTTCTACAGTGTGCGCCAAGAGACTTCTTTGGGAAGAGAACCTGCTTCTTATTACTTTCCTCCAGATAGGCGCTTGCTCGTACTAACATAAAATTCATTACATCCTTTTTCAGGATGCTAGGCTCACTATTACACGATTCCTCAAATGCCAACTTACTGAAACCTAGCCCGTAGTGTTACACCTTCCCCTCGTTCATACAAGACATCTTGAATAGAAACAGAGCTACCATCAGGTGCCGTGACACACGCATCCCGAGATCACAGCATAAGGTCCCACCCCACCCTCCGCAGGGAACATCAGAAGCGTTGGGGGATCACTCACTCTTCCTCCCACCCGAGGGGGACGTCATCTCTCCCTCTGCACCCACAGCCTTTCACCTTCTCTGGCCCCTTCTGCCTTGAACTCGAGCCGCTTGCGTCCTGCTGTGCCCGCCTCCCAGGCGGAGAGCTCCCGCGGGCAGGAGTCCGCACCGCCGAGAGGCCAGCACGCGGGGACTCTCCGCGAGCACGGCGCGCTTCCCGCCCGCCCTCGGTTCGCTCCTGCGGCGAGAACGAGCCCCGCCTCCGGGCCGCCGAGAGCAGGGGCGCCGGCCTCCACCGCCTCCCGCCGTCTGGGACCCGGCGCCGTCTGGGGCGCGGCGGCGGCGCGGCACTCGGGAGGCGGCGCCCAGCCCAGAGTCGGTCCCCTCCTGGCGCGGCCCGGGCGGCGGCCGCGCGTCCGCAACCCCACGCGCCCTCGCGACGGTCGGGGCGAAGGCGCGTCACGCGCTCTGGACAGAGGCCCGAGCGGGGAGGCCGAGCGCCGGAGGGGGTCCTGCCCGGAGGCGAAAGCGCGAGGCCTCGGACCCCGGCGCCGCTCGCGCTTCGGCAGATGGCTGGGCGGCGCACGCGAGGGTGGAGCGGTCCTCACCCGGCCCGCCCAGCACGCCCCGCCCGCTCGGACCTCGGGACGGGGGGTCACCCCGCGGGGCCGGCCCGGGGGTCGCGCGCACCCCCGCCCCCTGCCCGCGCCATCTTGGAGCGCTGAGGCGGCCTCTCCAGACGCCGCGAACCGCCGCTCCGGCCGTCGCTCACCCGCACTGCCCGGGGCCAGGCCCCCTGCCCCCTCCGCGACCGCTGCCACAGCCAGGAGCAGCAGCAGCGCGCCTCGCGGGAAGCTCCGCACGGCAGCCATGTCCCGGCCGCGGTCCGGAGCCGCGGGACACCCGCGCCAGCCGGCCGCCGCCGCTGCCAACGAGCCCCGCCCCGGCCCCAGGCCTGCGGTGATTGGCTGCCGCTGCCCGCGAGCCCCGCCCCGGCCCCGGGGCCTGCGGTGATTGGGCGCCGCTGCCCGCGAGCCCCGCCCCGGTCCCGGGTCTGCGGTGATTGGCTGCCGCGCGGTCGGGCCCCGCCTCTCGGCCGCACGGAGTTTCCAAAACCTGTTGCGGGCCGGGTTTCTGCTCTTTGTTATGCCCGGCTGTGTGGGGGCCTTGGCGCCCGGTCCCGCAGCCGGCGCCTTCCAAGAGGGCACTCAGGATGGCAGAGCTGCAAGGGCCCTTAGAGCGCCTTTGCCACCTCCCGAGGTTTGCAGATGCCGTCGCTGGGGCTCAGAGAGGGGACCGACCTAGCCAAGATCACACTGCAAGTTCTCCTGAGGACTAGCTTGTGGTCCAAGGCTCAACCAGAGGGACTTCTCCCTTTCACATACCCGCAATGATCCTCTTACTATCCTTTCTGCCCAGACGCTGCTTCACACCCAAAGAAGGCGTGTCGCCCGGGACAACTGGGCCTCCCCTAAAATCTGAGGAGCTCTGCCGCAGACATCGTCCCCTGACAAGGGCCCGAGGCATGGATTTGCCACTGAGGCTCTTTGGCACCTGTAGCCTCATGTTTCTTTGATGACCTATTAAGTACCTATTCCTATCAGGAAAAGCTGGGGGGAGGATGCTTGTGTATCTAGATATGGAGATCCTTGAACGTCAGGTTGAGTTTAGACTTTAAGAGACAATTTGGGGGTGGGGCCCCACTCACCCCCCTTACCCCGCAGCTACTGCGGGGAAGGTTTGAGAGGGTCCGCTGGCTGGCAAAGCTCACTCTCTCTCTCTCCCTGCCCCTCCTCTTGTCTGTCTCTGCTCTCGAATTAATACAGTTTTTCCCTCCCCTCCCTTTTTAAAAAAGCACCACCGTGGTTACAATTTTTAAATCCCTTAATATCATTAAAATATCCAGTAAGTGTTTACATTTTCCTTATTGTCTCATAATTTCCTTTTACAGTTTTTCAAATTACAATCAAAGTCCATATATTGAGGTTGGTTTGTATCTCTTTCAGGTCTCCTTCTGTCTATTCTCTTTGTTTTAAGTTTGCAAGAGGAAAACAGAATAAATTATGATAATCTTTGTAAACATCTGCTCCGAAGACAGCTCTCTGGCTCAGACTCTCTCGCAGGCCCCCGCTTTTCCTTCAGGATGCAATGATGTGCGGTTATTTAACGGTGTCAGAGGTTCTCAGCGATTGGACCCAACCAGCTTCCTCTCCACTCCCTCCCTGCGCCCCTGCCACCATCCTGTCAGATCCTTTTACCTTCTCCCAGACCTCCCAGCTGCTTTCACCCCCTGTCACAACAGGTGTCTCTGCCCAGAACCCCCCAGTTCCTGTGGGAACCGGTCTCAGCTGAGGGAACGGATGGTTGCTCTGGGCCCAGCTGTGCCCTGGAAGCACTGAGCAGGCAATGGGCTCTGCGTAAGATCAGCACATCTCCCTTTACCTGGGACTGTCCTGGTCTTAAACCTGAAAGTCCCATGTCCCAGGAGCTTCATTAGTACCAGGCAAAATGGAACACAGTGTCCTTAGCTCTCTGCACCTCAGAAAATGTCATAAGGGAAGCCTGTAGGGGGCTTCCGTATGGAAAAATAGGGTCACACAGGTTGCAATCTTGGTTGTATACATTCTGCGTTTTGACAAATGTATAATGACATGTAACCACCAGCATTCTTTCTGCTTTTTTACATGTGGCTATTAGAAAACTTAAAATTACATATGTGGTTCACTTTGGGGCTCCCATTATATTTCTATTCTACATACTGGTGTGATTATCTTTTATTCTAGACAAAGGCTGATGCTTAGAGATCAGTATGGCACTTTAAAAATGTTTCTCACCAATGATTTTGTCCTGAGTGCAAAAGAATCTTTCTGTATTTTAGACAAATAAAACCCATCAAATCTTTTGATTCATGTTTATGTGGTATCATTTCTCCATCATTTTGCTTTTAACTTGTTTCTTTATATTTAAAGTAGGTTTCCTTTTTTTCTATTTTCTTTTTTAAAATTTATTTTTTAATTGAGGTCGCATTGGTTTTAACATTATATATATTCAGGTGTACATCATCATATTTCAACTTCTGTATAGACTACATCATGTTCACCACCAAAAGTCTAATTGCCATCCGTCACGCTACACGTGTCCTTTTACCCCTTTCACCCAACCCCCTCCCCTCTCGTAACCAGCAATCTATTCTCTGCATCTATGTTTGTTGTTGTTTATCCTCCACATGTGAGTGAAATCATATGGTATTTGGCTTTCTCTGTCTGACTTACTTTGCTTAGCATAATAGCCTCAAGGTCCATCCATGTTGTTGCAGATGGCACGATTTTTGTCTTTTTTTAATGGCTGAGTAGTATTCCATTGTATATATATACCACATCTTCTTTATCCATTCACCCATTGATGGGCACTCAGGTTGTTTCCAAGTCTTGGCTATTGTGAATAATGCTGCGTTGAACATAGGGGTGCATATATCTTTTTGAACTAGTGTTTCATGTTCTTTAGATAAATACCCAGCAAGGGAATAGCTGGATTGTATGGTAGTTCTATTCTTAATTTTCTGAGGAATTTCCATCCTATTTTCCATTGTAGCTGCACCAGTTTCCATTCCCACCAGCAGTGTATGAGGGTTCCCTTTTCTCCACATCCTCTCCAACACTTGTTATTTCTTGTCTTTTTAATAACAGCCATTCTGATGGGCACGAAGTGATATCTCATTGTAGTTTTGATTTGTATTTTCCTAATAGTTAGAGATGTTGCGCATCTTTTTGTGTACCTGTTGGCCATCTGTATATCTTCTCGGGAAAAATGTCTGTTCAGATCCTCTGCTCATTTTTCAATTGAGTTGTTTGGTTTTCTGTTGTTGAGTCGTATGACCTCTTTATATTTATTGGATATTAACCCCTTATTGGATATATGATTTGCAAATAACTTCCCCCAATTGGTAGGTTGTCTTTTTATTTTGTTGATGGGTTCCTTTGCCATGTAAGGTAGGTTTCTTGTAGAAATCATGTAGTTGGTTGCTTTGTTTCTTTTTAATCGAATCTGAGAATATCTGTCTTTTAATTGGAGTGTTTAAACCACTCAGATTTGATGTGATTATGGACACGATTGAGTTTAAATCTACTGTCTTGCTCTTTGTTTTCTCTTTGCTCCATTTGTTCTTTTCTCCATTTTCTACTTTTCCTCTTCTCCTACCTTCTTTTGGAGTAATGGAGCGCTATTTCCATGGTTTTGTTTTCTCTCCTCTGTTGGCTTATTGGCTCTACTTCTTTGTTTCTCTTTTCAGCAGATGCTCTAGGGTTCTTAGCACACATTTTAACTTATTACAGTCTACCTTCAAATAGTAGTTATTGCTTCGTGTAAAATGTAAGAACATGGCAACAGTATCCTTCCACTTTCCCCTCCCATCTTTTGTGCTAATGTTGTCATACATTTGCTCCTATGCACTGTTAGTATTTTGCTTTAGATAGTCAATTATTTTTTAAAAGATTATAAAAAGAGATTATGAAGTGTCTTTTATATTTACCCACACCTTAAGCATTTCTGATGCTCTTCATTCCTTTATGTAGCTCCAGATTTCTCCCTGGCATCATTTTTCTGCTGCCTGAAATCCTTCCTTTATTTAACTTTTATTATATTGCCAGTCTACTGGCAATAAATGCTCTCGACTTTTGTTTGTCTGAAAACAGTTTTATTTTGTATTCACTTTTGAAAGATATTTTCACTGGATATAGAGTTCTAGGCTGACTTATTTTTTTCCTTTGCAACACTTTAACGATGTCATTCAGTTGTCTTCTGGCTTGCGTAATTTATGACAAAAAGTCTCCTATAATTCTCATCTGCTTTTCTCTGGGTAACGAGTCTTTTCCCCTCTGTTTGCTTTAAAGTTTTTTGGGTTTTGTCTTTAAACCACTGGTTTTCAGCAATTTGATTATAGTGTGCCTTGGTGTGGTCTTTTTGCATTCCTCCTGTTTGGGGTATGTTGAGCTTCTGGGACCTGTGGGGCTGTGTTTCCTTTCCATCAGATTTGGAAAAAGTTTTGGCCACTAATTTCTCAAAGCTTTTTCTGCCTCCTCCGATTAAACGGAGTGAGATTGGTAACCAAGTCTCTGTTCTTTTATTTTTTTTCCCAAATTCTTTTCCTCTCTGTGCTTCACTTTGGTTAGTTTCTATTGCTACATATTCAGGTTCACTCTTCTTTCCTCTGCAGTATTTCATCTGCTCTTAGTCCTTTCCAGTGTATTTTCATTTCAGTATATTTTTAATTTATAGAAATTCCCTTTGCATCTTTTTATATCTTAATTTCCCTCCTCATTATATACATGTTTTCCTTTGTATCCTTGAACATATTTATAATAGCTAATTTAATGTCCTTGTCTGATTCTGTCATCTCTATATGTTTCTATTGATGGATTTTTCTCCTGATTATGAGTCATATTTTCCTGCTTCTTCCCATGCTGGACAAATTTTGATTGTGTGCCATACTTGTGAATTTTATATTTTGAGTGCTGAAATGTTTTTGTGGGTGTGGATTCATTTAAAGAAGTTAGGCTTTGTTCTTGTATGCAGTTAAGTTACTTGTGGATCTGCTGAGATTACCCATTCATTTATTCAATATGACTGTATTTTCCTTTAAGTACTTTCATATATGTATAACAAGTGCTTTAAAGTTCTTGTCTGCTAATGCCAACATCTGGGTAATCTTGGCGATGAGTTCCATTGACTGTTTTGTATTCTAGGTAATTGGTTACATTTTCCCATTTTTCACGTGTCTAACAAAGTTCCACTTTTTGCTGGACCTAGAATATGCTCCTTATATAAGGGCATGGTCCCCACTCCTAAGGGGTGGCTGTCACTTTAGCAGAAAAATGGAAACTATAAAAATAGAACCAAATGGAAATTCTAGGCCTATAAGTAAAGTACTATGAGTTAAAAATTCACCACACTGGAAATGGCAGAAGAAAGAGTCATTGAACTTGAAGCTGGATCAACAGAAATTGTGCAGTCTAAAGAACAGGGAAGAGAAGATTGAAAGAAAATGAGCAGATCTTCAGTGACTTGTGGGACCATATCAAGAGGTCTCATGTATGTGTAATTGGAGTCCCAGAAGGAGAGGAGAAAGAATGGGACAGGAAAAAATGGAAAGAATATAGCCAAAATCCCCCAAATTTAGTGAAAAACATCAACTTTCAGATCCAAAAAGCTTAGGGTACCCCAGGCAGAATAAATACAAAGAAAACTTCAACTTAGACACATAATAGTCAAACTGCTGGAAATTAAAAATAAAGAGAAAATCTTGAAATAAGCCAGAGAAAAATGACAGATTAAATATAGGAAAATAATGAGACAGGTGAGAGCTAACACTCATCAGACACAATGGAGGCCACTTTTACCCGTCCCACTGCTACCACCCTAGTTGAAACCACTGTCATCTCTTGCCTGGAATATTGCAATAGCTTCCAAACTGGACTCTTTTCTTTTACCCTTTCTCCCTACGGTCTATTTCCAACAGTGCAATTACTGTGATCCTTTCAAAATGTAACTCGGTTTCTGTCATTCTTCTCCTCGGAACTCTCCGAAGTCTTCCCATCTCATTCAGAGAAAAAGGTAAATGTATTCCAATGGTTCTCAAGGTCTTTTATCCTTGCCTCCTCTTATCTCTCTGATCTCATTTCCTACTATCTCTGTCTCGTTCAGCGGCTCTAGCCTCTCTTGCTCTGTGTCTTTCCTTAATTGCTCCTTGTACCTCCTGCCTCAGGACCCTTGCCTTTGTCATCCCTTCTGCCTGGAATTCTCTTCTCCCAGACAGTTGTACAACCCTCTCTCTTCCTTTACAGGCCTTAACTCAAATGGCCTCTCCCCATTACCGTACTTAAAATTACAGCCCAACCCAACCCCCGCACGCCCTCTTTCACACTTTATTCTTTCAAGAGCCGCTATCACCTTCTAACCTCTTATATACATAGTTTACTTTCCTGCTGTTGTTCATTATGTGTCTCCCTGCACCATGAGGGGAGGGATTTTTCTCTTAGACTTTGTTTCCTAATTGCTTCCTGCAATAGAATCTGAATCTCTCTGAGGAAGAGAAATTTTCTAATTAAGAACATGGCAGGTTTTGTTGATTTTAATTAACTAGGACCCCATGCATTGTTTCTAGGAATTTATGGATAGTAAATTTCTGAAGTTAATCTTTAAAGGAATTAATTTTTCTTGTTTTGTTTAGCCTGAACACATTTCATTATGGTGAATTGACCTATCTTGATAAGGAAGAGGTTCATTTTGAGTTCTTTAACTAGGACTTTGTGGTATCTTATTTCATAGTATATAATGGGCCAATATTTTGAAATATTAATTTATATCTTTTTTATTCCCAACAATTCCTTCACTAGAACTAAAACATGAGAGTAAAGCATTCATTTCTTCAGGGATGATCATTAGAGTAGAAAAGCAAACAAAGAGGACAATTCCTAGGTTTTTGGTTAGATGAATAAATGAAAAGCAATAGGATATATTGGATATATTGGAGTATTTGAGGAAGCCATTTGGTTTAAAACTAATTTGGCCTGACCTTGTCTTTCCAAAAGGGTCTGATGTGGCCTGTATTGTACATGCATTGTACAACTGCTTTAAACATTATCAATGTCCCAAAGACAAGAATGATGCCCTTAAAGATAGGGATGTATCATCCCCCATATCAGCATTTCCTTAAGGATAAGCATCTCTTCCTAGAAACTAAGGATTAGTTACCAACCTGCTGTGCCCACCTTGTGACCACTGATCTGCTGTGCCAGCGGAGAAATCACATGACTATTGTAAAAGGGACATTCCAGTGGCCTAGTGGTTAAGTTTGGCATGACCCACTTTGGTGGCCTGGGTTTGGATCCTGGCCACGGACCTACACCACTTAGCAGCCATGCTGTGGCAGCAGCATTTTTTAAGAAAAAAAGAAAAAAAGAGAAAGTTTGACAATGGATGTTAGCTGAAGGCGAATCTTCCTCAGGAAAGAAAAAAAAAGCAAGGGAGGACATTCCTGTCATATGCAATGTATGCTCTTTGTTCCAAGATGACATATAACCATTCTGTGCACCCTATTTCTTTGGTGCCCTTCCTTCCTTGGAGAAGGAAGGCCTCGGACTATAGTCCTCAGACCTGGCTCATAATAAACTCACCCTAAATTTTAATTTATAGATTAGTTATGGACTCGGTGTGTCAACAGATTTTAAAAATAGACATTTGAGGGTCCAGCCCAGTAGTGTAGTGGTTAAGTTCGCACGCTCTGCTTTGGCAGCCTGGGGTTCTAAGGTTTGGATCCAGGCATGGACCTAACACCACTCGTCAAGCCACGCTGTGGTGGCATCCCACATGAAACAGAGGAAAATTGGCCCAGATGTTAGGTCAGTGACAATCTTCTTCAAGCAAAAAGAGGAATATTGACAACAGATGTTAGCTCAGAGCCAATCTTCCTCACAAAAAGAAAAAGAAAAAAAATTAGACATTTGAAATTCCAAGCGGAGACAGAGACAATAGCTTTAAGAGCAAAAACTTTTGAGATATCAGAACCTAGACTGAAAGGCTGAGGGCATAAAATATTTGTATGAACAACAGGTATAGAAGAATACTGTGATCAGTCCCACGTAGTCCACCTTCTCCTCACCAGCCCCCAACAATCTGACTCACTCTGATGGGGGAGGAGAAGAAGGGGTCCCTTTTGGGGGATGCAATGAGGTGGGATGCAGAACCCTAGAAAGACTTGAGAATATGCGCTAAGAGGGGATCTGAGCCTCACTTTCCATGGAGCTCGGGGAAGTGACACACCTCATAAAATGGCCCTGCGCTCAGCGTGATGTAAGTGTAGAATAGAAATGGCCGCAAGTGTGTCCTGCTCCTTACTCCCGCCTAGAGTGCCACGGAAGAGGAGCTGGATGCTTTCTGTGCCCTTCAACAGGGGCAAGGCAGGAGTTGAGAGAGAGCCGAGAGCCTGAAGAGGCCTCAAGATCAGAATGTGGGGGCTATAGCTGCTGTTTGCGTGGTCTGTACAATTATATACCAGATAGGAATGCAGATGTGAACAGGCATGGATGACAACTGAGGCCCAGATGTCCTGCCTTCTTCCCCAGTCCCAGTGGATGGCTTCGGCTCTATGCAGTCCTCTCAAAACTAGGGAGGGGTGTTGGGGAGAGGCCTTGACTAAACTGAGATCCCACTGAACTGACTGAGATTAAGTTTCAGTCATTCAGAAGGAAGGGGGCTCACGGAGACAACTAGCTGTCCATCAGAGATCCGTGCTGCCCTCCTAGAAGTTGTTGCTTGGAATCAACTGCCCAGCCAGAGAAAGCATTTTCTAACTGCTGTCATGTTCGCTGTTAACTTTATCATTGGGAGCATGGCCTTGGAGAACAAAGGGTCCTTGTGCCTTGGAGCAGAATCTGTGTAGCTGACATCCCCATCAACCTCTACAGCGAGATCTCAGAGGAGGAGGAGAGGCCCCACCCCAAGGCATCCAACACCAACATGTTAGAAAATGCGGCACTGTCATCCTCAACCTGTGGTGCTGGTGTAACCTCCTGCCAGCCTCCAATGAGCCCTCTCTTTAGAGCCCGTGAGCCTGTGAGCGTGAAATTGTCCCCATTCTCTACTCTCTTTGCCCGTTTATTTCAGTAATTTTCAAACTTTAAAAAGATTATTTTTATTTTTTAGCAGCAGAATCCTTTTTTTCAAGAAAATCTTATAGAGTCCTGCTATATAAAATTTTTAAAAAGTGGTGTTTTATTGCTACATTTATTTTATAAGTTCAAATTTATAATAATTACTTGGTTCAAAGATAATGAACAAGAATTCAAAGATAATAAATGAGACTTTGATGAACAGAAAACCTTGAAATCTGGCATTATCATCATAATTGCAGTCACATCAGTTTCAGCTTCCAATTTATTTCTGTGTTTGGTTTTGGCTGCCTGCTGTAGAGAAAATCCTGATTCCTACAGATGAGTAGTTTGCAAAGGGTCATGGTTTTCAAAATAGTCCACCTTCTAATCTCAGACTACTCTTTATTTAAATTAAAATGGTACCTTGATAAAGAAGTACTGAGAAATTGTTTCAATATTGATTCATGAAAACTTAAGTCCATACCAAAATCTGCACATGGATGTTTATAGCAGGTTTATTCATAATTGCCAAGATTTGGAAGCAACCAAGATGTCCTTCGGTAGGTGAGTGGATAAATAAACTGCAGTGCATCCAGACTGTGGAACATTATTCAGTGCTAAAAGAATGAGCTATGAAGCCATGAAAAGACATGGAGGAAACTTAAAAGCATATTACTAAGTGAAAGAAGTCAATCTGAAAAGGTTATATAGTGTATGATTCCAACTATGTGACATTCTAGAAAAGGCAAATTTATGCAGACAGTAAAAAGATCAGTGGTTGCCAGGGGTTAGAGGTGAGAGGGATGAAGAGGCAGAGTACAGGGGATTTTTAGGGCAGTGAAACTATTCTGTACAATACTATAATGGTCGATACATGTCATTATACATTTGTCTAAACCGCACAATGTACAACAACACCAACAGTGAGCCCTAACGTAAACCATGGACTCTAGGTGATGATGTGTCAATGTAGGGTTATCGACTGTAACAAAGGTACCACTCTGGTGTGGGATTTTGATAGTGGAGGAGGTTGTGCATGTGTAGGGATGGGGCATATGGGAAGTCTCTGTACCTTCTGCTCAATTTTGCTGTGAACCTAAAACTGCTCTAAAAAACAAAGTTTATTCATTAAAAAGATACCAGTTAGACATGAAAAAATCAGGAAAATACCGATTCACTAATAAGATTGGATAACTGCTCAAAATCCTTATCATAAATGTAAAGTCAGAGAAGTAGCACCCCAAATGTACGGTTAATCCCAGTACTATTTATAATGTGACATTATTGCCGTGTGACCAGTTACATGTTCACTTGTTGTTGTGCAATTGGCTATGACACCGTGATGAGAACGTGCACCAAGCAGATGGTTCTGAGCCTCGCCCAGCACTAACGAGCACAGTGCACAGGTGTACTCCCTGGCACGATTTTATGTGAGCGGCTGTGCATAGGCTTGGATTAAAGAAAAGATCAGCGCAGAACTACACTTTTTCTAATCAAGGGCACATTTAAGGAAGATAAAATAAATATACAGAAACAGCAGGAAAAAATTTATTCTGAGGTCTATACAGAAGGGCGTCAACTCAACAGCATACGTGGTAATGTGGTAGTAGCCTCTAGTGTGTCAAAAATCAAAACGTAACAAGTTTGCGTGTGTCTGTTGTCTTACTACATATTAAAAGTTATTTAGAACATATATATATATATGTATATATATATAAAAGAAATAAATCAAATACTTGTGGAACCTGACAAACCTCCATTCGATTCTTGTTTGACCAGACGATATTATTGAAGAGTTTGGTATAATGTACATTTGAACATGTCTATTTTAATTCTGATACCCTCTTTCTCTCTCAAAATAATGAATCACGCTCTCTTCTACAGCTGGAATAAATATATCATTCTGTTCTTTTTCAGCTTTTTGTAATCATGATGGTGTTTTATGTTTATTTCTACTCCATCTGAAGTTTATGGCAACGCATGGCGTGATGTATGGATCAAAAGCCAACCTTCATTCAGTTAAATACTGTTACTGTCCCACTCTTTATTAAGAAGAGATTCCTTCTTCATGCTATTAATTTTTTTATTAATGTTATGATAGATTACAACCTTGTGAGATTTCACTTGTACATTTTTGTTAGTCTGTTGTGGGTGTACCTCTTCGCCCTTTGTGCCCTCCCCCCACCCCCCCTTTTCCCTGGTAACCACCGATCAGATCTCCTTGTCAATATACTAACTTCCACCTATGAGTGGAGTCATATAGAGTTTGTCTTTCTCTGACTGGCTTATTTCGCTTAACATAATACCCTCGAGGTCCATCCACGTTGCTGCGAATGGGCCAATTTTGTCTTTTTTATGGCTGAGTAGTGTTCCATTGTGTATATATACCACATCTTCTTTATCCAATAATCAGTTTCTGGGCATGTAGGCTGGTTCTACGTCTTGGCTATTGTAAATAATGCTGCGATGAACATAGGGGTGCAACGGACTCTTGAGATTTCTGATATCAGGTTCTTAGGATAGATACCCAGAAATGGGATGGCTGGGTCATAGGGTATTTCTATTTTTAACTTTTTGAGAAATCTCCATACTGTTTTCCATAGTGGCTGTACCAGTTTGCATTCCCACCAACAGTGTATGAGGGTTCCTTTTTCTCCACAACCTCTCCAACATTTGTCACTCTTGGTTTTGGATGTTTTTGCCAATCTAACGGGTGTAAGGTGATATCTTAGTGTAGTTTTGATTTGCATTTCCCTGATGATTAGCGATGATGAACATCTTTTCATGTGTCTATTGGCCATATTCATATCTTCTTTTGAGAAATGTCTGTTCATGTCCCCTGCCCATTTTTTGATCGGGTTGTTTGTTTTTTTGTTGTTAAGCCGTGTGAGTTCTTTGTATATTATGGAGATTAACCCTTTGTCGGATAAGTGGCTTGTAAATATTTTTTCCCAATTAGTGAGCTGTTTTTTTGTTTCAATCCTGTTTTCCCTTGCCTTAAAGAAGCTCTTTAGTCTGATGAAGTCCCATTTGTTTATTCTTTCTATTGTTTCCCTCAACTGAGGAGTTATAGTGTCCGAAAAGATTCTTTTGAAACTGATGTCAAAGAGTGTACTGCCTATATTCTCTTCCAGAAGACTTATTGTTTCAGGCCTAATCTTTAGGTCTTTGATCCATTTTGAGTTTATTTTGGTGTGTGGTGAAAAAGAATGGTCAGTTTTCAATCTTTTGCATGTGGCTGTCCAGTTTTCCCAGCACCATTTGTTGAAGAGACTCTCTTTTCTCCATTGTAGGCCCTCTGCTCCTTTGTCGAAGATTAGCTGTCCATAGATGTGTGGTTTTATCTCTGGGCTTTCAATTCTGTTCCATTGATCTGTGGACCTGTTTTTGTACCAGTACCATGCTGTTTTGATCACTGTAGCTTTGTAGTATGTTTTGAAATCGGGGATTGTGATTCCGCCGGCTTTGTTTTTCTTACTCAGGATTGCTTTAGCAATTCGCGGTCTTTTGTTGCCCCATATGAATTTTAGGATTCTTTGTTCAATTTCTGTGAAGAATGTTCTTGGGATTCTGATTGGGATAGCATTGAATCTGTAGATTGCTTTAGGTAGTATGGACATTTTAACTATGTTTATTCTTCCAATCCATGTGCATGGAATGTCTTTCCATCTCTTTATGTCATCATCAATTTCTTTCAAGAAAGTCTTGTAGTTTTCATTGTATAGATCCTTCACTTCCTTGGTTAAGTTTATCCCAAGGTATTTTATTCTTTTCGTTGCGATTGTGAATGGGATTGAGTTCTTGAGTTCTTTTTCTGTTAGTTCATTGTTAGTGTATAGAAATGCTACTGATTTATGTATGTTGATTTTATACCCTGCTACTTTGCTGTAGTTGTTGATTATTTCTAATAGTTTTTCTATGGATTCTTTGGGGTTTTCTATATATAAGATCATGTCATCTGCAAACAGCGAGAGTTTTACTTCTTCGTTACCTATTTGGATTCCTTTTATTTCTTTTTCCTACTGAATTGCTCTGGCCAACACCTCCAGTACTATGTTGAATAGGAGTGGTGAAAGTGGGCACCCTTGTCTTGTTCCTGTCCTCAGAGGGATGGCTTTCAGTTTTTGTCCATTGAGTATGATGTTGGCTGTGGGTCTGTCATATATGGCCTTTATTATGTTGACGTACTTTCCTTCTATACCCATTTTATTGAGGGTTTTTATCATAAATGGGTGTTGGATCTTGTCGAATGCTTTCTCTGCATCTATTGAGATGATCATGTGGTTTTTGTTTTTCATTTTGTTGATGTAGTGCATCACGTTGATTGACTTGCGGATGTTGAACCATCCCTGTGTCCCTGGTATAAATCCCACTTGATCATGGTGTATAATCTTTTTGATGTATTGCTGTATTCGGTTTGCCAAATTTTGTTGAAGATTTTTGCATCTGTGTTCATCAGTGATATCGGCCTGTAGTTCTCCTTCTTTGTGTTGTCCTTGTCAGGTTTGGGGATCAGAGTGATGCTGGCTTCATAGAATGTGTTAGGGAGTACTCCATCTTTCTCAATTTTCTGGAATAGTTTGCGAAGAATAGGTATTAAGTCTTCTTTGAATGTTTGGTAGAATTCTCCAGAGAAGCCATCTGGTCCTGGACTCTTATTTTTGGGGAGGTTTTTGATTACCATTTCTATTTCCTTACTTGTGATTGGCCTATTCAGATTCTCCATTTCTTCCTGATTCAGTTTGGGGAGATTGTAGGAGTCTAGGAATTTGTCCATTTCTTCCAGGTTGTTCAATTTGTTGGCATATAGTTTTTCATAGTATTCTCTTATGATCCCTTGTATTTCATTGGTATCTGTTGTGATTTCTCCTCTCTCATTCCTAATTTTATTTATTTGCAATTTCTCTCTTCTTTTCTTGGTGAGTCTGGCTAAAGGTTTGTCGATTTTGTTAATTTTTTCGAAGAACCAACTCTTTGTTTCATTGATCCTTTCTGTTGTCTTTTTTGTTTCAATATCATTTATTTCTGCCCTTATTTTTATTATGTCCCTCCTTCTACTGACTCTGGGCTTTGTTTGTTCTTCTTTTTCTAGTTCTGTTAGGTGTCGTTTGAGGTTACTTATGTGAGCTTTTTCTTGTTTAGTGAGGTGAGCCTGTATTGCGATGAGTTTCCCTCTTAGGACTGCTTTTGCTGCATCCCAAATGATTTGGTATGTCGTGTTCTCATTTTCATTTGTCTCCAGATAATATTTGATTTCTTCTTTAATTTCTTCAATGATCCATTGTTTGTTCAGAAGCATGTTGTTTAGTCTCCACATTTTTGCACCTTTCTCTGCTTTTTTCTTGTAGTTGATTTCTAGTTTCATAGCATTATGATCAGAAAAGATGCTTGATATTATTTCAACTCTCTTGTATTTATTGATGTTTGCTTTGTTTCCCAAAATATGGTCAATCCTTGAGAATGTTCCATGTGCACTTGACAAGAATGTGTAACCTGCTGTTTTTGGACGAAGTGTTCTATATATATCTATTAAGTCCATCTGGTCTAATTTTTCATTTAATTCTATTATTTCCTTGTTGATTTTCTGTCTGGATGTTCTGTCCATGGGTGTTAATGGGGTGTTGAGGTCCCCTACTATTATTGTATTGTTGTTGATGTCTTCTTTTAGTTCTATTAAGAGTTGCTTTACAAATTTTGGTGCTCCTGTGTTGGGTGCGTATATATTTATAAGTGTTATGTCTTCTTGGTGGAGAGTCCCTTTTATCATTATATACTCTCCCTCTTTGTCGTTCTTTATCTGTTTTGCTTTGAAGTCTACCTTGTCTGATATTAGTATAGCGACACCTGCTTTCTTTTGTTCATTATTAGCTTGGAGTATTGTTCTCCATCCCTTCACTCTGAGTCTGTGTTTGTCTTTGGGGCTGAGGTGTGTTTCCTGGAGGCAGCATATTGTTGGGTCTTGTTCTTTGATCCATCCTGCCACTCTGTGTCTTTTCATTGGGGAGTTCAATCCATTTACATTTAGAGTGACTATTGAGATGTGGGGGCCTACCACTACCATTTTGTGTCTTGTTTTCCAGTTCTCTTCAGTTTCCTTTGTTTCTCGTCCCATGGTTTAATCTGTTCTGATGGAGAGCTGCTACTCTCTGTTGTTGTCCTTCTACTTATCTCCTCTGCTCTTGGTTTTGTAGCCCCTTTCCTTTTTTTGATTTTTCAGGAATGAGGGTTTTCCTGAGGATTTCCTGAAGAGGAGGTTTTGTGGCAATGAACTCCCTTAATTTTTGTTTATCTGGGAAAGTTTTTATTTCTCCATTGTATTTGAAGGATATTTTCACTGGGTAGAGAATTCTCGGCTGTAGGTTTTTGTCCTTTAGATTTTTGAATATATCATTCCACTCTCTTCTAGCTTGTAAAGTTTCTGCTGAGAAATCTGCTGATAGCTTGATGGGGGTTCCTTTGTAGGTTAGTTTCTTTTGCCTGGCTGTCCTTAGTATTTTCTCCTTGTCGTTGACTTTTGCTAGCTTCACTACAACATGCCGTGGGGTTGGTCTTCTTGCATTGGTAAAGTTTGGGGATCTATTGGCTTCTGTCACCTGAAGATCCATCTCTCTCACCAGATTTCGGAAATTCTCAGCCACTATTTCTTTGAATAGGCTTTCTGCCCCTTTCTCCTTCTCTTCTCCCTCTGGTATACCTATAATCCTTTCGTTGTGTCTCCTAATTGTGTCTGATAATTCTCGGAGAGTTTCTTCATTTCTTTTTAGTCTTACTTCTCTCTCCTCCTCTGCCTGCAGCACTTCTATATTGCCATCTTCCAAATTGCTAATTCTTTCCTCCATGTTATCGGCCCTACTGTTCAGTGCATCTAGATTTTTCTTAATCTCCTCTATTGTGTTCTTCATTTCCAGTATTTCTGTTTGGTTCTTCTTTATCGTATCAAACTCTTTTGTGACATAGCTCCTGAACTCGTTGAGTTGTCTATCTGAATTCTCTCTTAACTCATTGAGTATTTTAATGATGGCTGTTTTGAAGTCATCATCATTTAGGTTATATATCTCATTTTCTTTGGGATTGTTTTCTGTGTATTTGTTATTTTCCTTCTGTTCTGGAGATTTAATGTATTTTTTCATATTGCTTGATGTTGTAGATTTGTGCCTCCGCATAGAGATAGAGTTTAGTTGCTCCTTCCACTTGTTTCTGCTGCTGTGATGGGGGAGCAGCTGTTTATACTGCACCAACCAGGAACCCTATCCGCAGTGGCTAACTGGGCCAGGGCCCCTCCTCGTAGTCACAGTGGTCCTTTGGATTCCCTCTTCTGCCATGGGGGCCGTCATGGGGGGTGCTTCAGGCTGCTGGTGCCTACTGTTGCAGCCCACCTAGACGTGCTCCCTCCTTGGGGTCTGCAACGGCGTTATGGGCTTATCCAGTGGCCAGGGGTAGGATCACTTATATTTGCCACTCCCTCACTGTCGGCACCCACAAAATCTCACTTGTCCACTATGGGTCGCAGCAGAACTATTGGCATCTTCTACAGTCTGTGGTTAGCTCACCTAGCTGTGCTACTTTTGTCCCGGGGTGTTCCAGCCTTGTGGCTGCCGGATGGGTGCTCTCTACTAGTGCTGTGCAGAGGCTTTCCCTGAGGCTGCTGTGAGCCTGTAGGGTTTCCCCCTAGGCTATGGAGCTGGGTCACTGTAACTCCACCCAGCCCCAGTCCTGTTCCCCAGGAACTCGGGGAGCCCTTTGCCCTGTCTGGGGGATAGCCGGAGATCCTGATTTCAGTGGTAGCTGGTCAGCTGCTGCCCTGCCTGATATTCTCCTCTCCGGAACCCTCCCGGTGTTGTGGATGCTGGGCGTAGCCCCTCCGCTAATAGCAGACAGAGAGTTTTGTCTGCTGCCCAGGCAGAACTCTGGAGCTTCCCCTCCAGGCCACAGGGCTGGCCTCTGGAGCTCCCCCCAGCCCCAGTCCTCTCCGAGATCTCTGGCAGTCCCTTGCCCCACAGGGTGGGCAATGGCAGCTGGGAGTCACCTCGCCCTCTGGGATTCTCTCCGGGACTTTCCCGGAGTTGTGAATGCTGGGTGTGGCCCCTCCGCTAATGGCAGACAGAGAGTTTTGTCTGCTGCCCAGGCAGAACTCCGGAGCTTCCCCTCCGGGGCGCAGAGCCGGCCTCTGGAGCTTCACCCAGCCCCAGTCCTCTCTGAGATCTCCGGCAATCCCTTTCCCCACCGTGCAGGCAGTGGCAGCTGGGGGGCCTCCGTACCCTCAGTGATTCTCTCTGGGACCCTCTGGGTGCCGTGAACACTAGGCGGGATCTCCCCGCCAATGGCTGGGAGAGACTCTCCCCGCGGGCTCAGGTCTGTAACTCTAGAGTTTCCCTCTGCGTTTAGGAGTAATTGCGGGGGGTTTAGGTAGGGTTCTGGTCACCTGTTTCCACCGTCGCTTCTCTGTTGTGTGCTCGCTCCTGCCCTAGGTGTGTGTTGATCTTCTGGGGGTGTCCGTTGGAAGAAAGCCGCTTGCAGGTACTAGGCTGTTCGGTCGGGGTCGGAGAGTTTTCACCTATCTCCACATCCTCCCCGAGGGAAGTCCGTCCACCTTCCGATGTATAGGCGCATGCGTCTCTCAGACGTCCTGAGATGCTGTCTGGATATCCTTTGTTAAGTGATGAGTGTCCAAATAATTGTAGACTCGAAGAGGGAGAGACAAAGAGGACTACTCATGGCGCCATCTTGGATCCTCCAATCTTCATGCTATTAATTTTGACCTGACATATGCATATTAAATTCTTATAGTTGTAACTAATTTTCTGATATCTCTGATACCATTGATTTTACAAAACTTCAAAAAGCCAATGGTGTATAATTCAATAATTGTTACTTTGTGATAAGTTCAAATCTGGTTGGAAGAATCTAACCTGCGTGGTTCAATGGTTCTTCACTAACAATTTATGTAGTTCAGTAGCATCTTCAGGGGATTTAAAACCACTAAATAAGTATGTTTCTAAACTCAGGTTTCCTATTGGCCTTACCTCGGACATAGTGAGATTCAAAATTAGGGGTGGAGCCCAGGAATACGCATGCAAAGAAGTTCTTCTGTTTGTTATAATTTGAGAGCTTCCACCTTACAAATCAAGGTCATTTGTATTGGATTTTTCCTTCCATGCCCCTCATCAATCACTCTAACCTTCCTTCATACTCCCATAACATTCATAATGTTTTCTTGACTCATATCTGGAATTATATTTGTTCTCTATGAATGTTCTCCTTTTCTGAGCTCATATTACTACTAATAGATTTCTGGTTAATTTTTAGAAATACAGTAATTGTGTCCTCAGCAAAATTTGGCATATATTTATTTCTTCCTCTGCTATACTTATGCCTCTTATTTTGTACTTGACCACATTTTTATATCTATTTGCACTTGACTGCACTTTAGAGCTATTTGAAGTGGGAATAACTGGTTTCTGGTCTGACATGTCAGAAGCTTGGAAGTTGTCACTCTGTACTAACAAGTAAAAAGCTGAACGAGATAACAAATCAACAATTCTGCTTAGATCTCAAGAGAAGTGAGGTCACAGGGCAAACTGCTGTCCCCCACATTGGAGAGACCAGACTGGGTTGCTGATGCTGGAGGACTTGGCACGTGACAGGAGACTTCCACATGGGCGCTGCTTCCCTGCCTCTTCCTGCAGTCCCTGGCCCTGGTCCTGAGTATTATTGGGCTTGCTACTCAGAGTATGGTCTGCAGGACAGCAGCATGGGCATCACCTGGGAACTTCTCAGAGGTGTAGAATCTGGGATCCCACCTCAGGCTCTCTGAAACAGAATCTGCATTTTCACAACGTCCTCAGATGACTCCTGAGCACATAAGTTCCAGAAGCACTGATCTCAGGAGCTTGTAGAAATGTCCCCCACACGGCGGGTTTGCAGCAGGCACAGGTAACCAGAGCCACAATCAGCCACCCAAGTTTCCTTCAAATAGTGCCCTCAGTGGCATTAGAAGTTTGGAGCCATTGCTTATGAACTGTGGAGGGCATGAATTGGGGAGGGAGCCCAGAGGAGGCTCCTCATTCATGAGTGGCAGGTTGTGGGGTGTGAGCCACCAATCCTCTCTGGGCTTATATTGGACAAAATAGACTTTAAAGCAGAAACTGCAACAAGAGACAAAGAAAGGCACTACATAATGATAAAGGGAACAATCCAACAAGAGGGTATAACACTTGTAAATATCTATGCACCCAACATAGGAGCACCTAAATACATAAAGCAGTTATTAACAGACATAAAGGAGAAATAGTAACACAATAATAATAGGAACCTTTAGCACTCCACTTACACCAATGGATAGATCATCCAAACAGAAGATCAACAAGGAAACATTGGCCTTAAATGACACGTTAAACCAGATGGACTTAGTAGATATATACAGAACATTCCATCCAAAACCCACAGAATACACATTCTTTTTGAATGCACATGAAACATTCTCCAGGATAGATCACATATTAGGCCACAAAACAAGTCTCAATAAACTTAAGAAGATTGAAATAATACCAACCACCTTTTCTGACCACAACAGTATGAAATAGTATGAAACGGTATGAAACAGTATTAACTACAAGAAGAAAACTAGAAAAGTCACAAATATGTAGAGGTTAAACAAAATGCTACTGAACAACTATTGGGTCAAGGCAGAAATACAAAAAGGAATTAAAAAATACCTGAAGACAAACGAAAAAGAAAATACGACATGCCAAAATTTGTGGGATACAGCAAAAGTGGTACTAAGAAGGAAGTTCATAGCAATACAGGCCGCCTCAAGAAACAAGAAAAATCCCAAATAAACAATCTAAAAATATACCTACAGGAACTAGAAAAAGAAGAAAGAATAAAGCCCAAAATCAGTATAAGGAAGGAAATAATAAAAATCAGAGCAGAAACAAGTGAAATAGAGACTAAAAAGAAAAAAATCAAGGAAATAAAGAGCTGGTTCTTTGAAAAGATAAGCAAAATTGACAAACCTTTAGCCAGACTCACCAAGAAAAAAAGAGAGAGTTCTCAAATAAATAAAATCAGAAACAAAAGCAGAGAAAGGATAATGGACACCTCAGAAATACAAGGGATTATAAGAGAATACAATGAAAAGCTGCACACCAACAAATAGGATAATGTAGAAGAAATGGATGAATTAACTTACAGACTAACCTAAGTAGGAGATGGACAGCAGGCCCAGAGAAAGGAGCTGGCAGGAGAAAGGAGATGGCAGGGGCCTCCAGCAGCCGGCCCGCGGTCCCGCCCACTGTCTAGTCATTAGTTCTGTCATCAGTTCATTTGGTTTTTGTTTGTTTGCTTACTTGTTGCTTTGTTTGCTTGTTTGGTCTTTCAGTTTATGCCTGGAACCATCACACAAAGGGTTTGAAGTAATCCAAATATACATCCAAGGCCAAAAAATTAAAAATAAATGGGTGAGGAAATGGAGCAAAGGGAAATTAAAAGTAGAAAAATTATAAATTTACAAAGCTAGGGAGGGGTAAGATTCACCTCAAAATGCAGACCATGGAGAGGCCTTCTCAGCCGCAGAGCTGACGTGACACAACACACCCAGAGCAGATTCAAAGTTAGGACAGAAGCTCAGATGCACAAGAAACATTCTTGTACTGATTTTCTCCAATCAAATTTGGACATCGAGCCCCCATCTGGTGAGGTTGATGGGAATATTCTGTCTCAATCAGTAAGAGGCCTTCTACCCTCCGAGGGATTTCCCAGAGTCAGGAAGCCTCACCAAGGGCCCAGAAAATGGTGGACATTTGTTGGTTGCCCTCCCAGGATCTGTTGCCTCTCTACTCCTTTCTGAATGACTCCAGAGTTTCCTTTGTGCAGCAGCCACACATGTGGGTGAGACTGACCCCATCTTCTGTGTCAGAGGAGCGCCCTGCTGGTCTAAGTCCATCTTCACAATCTTATCCCACCTGCCACTGGGAGTGGTTTGTGGTTTGCATCCGCCCAGTCAGAGCAAACCTCAGGGCACTTGTTCTCTGCTGTGGGAACCAGAGGTTTCTATCCCACAAGTGAACGGGGAACCTGCAGGCCCAGGGCTGGCAGCAGCCATCTTGTGACCATGAGAAGAGTCAGCCTGAGAACAAAGCTGACACACAGAAGAGTGAAGAGTGAAGAGAATCTCAGAGCAAAGGAGCTGGGGCCTGATTTACCGTGCCTGAGGCTGGCCATACTTGCGAATAAGTCCACGTTATTCTTGAACCAGGTTGAATAGAATTTTCTCTTTTGTGCAATTGAAGGTCTCCTGCCTGATACAACCTCCAACCTCCACGCTGTTGTGGCTGCTCCTGACCACCCAAGAATCCAAACTCCAGACTCACAGCCCATCACGTCTGTGCATAACCAGTGGGGCCCAACTCTTACTAATGGCCAATGGTTGCTGTGGAATTGAGGATTATTATAACTCTTTGCCTTGCCCAAAACGTTTTTTGGATGTCCTTGTAGTTTGGGCACCCCCATGGGAGGGTTTGGAGGGTGTTAATGCCATGAGTCACATAGGTCCCGTGGGAAGAAGGGATTGAGAGCTGCTGCCTCCCAGCGGTGCAGTACTGCCGCGAACGTGATTGGAGCTGGGCTACAGGCAGGAGAGTGCAAACATCTCTGTTTCCTCGCAGGTAAGTCCCGCTGTTCAAGGTAGGAGCCCTCTCTTCCCGGTGCTACAACTTGAGGAGAATTCTTGCCATGGTGCCATTGGGCAACGCACTGTGATGACGTAGCTGATATTTTTCACCTCATTCTTACTGAACACGGGCCTCTGGGATAACACCAAAGCACGTCCAGTAATCAGCAGTTCTACATAGGGCCGAACACTACACTCCAAGAACCCAGCTCTACTGAAACCAGGTTCTGTGTTTGTCTCTTAATTTTGCACACATCAATGACTCTTCACAGGTATGCACCAGCTTCTGGTGAGGATCTAAGATTTTGCTAGCATAAAATAGCTATGATATGATGTCACTGTGGTTGTGCACAAAGCTAGCAGTTAGCCAGCATCTCTAGAAATGTGAAGGCTCTTTCCTTCTAGGTTCTTAGATAGAAGATTCCATTGCCCATGGAACAATGGGGTGGTGGTGTGGGAAAACCGGGTTAGTTTTTAGTCCTAGTCTCATGGCCCACAACATGCACCTTGGGAGAGTCCCTTCTCTAATCTAGGTTACCATTTTCCCATGAGAACAATGAGGAGTTTAGAAGTAAGGGGTTCTGACGACTTGGGATTCTGTGACAGTCACTCAGTTAGGTGTTTCTGATGTACCACGGGTTCTTCACAGCATCCTTCACATCTTTCTTCCTGAGGCTGTAGATGAGCATGGAGGTCAGCACTCCACAGAAGAGGGAAATGAGCTTGCCTGAAAGGTCCCATTTTTCTGTGCCCAGTGGGTCCTGGGACTTGGGCTTCCTGTACATGAAGAGGATGGTCCCATAGAAGATGACCACAACTGTGAGGTGGGCAGAGTAGGTGGAGAAGGTCTTTTGCCTCCCCTTAGCTGAGGGAATCCTCAGGATGGTAGTGAGGAACATGTAGGAGACAAAGATGACTAGAACTGGGAACCCCCCAGGAAGATCACATTGGCCACCCCTATACTGATCATATTGGTGGAGATGTCAGCACAGGCCAACTTCAGGACAGCCAGGATCTCACAGGTGAAGTGGTTGATGATGTTGTCTCCACAGAAGGGCAGCTGCATTTCTTGGGATGTCTGCAGCACAATGTCAATGATACAAGCCATCCAGGAGCCAGTAGCTTTACCCATGACCACAGGGTGCCTAAGAGCACTGCAGATGGCCACGTAGCAATTAAATGCCTTCATACTCAGGAGCACACACTCTGTGGTTCCCATGGCAAGGGAGAGAAACATCTGTCTAAAACAGGCTGAGAAGGAGATGGTTTTCCCGGGGGTCAGGAAGCTGTTGAGAGTAAGGGGGACTGAGGAGGTTGTGTAGCAGATGTCCAGGAAGGAGAGGTTCCCCAGGAAGAAGTACATGGGTGTGTGCGGGTGGGAGCCAAGGATGGTCACCAGGATGAGGACCCCATTGCCCAGCAGGATCATCAGGTACATTGACAGGATGAGCACAAAGAACGTTTTCTCTAGTTTTGGATGGGCTGAGAGGCCCGGGAGAATGAACCCCACCGCCAGGAGGACCAATTGAACCTGTCTATGGTGCATCTGCTCTGTCACCAGCAGGAACTCAGAAGGTCAATCTCAACACTCTCTGACTCTGAAGTGCTGGCTTGCCAGTGAGAAATGCACTTTCTGCTGAGAGGAAAACAGCTTAGCAATGGATGGTCTCTCTGTGGTTCTAAGTAAAATGCAGGGGACTAGAAAAGAATCTACTTTGTGACCTTAAGCCACCTTGTGTATGTGAGACATTTGAAATGTCCCTGTGGTGATTTAATTTACTTGATCAGACACACTTATTTCTACTGATATGTCTCCTGGATGGTGAACTCACCTTGCTCAACCCTGGTCACAAGAGTGAGACTAGATTCTCTTCATGTTCTCCTCTCTTGGTGCAATGATCAGGCCTGAATCTCCCGCTCTTAGCAGACTTTCCTGTCTTCATGTTGCCCTCATAGAACCATCCTCTAACCTTCCGCTCACCCTCCTGCAATAGCCCACCCAGGCCCAGGGCCGTCCTCTCATCCATGCCTTCATCCCATCCTGTCTTCCTCTCTGCATTCATCAGCCATCATGACTCACTCGCACTTGGCTCTGAAAATCCACAGCCTTTCAGGGAAGAGTGCATTGGCTCCAGTGTAGGTCACAGTTCCAGACAAGGGGCACTGATGGGTCACTTTGGAAGGGCAAGGTGGACAGGGAAGGCCACTTGGGGAAGGTGACATCCAATCAGGTTCTAGTAGGAGGCTATGGGCTCTACTTGAGCAGATGTGTTGTGGAGGGTGATTGCATTCTAAGGCACTTATCATCCCCCAGCTGTGGTGCTGTCCTGGTCAGTTTGGCCTGATGCTCTGGGAAGCCAGGCTGGGTTACCAGCCACCATCTCAGCCTCCAGAAAGCCCCATGGGCATCTCTGTCTCAGTCTCCTGGTGGCTTCTCATCCCGCTGCCACTGAAGTCTGACTGATGTCTTATCTCTGACTTTGAAGACCTCGATCTTGGAAACGGGACCTCCAAACATCTAGTCCACCTGGATTTTTCTTTGTACACCCAAGCTGTGACCATCCAGTGTTTGCTTGATGCGTTCCACCAATGAAGGTCTCATTACCTCCTTAGGAAGCCTATTCTACCTTTATACATCTTTTTACCACCTGGAAATTCTGTCTCTTGGGCCAAATCTCTTTATGTCTTCACCCATTAGTTCTAGTTCTGCTCTCTGGGGGCACATAGAGCGTGTCATGCTTTTCTGCCCCATAATGGCTCATCACAGATCTAAAGATAAAGCTTCCCTTAATTCTCCTTTTCTCTTTGGTCACACCCTAGGCTGAGTAAATCCAAATGTTTGTGATGGACTCCAGGCTTCAGGACTTTTTATAGCTCCCCAAATGTTTTCAATATCCAGCCAAGATTGGGAACACTATGCTAACTTTATATTCTCAGGTATTCCATTCTGCTGTTACCAACTTTTTAAAACAAACAAATGAATAAACCAACAGAGAAACAAATGAAAAGCATTGTCTTTAAAGAATTTCGTGATCTCTCCCTGGACATTTGCTTGATCAAAACCATTCCCAGAATAGCAATGCCCACTGACAGGTTTTGAGGACCAGCCATCCTCACCTTCCTTGTGTTTTCTCAGGCCCTAAGTAGTCCGCCTCTCCTCTGCACATCCCAGGAAAGCTTGACGTGCTGGGGTGATCACTTCTGAAATAAATCCCCATCTTATTCCTCCACTCCTGAGCCTCCCTCTTCCCTGGGAACTTCTCCAGGTCTCTTCTGTCTCTCTTTCCATCCTCTCATTTCTCTTCCTTTTGCCCCCTCATGTATTTCTGTGAGTTGATAGGGAGTAGGAGGCTCTCTGCTCTTTCCTCCAATGTCCTCGAGGTCTTTGGAGGATGGGCACCTCTGTCACAGCCCCTCTATGCCCTGGGTGATGCTCTGCTGACAGGGTCTGTGCTGGGCACATTTCTTTTTGCTGCACTGGGGAAAGTCAGTCTTGGGGTGAACACTTAGCAGAGGGACCCAGTTGGCTCCATTGCGTAGAGGAACCTGCAGTAGCTGGTTCTCTGGGGCTGGAGCTTTACCTCGGCCACAGCTTTCTGCTGGGAACTTGTTTCTGACACTCCAGGGATTCTGATCATGTTTAGTCTCTTCCCTCCCCTTGGGGCAGGTGGGGCTAAGAACCCCTCTGCTCTGGTGGCACTTGCCCTGAGTCAGGCCCAGATCCCGTGTAACCCTAGTGCCAAGATCTGAAAATCTTACCTTTAAGTACATTTCACTTCACTAGCAAGCCTCCATGACTAGACAGTAAGGGCCTCCTGCGTGTTTTGGCCAAGTTGAATGGTAGTTGAATGGTAGTTCTGCCTGGATCTTCTTACTCCCCATTCTCCATCAGTCCTCGCAAATGGCACTGACTTGCTGCTGAGGTTGCTCCTGAGATTTCCCTGGCTTTTTTCTGGGGACCTTAAATCTCTGTGTTTCTAGGTGCTTCCACGTGATTTTTTCCTGGACCTGCATAAACCTGCTGACAGCACAGAGGGTTTTGGCAGTTGGTTTTATTTTACTCTGTGCCTAAAACCTTTACAAACTGTCTAGGAATCCGTCTCCTCCAAGCTCTGCTTTGTGGTCTGGCCCCTTCCCGGGTTGCTCTGGGAGCACTTCCTGCGAGGAGTTCTGGGACTCTCCTGCCTTGTGCCAGCACGCGATGCCCGTGCCATCAGCTCAAGTCAACAGATGCTTACTGAGCACCTCTTCTGTGCCAGGCATGATTCTAGGTGCTGAGGACTCAGATGAAAATCCGAGTTTCTACTTCAGAGAGCTCAAGACTTAGGGGAAAACAGACATGGTAATAAATCACTGCAAGAACTACGACAGCTACAACAGCACTTGTAGAAGCGGCAGTAGTAGCTATTATTGACTGAGTACAAATCATATATCAGCACCCTAATAATAATATTAATCTTATCTACTATCATTCTCACAACATCCTCAGGAGGAAAGAACTCTTATTCCTACTCTCAGACGAAGAGAGTAAGTGCAGTAAAACACGCATGTTCAAGGAGCTTAGGCAGATATCCTTAACCCACTGGTGAGCTTTAAGTTGTGGGAAGCTCAGCCATGTTACCGACTGCATTATCTTCTCGGCCCCTAGATGCAAAGGTCTGAAAGTGACTGAATGTCCATCTACCCCCGGCCTCTTCCATGCACAGATGGGATCTGCAGGGATGCTGTCTGGGGCCCCATGCCTCCGAGCTCAGAGTCCCTCTCTGACCCAGGGGTTAGATGTCATGAATCCCCTTGAGCAGTGCCTCTTCGACCCCAGGAAGGAAGCCACTGGTTTACTCTGTAAATGCAGTCATGGTTCCAACCTTCCTCCTCTTGTGAGAAGAAAGCCGAGGCACGCCTCCTCTGGGGTCACTTGAGCCAGGTAGTTTGATTTGGAAGGGCTTCATGTTTGGAAATGTTTTCCAAAATGTTGTTCTCTCAGCGGCTGTGCAAAAGCAGTCATGGGAATAGTCACGGGGTGGATGTCACCTGCTTACGCAGGGCTTCCTAAAACATGCAACACTGGCTGGTCTTCAGTTCTGGCTACCATTATGCTGACAGACAACTGTAGCCCCAGGCTTGGAAGGGGCCTTAGGGCCTAACCAGCCCAACCCCACTGCAAGGCACACGGGCCCACTCCATCCTGGACCATAGTCCTCCGGCCTCAGCTGGAAGACTTGAGCGAAGCAGGCTCTCTACTTGCTGAGGAGGTTTGTGACATTTGAAGGTCGTTGCTGTTGTTAGGGAATTCTGCCTTCTTGAACCTTCCAACAGGATCTGCCTTCTGTAGCCCCTAAGTGAAGTTAGCCCCTCTTCCCCAAGTCCTCCAAATATTCAGAAATATCTTGGTTTCGGCATTAAAATGATGGAGAACCAACCTTGTTACTCCTATAGCACCAAAAAAACATCATCTAGTGAGAGGAATTGTCCACCATTCCTGAATAGTCTTGAGATGTCAGGATATTATGACCCACCAAGGGGAGCTATGGTGAATTTGGCACTTACTATGCCACTGAAGTCCCCTCTTTCTCCCCCTTTGGAGCCCTATTCCCCTGAACAATCAAATCTGTTCTTAGAAATGAGTTTGTGCCCATGAGAATCTCAGTCCTTTTATCAAAACCTTCA
Organism: Equus przewalskii; assembly: GCF_037783145.1. Classification (NCBI taxonomy): domain Eukaryota; kingdom Metazoa; phylum Chordata; class Mammalia; order Perissodactyla; family Equidae; genus Equus; species Equus przewalskii. The sequence goes on along the minus strand of NC_091856.1, from coordinate 1,297,483 downwards.
CCTACTTTCATCAGAAACATGATGCAAAAGAGTGATCACTGTCCTAAAGGGTGGGAAATAGTGACGCTGGATCTGGACCCCCCGGGGCAGGGAGGGGGGCTAAAGGTCCAGGCCTCCCCACCCCACTTGCCTTGGTGCTCCAGGAACAATCTCCAAAGAACCAGCAGTTGCCTAAAGAAAGTAATTTAAGTCTCAGTTTCTTTTTGGGACCATTTTAGTCCCTGAAGTCATTTAAAGTTTGGAAAGTGAGTTGTATGCAGTTTAGATGCTTTGTATTCTTCTGGGATAACATCCCCAAGATCCAATTATGCTGAAGGCACGGGAGGAGGTTTGCTGCCTGCTGCCTCCCTCCTTTTCGTTTCCTCCTTCCCTCTCTTTGGTCAACATATTTCTACGGACACATTGCCCAGAACTGATAAGCCTACTGCTGGTCAGCCATCCTCAGCTCACTCAGCCCCCAAGCCCTTTTCTACCAGCTGCTGACGGCTGCATCCCAGCTTGTACTTTGTAGTGGTTTTTGGGGAGAGTTTGGTTTTAGGATGTATAATCCCCACAGTGATTAGGTTCCCTGAAGCAATGCACTGTCTTCTTTCTGGATCCCAACTCTGCCTCCAGCAAGTTACTGTCCTTTCAGCTTCCTGTCCTCTGTGCGGGCCCAACTCCTCCTCTGTGTCACTGGCTTGAGTGTAGCACAGGACGGGAGTGGATACAGAGCCCTGAGGCACTCCGTGAGAGACCAGCTTTTGTGAACACTGCTTTATTCAGGGCAGAGAGGGAGGCAGACATACGTAGAGAGGAGTAACACACTGTCACTCTCTTCAGGGCACTCGCCCTCTGTACTGGGAATGGTAAGTTAAAAGTTAATTACTGCTCTGCTTGAGCTGGGATATCCATCTTCTCCTGCCCTCAGACATTGGAGCTCCTGGTTCTTGGACCTTTGGACTCGGACTGAATTTTACCACCAGCTTTCCTGGTTCTCTAGCATGCAGACGGGAGACAGGGACTTCTTGGCCCCCATAACTTGTATCCAGTACAGAACATTCCACCCAAAAGCAGCAGAATATACATTCTTTTCAAGCGCAAGTAGAGCTTTCTCCAGGGTTGATCACGTGTTAGGTCATGAAACAAATCTCATCAAATTTAAGTATGAATGGAACCATGCCAGGTATCTTTTCTGACCACCAGGAATGGACTAGAAATCAACAGCAGAAAGAAAGCTGGAAAATTCACAAATGTGTGGAAATTAAACAACACACTCATGAACAACCATTGGGTCAAAGAAGAAATCAAAAAGAAAATTAGGAAATACTTGAGACAAACAAAAACAAAACACAATGTACCAAAACTGATGGGATGCAGCAAAAGCAGCACTGAGAGATGTGGGGGGACATTCGTTGGCTTGGGCAACAACTGAACCCCAATGATACTAGAAACTGGGTGTTTTAGTTAACTAAGGAAAAGGATAAGGAACTTGGATGCTCTTTCAAGTGCATGTTTCTAAAATTTCATGGTGTAAGTGACAAATTCAGACAAGTATAAGAGGAGAACTTTCTGAGTGTGAAAGACCAAAGGAAAAGATGGAAGAGCCTATGACTGTGATGTGGACTGTGTGGATTCTGCCTTAAGTGAGGACCACAGGGACAGGGAATCACACTCACCAACGGCACGGCAGCGCCAAAGAAAAGGGGCACCTGGGATTGGGAGTAACAAACAAGACCGCTAACAAGGCCAGAACGAAGGATGGAGGATGATTGTGGGCCTTTCTGTAACAACGTTTGTGCAAATAGAGAAGGACTTTGGAGTTGGCTGGATGAAGAAAAGGGGTGAAGACAATGGCCTCTCATCAGAGACACCTTATTCTGACAGTTAACACTGACAGGCTATGATAATGGTCTTGTTGTAACTTTGACTAATCAGAGCTAGACTAAAACTTCCTTTCTTTTTTTTTTTTAGATTATGTTTTTCCTTTTTCTCCCCAAAGCTTCCCGGTACATAGCTGTGTATTTTTTCAGTTGTGGGTCCCTCCAGTTGTGGCACATGGGATGCCGCCTCAACATGGCCTGATGAGCGGTGCCATGTCCATGCCCAGGATTCGAACCGGTGAAAGCCTGGGCCGCCGAAGTGGAGTGCACCAACTTAACCACTTGGCCACAAGGCCAGCCCCTACTATTTCTTGAATCTTCCTGTAGATAAAAAAACACAAGATTAGAGATTGATTGAATGAGGTGCCAGAGAGACTAGAGGAATCAAAATTTCTAGCTCAGGCGATCAGTGGATAATGGCAGTGCTATCACCAAGGAGAGAAAGTTGTCTGAAGAAGTGGTTTCAGGGGAGAAGGTGAGTTCGGTATAGGGCTTGGTGAGCTTGAGATGCTCATGGAACCTCTAAAGCCTGGAAGAAGGTTGGAGCTGGTGGTAAAGATTTGGGGCTAGCCAGCTTCTGCCCAGAGATTGAAACCCTTAGTGTGGATGAGGTCACGCAGGGAGAGTGGTTGGAGCCCTGTTGCATGTGGTCATTTGCTCTGTGTCCTCTGAGTACAACTCTGACTGTATGACCATGTAGACCTGGTTCTTCATCTGGTCCACAAGGACAACCATGGAAGACTGTTGGATGCCTCCTGAAGGCAGATGTATGATGTTTTCAGCATTTTTAGCACTGACATGCTGTGCCATAAGGCAATGAGGATGACATGACTTGATCTTGGTGACTTTTTCTGGCTCGTAGTACGCATTGCTTCCTTTCCTAAAAGCTCCCAAACTGTCATAAACATCATAAAGCAGAAGTCAATGAAGAAACTATAAGAAACCTAAGTCTAGAGTTGCTTCCCCATACCCCATTTGCTTGGTCCTCCCTTGATAGGGGACCAAAAGAAGAGAGAACAACTGTCCTGAAATAGGCACCATACAGACACAGACTGTGTACAGGGGCGGCTCATCCTCTGACCTGAAGGATCAGCTTGGGGTTTTCACCATTCCAGGCTTACACAAGTGGACATAGAACAAGGCACTGACTGACCAACTGCCTGCTCTTAGCCAGCGATTCAATTTAAGTCCTTCTGACTGCTCCAAGCTGATGAAGAACCAGATATTGATCACCCAGAGTGAGGTGGACATTTATGAAGCACTTGTTATGGTCTTTCTCATCCTTCAACAGCTCACATACTCTTCCATGAATCTTCCTAGGGATCAGTGTCGAGTTGTATTTTTCTTTGATTGTACTTATATATGTCTAAGAGGAGTGAACTTCTTTTCACTGTATTCTTTTCTCAGTCTGCCCTGTTACAAGTACATCTCACAGGCCACCATGTGCCAGTGGGTGTGCTTATGTGTCTGTCCTCTTCCCAGCCCTAGGAAGGCAGGAGCTGCGGTGGATTCTTCCCAGCTTTCTTTCAGCACTTTGCATTAATAGGAGTTCTGTATAAGTGCGATAAATTTGTTTAGAACTTATGATTGGGCCACCCAAACCATTAATTCTCCAGAAGTAAATATCATGGAGATATGGAGAGCCATAGACCCTCCAATTTTCTCTTTACACATCCCCCGGTTCCAATCCTGACCCATGTCACTTGTTCCTCCATTTACGTCATCATCAGCTACCTTTATTTCCTTCTGCCTTCAGACGTGAGCAGGCCTTTCCGACTTAGAATGGTTGTGTAAAAGGTGCCTATTAGTTTTTGCACAAACAGCACTGGACGTTATTTCCTTCTGAATATGCCTGAAACTAGAGTTTATGTTACCTATTGTCAGTCACAGAAATACCCCATGTCTTGTAAAAACAAGGTCTCTCTACTTGTTGGGCATGATTTCAAATTGAACCTGTGCTCTCTATATGGAGAGGAAAGGGGAGTGTATTCTGGGAATTATAGGCATGGGTGCAGTGTGAAAAGCGTTAATTTTCACCAATGTCAATGAGATGTTTGCTTTAGTGCTCCACCTTTAATTTGAGTCAGAATTGCTGCCCATATCTGCTTCTTTCTGTCAACTGACTTCTTTGCCTTTTTCTCATTTCATATGTTTTCTTTAAGTTATAGTTTCTGCTGCCTCACAGTTTCTGCTGCCTCACAACTCTAGTGAGCACATGGATATGGTCTATCTATGTACCATAATCTCTCAGTTTCAGCTCGTACTTCTACTGGGTCAATTCTTCCCAAGCTTCTTGCTTCAGATTCTTAAGAGACAATATGATTACTCTGACGTGTATTTGCGCCACATCACATCAGAGGATTAGGGAAGGACACTTTGAAGGGTAATGGATCTTAAATTCTTTTCATTTGCACTGTGTAACCCCTTCTCAAGAAGCACCCAAACATATTTCTTGCTAGAAGGACAAGGACATTTACTCCCAATTTATAGATGAAGCAACTGAGGCCCTGATAGGGGAAGGAGCTTGACTAAGGTCATAGCACTAGTATATAATGCTAGAGGCAGAACTGAAAGGCAGATGTCTTGGCTGTGCAGTCTGGAATAGCACTTCCTCTACTGGAACAAAGAAGGGCAAATGAGTCAGCCTAGTCTATGGTGGCCTCTCTGGTCTGACGGAGGCCAAACCTATCTCAGGTCTACCTTCTTTCAACAGCTACTCTGCCATATTTGGAGAGGGATAGAAGCAGCTTTGTAGTAATTTAGTTTGGGATGGCCAAGGGACCCCAGTTCTCCTTTCCTCCTACTTGTAATACTTAAGGTCCCCTCCTTATGATACTCAAGGTCCCTTCAATTGACCCTCAAGGGAATACTGAATCAGCTTAACGGGGATGAAATAGGATCTGCTCTTGTCTCCCCGTTAGGGTCCACCAAGAAGCCTGCTAGTTTCCGAACCTAGAGCCAAGACTGGTCATGAGCAACTGCCCCTCAACAAACCCTCACCCTGACCTAGCTTAGTTTTGTCGTTTTGGTTATAAGAAACCAAGACTCACTTAAGCTAGCTCAAGGAAAGTTTTATTTTTGTGGTGGTTCTAAATAAAGATGCATTTGGAGCAATTGGTGGAATCATATAAATCAAAGAGCAGGATTCTTAGCAGAGCAAGGTTAAAGGACTGTAGAGGTGGAGGGTGCTCTTGATAGCAGGAAGCTCCAGGGAACTCAGAAGAAGAGCTTGTGGGTTCACCTCCTGAATCTCCTCAATTCATGAAACAGACACTTTCTACATCTGTTTCTTTCTTTTCTCTCTTCTAATGGGCTTCATCTGCTAACTCAGCTTTGCTTCCCACTCCACAACCATAACTTCAACCCTACCTCACGGATTCTTTGATGGCTCCTTTCTGATTTGGGCCTCACTAAACTGATTTAGTCTTCCAATTTCCCAATTCCAAATTCCCCAAAGATAAATCTAATTAGCCTAGTTCATCCTTTTGCTTGAGTCGTGGGCACATTACCTTCAAATCTATGGATTAACTCCTCATGGGTCAGTTGATCAGGTCCCATGAACTATGGCCTGTAAGATTACTGAAAGTGTCACTGGGCTGAAGGTGGGACAGTTTCTTTAGAAGGGAATGTGGATAGGGCAAGCTCTATGACATCTTTAGGATGTGACATGAGCTTGGCAATATGGATCTACCCATAATTAGCAAATGCTATAGTATCTCACTTCATAATCTCTCAGTCCACCTCTGATTTCAGCCACAGCTATGTGGACAGTTTATGCAAGTTAGACTCACCTTGAGGTAACAGCGTTCCACCTCCAAGGGTGCCATTTATCTTTCTGCTTCTCTGCCCCAGGCCTTCTTTAATGCCGTGGAGGCCCACTCATGAAGATAGCCCAGAAGTGCAGGGGTTACAGCTGTGGAAGGAAGGATTCTAAGTTGCCCCCAAGATTTCTCTCCCCCTGGTGTCCATGCCTTGCACAATCCCCAGGACTGTAAAAATGGAGGATTTTACTCCCACGATTGGGTCATGTTATATAACATGGCCTTAACAAAGGGGGGTTATGCAGGCAGGCCTGTCCTAATCACGGATACTTTAAAAGCAGAGACTTTTTCTCTAGCTAGTGCCAGAAGGGAACGTCAGAGATTCAGAGCACTAAAAGGATTTGATGCACCATTGCTGACTTGAAGATGGAGGGGGCCACATAGCCAGGAAATGGGGACCTCAGTCTCATAGCTGTAAGGAGCTGAACTTTGCCAATATGAGTGGCAACATGAGCTTGAAAGTGGGTTTTTCCTCGGAGCCTCCAGGCGAGCACTCACTGCAACTGACACCTTGATTTTGGCCGATGGACACCCTGAGGAAAGAGCCAAGGCACACCGTGCTGGGTTTCTGACCTGGAGGATTGTGGGCTAATAAATGGGCATTGCTCTAAGCTGCTGAACTGTGGGGATTTGTTAGGCAGCAATGGAAAATGAATATGACTTTGGAGGCAACTATCAACCAGTTGGGGAGAAGCTGATTTAACACGGGAATGAGGAGGGAAGAGGAGGAGAGAAAAAGAGAAAACACTGCACAGACTAATCCTGTTCAAGGACCAAAGTCTGGTAACAACTGACTTTTACAAACACAAAGCAGATGACAAAGCATTGCCGTAACACAGTAAGTCTCACTCCTGTTTCAACACGTCCCCTGAGCATAGGAGAAAGTCACGGACCCCGTGGCAGATCCTACCTGAGCCACAGATGGGAGGGAGTCCCTGGTACTGTGCCTCTTGTTAGTTCTGGGCTTGAGAATAATGTTTGCATTTGCTCCCTGACAATCTTTTTGGGGGGTTCATCACCATGCGGCACGTTCCTAGAGTATGTGCTGTGTAACTACTATCCGTGTGCCAGGTCGATTTCACGGACAAAAACTTGGGAGCTGCAGGCGCCCAGCCGTGCAGCACTCCACGACTGCTGCAGTGGGCTGGCACGTCTGCCTCTGCGCTTCTGGGCGGTGACAATAAAGAGGAGAACATGATAAATGATGAGATTCTTAGTGTCCGTTAGATCAAAACAGAGCAGGTGCTCAAGATAAGTCCCACTGTTTCTAGTGCTAAGATTTGAGCGGAAGTCCTGCCACAGTGCTAAGGATCACTATTGTGTGTTGAAACAGATGACGTTTTCCACTTTATCCCTAATCTGGTAGAGCAGAGGTCTCTGGGATGAGACCAAAGCAGAACAGAGCAAGCAGCAGTTCCACACAGGGAAAAACAGGATACTCTAAGGTCCCAGGACCACTAACATTTCTGTTTGTTTGTCTCTTTTGACCACATCTATAAGTCCTTATGGGTAGCCATCAAATTCCGGTATCAGAGGATTCAAGGTTTGGGCAGCAAAATATAGCTATGATACGATACAGTGTGGTTCTGTGTGAAGCCAAGAAACTAAACAACAGTGCCAGAAACGAAAAAGCTCTTCCCCCTGACAGCCCGAGGACTCCCCTGGGTTACCATTTCCCCACAAGTTCAGTGAGGAGTTCAGAGGTCTTACACTCTGGCAGTCTGGGAATCTGTGATAGTCACTCAGTTAGGTGTTTCTGATGTACCAGCTTCTTCACAGCAGCCTTCACGTCCTTGTTCCTCAGGCTGTAGATGATGGGGTTAAGCATGGTGGTCACCACCCCGTAGAAGAGGGAAATGAGCTTGCCTGTCCCCAGTGGGTCCTTGGACTTGAGCTTCCCGTACATGAAGAGGATGGTCCCACAGAAGACGACCATGACTGTGAGGTGGGCAGAGCAGGTGGAGAAGGCCTTTTTCCTCCTCTCAGCTGAGGGGATCCGCAGGATGGTAGCAATGATGAACACATAAGAGACAAAACTGAACAGGACTGGGACCCCAAGGAAGACCACAGTGGCCACCCCCATACTGATCATATTGATGAAGATGTCAGCACAGGCCAACTTCAGGACAGCCAGGATCTCACAGGTGAAGCGGCTGATGACGTTGTTCCCACAGAAGGGCAGCCTCATGGCCTGGGATGTCTGAACTACAGAGTTGGTGAGACCAGCTTCCCATGAGCTGGCAGCCATGGGCACGTACACAGTCTTGCTCATGACCATGGGGTGCCTAAGGGAGTTGCAGATGGCAATGTAGTGATCAAATGCCATCATGCTCAGGAGCACACACTCTGTGGCTCCCATGGCAAAGGAGAAAAACATCTGAATGGCACAGCCTGAGAAAGAGATGGTTTCCTTGGGGTCAGGAAGCCATCCAGCACCAGATGGATGCAAGAGGTGGTGTAGCAGATGTCCAGGAAGGAGAGGTTCCCCAGGAAGAACTACGTGGGCGTGTGCAGGCGGGAGTCAGGGGTGGTCACCAGGATGAGGACCCCGTAGCCCAGCAGAAGCACCAGGTACATCAGCAGGATGAGCACAAAGAACATTTTCTAAAGCCTTGGATGGGCTGAGAGGCCCAGGAGAATGAACCCCACCATCAGGGACGTCCGATTGGATCTGTCCATGGTGCATCTGCTCTGTCACCTGCAGGAGCTATCTGAGGTCAACCTCCACACTCTCTGACTCCAAAAGTGCCTGGGCAGCCGGGCAAAACCCCCACCCTGCTGAGCAACTGAAGAACAGCTCTGACAATTCGGTCATCTCTGCAGGATTCTAGGGGAAATGTAGTGGAAATCAATATTCAACTTCTGCTTCCAGGAAGAAAGAACGAGTTAATTTGGACTAACTCTCCTGCAGATGACAATTAGAAAAACTGGACAAACTATATAAAACATTTGTGTAATGCATTTGCAAGGTAATAAGACAACGAGGAATCATAGGGTCACGATTCTGGGAATAAGAGGGACTCGGAGAAGAAGAGCAGCATTTGAAGGTAGGTTTCCACTGGGGCATTTGCAGCTTCTGGAGGTGGCACTGAGAGTCCAAGAAGCACTACAGACAGCCTGGAGGTGGGGAGCAAGGCCACTGCAAAGGTGCCCCTAACCAAACCTCCTCCCTTTGGGAGGGGACCCCAAAGGCAGCGCCCCAGGAATAAGAGTGAATCGGGAGGAAACATGCATTTCCAGGCGCTGGAGCTCACCTTCAAGCCTTCTCAAGCCCCAAGAGTCGATTGTGGCAGTCTCAGATTTCCCGTGCTCCCCAATATCTAACAGAAGCAAACACAAATCCACTCTGAAGGAAGGTGACCTCACCCCAGTCTGTAAATCATTTCTACAAATAATTTCGCAAATACGACATCTGGAACACATTAAAAAAGCATATGGCACACAGGAGTCAAGACAACATAAATGAAAACCAACAGGAACTCGAGCATCCCTGTCCTCGGGGCAGGTGGGAGCCAAGGGCTCCTGTGCCCTGGCGTCACCTCCTGAGAGAATTGGCCGACTGCAGTGCCAAGGTCTTAGCAGCCTGTGATCCTTTGGTACATTGGGGCAGCTCGTGCGCCGCTTGTGTACTGTGGCCACGTGGAAGGAGAGTTCTGGCTGAATATCTCCTCTTCACCCTCCACCTGCCTGCACCAGAGGCGCTGGCTTCTCTGAGACTCTGCCCACAGTCCTGCTCTGCCAGCGCTTCCTGCTGGGAAGCTTAAATCTCTCCTCAGACTTCTAAGTGTTCCCCGAACCGGGAGTTATTCTGGACCAGTAAAAAACTTGTTGGCAACCGTGAGGGTGTTGGGCATTCAGTTTCATTTGCCCTGTATCTGAAATTCTCGTCCCAGAGACCTATCTTTCAATAATCAGCCCTTCCTCGGTTGTGCAGGGCGCTTCCTGCCTGGGGAGCTCTGAGCCGCTCCTCTGCTGGTGCCCAGCATTAGAGCTGTTACCGAGTCAGTGCCGTCATAATTCAGGTCAGCTGGGCAGACATTTATTGAGCGTCTGCTCTGGGATGGGTATAATTCTAGGTGCTAGGAACACAGCAATGAGGGGCAGAACCCCTGACTCAAAGTCTAATGGGGATGGGGGAGGAGGGGTGGACATGGTGAGGATGCAGAATAGTCATGGAGACAAGTAATTACATCACCACCATCATCATCCCTAATAATCGTTCTAAGGCTACTGACAACAGGCCTTAGGGTCTATTTGGCAATTGGCTCCCTTTCCACCATAGAAAGCCCCTTCCTGCCCTTCTCACGGTGCCCCCGCCTGGACCTGACTCCCTGAGGGATGTGCGGTGCTGTGATGAGCCTCCTAGCCAGGCTCACTGCACTTTAATGTAGTTCCCCTCCGATACTGAGCTGAAATCTGCTCCTTTGCAACTTGAATCCCTCCTCCCCAGACCCCCCTCCAAATATCTACAAATAGCTTGGCTTCAGCATGAAGATAAACAAGGATCAGTCTCCCCTTTTCTCCCAGGGCCTTAAAAAAATTTATCCATCTCTCAGAAGCAAATGTACCATCCAGGAATTGGCTACAAAGGCTGGTCAGTACTGAGAACCGCCCCCAGCTTAGGGATGGCTCAGGTGCCTGGCACACACGGCTGCCTGTGGTGTGTGTGCTGGAGCAGCCCCGGCGGGGTTGTCATTCTGTGTCAGCCAGCCCTCCAGCCTCTCCCAAGAACCTGGATCATGTGAAGAAAATTATCCCTCCGCGTCATCACAACCAGAAACATGGCTCATTATTATTGCTGGACTTGGGATTCGTAACTTCAGAAGGAGAAAGAGCCCCCAGTTTTAACCGAGGAGGGAAAGCTGCAGGGGAAGACTACGAGCTGCGTGGCCCCGGGCAAGCCCTTTCCCCTCAGCACAAAGTGGGCGAGGCCAGAGATCTTGGAGACTCTTGCGGTTTGATGGATCTACTTGACCCGTGAGAAGAACGTCGTAGCAATGGCAGGGCTTCCTATCTCCCCTTCTCAAGCCCCCATTCCACTCTAATCAAGTCTGATGGCAGAAATGTAGCTGTGACAACGAAAATTTTGGTGTGATCAAAACCTGGACTTACCTGTATGAGAAACATGATGAGCAAGAATGATCCATTTCCTAAGGGTTGGGAAGAGGACACACGTCAGAAATAGTGACTCTCAGTCTGAGGTGCCAGGAGGGTTCAGAATGTGACAGGTGAAGGGCCCAGCGGTCCTCTCCCCTCCACCTGCTTTGTGCGCTCAGGGCACAGTCTCCGAGGGACTGGCCATTGCTCTTAGAAGGTAATTTAAATCCCAGCTTGTTCTTCAGGACCATTTTAGTCCCTGAAGTCATTTAAAGTTTGGAAAGTGAGTGGTACTCTGTTTAGACACTGTATTCTTCTGGGATAACATCCCCAAGATCCAATTATGCACAAGGCACTGGAGGAGGTTTGCCGCCTGCTGCCTCTCTCCTTCCCTCATGTTTTCCTTCCTCCCTCCCTCCCTTCCTCCCTCCCTCCCTTCCTTCCTTCCTTCCTCCCTTCCTTCTGTCTCTCTGAACATCATAATCCCTTCAACAGTCCAACAGCCTGCTGGTCAGTAACCCACTCAGAACACCAAGTCTTTTTTCCTGTGCTGTGCCAAGCCCCATCACCCCAAGTCTGTGCTTATGCAGTGGTTTTGCGGGGCCAGACTGAAAGACATACTCTCCCTCTAAGTTTTTAACTCCCCGAATTAGACCTCTTGAGACAACCTGCTCTGCCCGCCCTCCGCCCTCCCTCCTCCCCCCAACCCCGGCCCTGCCCCGCCCCGCCCCATCCCGCCCCTCCCCAACCCCTCCCTGGGCCCTCCCCTGCCCTGCTGCTCTCTCTACCCTCCCCCCATGCCTTCCCTCCCCTCCCCACCCCTCCCTCGGTCCTCAACTGCTGTCTTGTTTCTCGGTCCTTACTCGGCATCTGTATAAGTCACGGCGTATCAGCATCCTGTCATCTGTGCATATGCTCCTGGACTTCAGGGGAGTCATGACAGAATATGACCCAGAGCAGGGATGGGTGCAGAGAATGGGTATATTCCTTTATTCAGAAGTGATGATTGAGTGTGTGGTGCAGAGAAGGCGGAAATGTGCAGTGTAACCAGGGTCTCTGCCTTCCGGAGTGCACCCTCTCGAGGCAAGGGAGAGGCACATGAAAAGTTAACTACCACACAAGGCAGGAAGCCAGGACAGGGGAATGCCCACACTGTCATGAAAGCCCAGAGGGAGGCAGGGGCCAGACTGCTGGAGGAGGTGATCCTTGGTCCCTGGTGTGCTGGAGCTGCCTTACCAGTCGTGCACATCACCTCCCAACTCCCATTCAGTGACTTCAATGGTAGCTTGAAATTGGCCATTGTGGGAGTGTTTACACCACAGAAATCAGCAAATGCTCCAGATCAGGGCTTTTTTCAACCTGGAGATCCAGTTGTTAAACTCTACCAGCACAGCACTGGAATGGATGAGCGGCAATTTGCCTGATGAAAGGGTGTGGGAATCATCCCAGCGAGGAGGGGCTGCATGAACAGAGGGGTGGGGAGTGACCCGCAGAGCAGTGTTGCTGGAGCATAAGGGGCAGGTGCTGCTGATGGGGAGGAAGGCAGGGGCCAGCTCTGTGCTGGTCTTGGGGGCATCCTAAGGAGTTAGGACTTTCTCCTGTAGGGGATGAGGAGGCACTCAGGGGTTTTAAGTAAAGGTCTGACATGATCAGATTTGCGTCTTAGGTTGATCCTTCTGGGCACACTGTGGAGGGAAGATTGGGGGCAGGGGTACAAGAACTGAAGAGATAGGGAAACACTTCCTGCAAGTGAAGATAAAAACTGGGGAAGTGGTTGAGGGCTGGTGAAGATGGGCGATTAAAGAAATGGTGGGTAGATACAAAATACAATATTAGAGTTGGTTGGATACAGCAGGCAGGAAGCAGGGTAGAGTCAATATTTCCAGCTCAGATGATGGGTGGATGATGGTGACACCACTGAAGTAGAGAATATTGACCTAGTTGCTGGTTTTAGAGGAGAAGGTGAATTCAATTTGGGACATGGTATGTTTGAAGAACATCCAGGTAGAGGTGGGCGATGTCTGAGAAGGAGACTCATCGCTTCGAGAGAGTGGCTGGACCCCTGGAAACGCTGGTACCACTCTGCTGTCTCTAGACACAGCTCTAACTGCACTACCGTGGGAGACTGTCAGAGGCCCCCCGAAATGCAAATTCATGATATCGACAGGGTGTCCTTGACCTCTGGCTACTAGGGCCCATCCGCTCTGTTGTGAGAACTCCCTAAGAAAGTGGATCCTGAGGATGGGAAGGAAGTTTCCTGCTGGTGGGAAAGAGAGAAAGGCCCCAGAGACCAGTGACCTAGAGGTTGGCAGGGGTGTGGTCAAGGGTCAAAGATCAGAGGTTAGGGGCGAGCAGGGACTGAAAGAGGCGCCGACTCCAGAGTAGAGGAATTATAGGCAGCTGCTCAGATCAACCATTAAAATATACCCTCCCTCCTCTTAGATTCCTTAAAAGAAATAACTGGGATCCTAGTCGTAGAAAGGGTCTAAGTAGACCAATGCTTCTCAGACATTAGCACATCAGAGTCCTCTGGAGGACTTGTTAAAACTCTGATTAAACACACGCACACAGACAGCACGCACGGAAGGCTGGGCTCCACCTCCCAAGATTCTGAGTCTGTAGGTCCAGGGAGGGGCCTGGGAATCTGCATCACTAACTAGTCCCCGGGGGATGCCGACGCTGCTCATCTGTCAGTCACATGTGAGAGCACTGGGCTGACTTCTCACTAACACAGTGTGGGGGGCTCGGGGCATGGAGAGTTGAGATTTGCTGAAAATGTTTCTCCTGATTTCTCCTCACGGCCTGGAGAAGCCTCAGGCAGACCATCCTGGGGGTAGTTGGGTTTTAATTGGCCAAGACAAAGCTTCGTGTGTCAGGAAAACCATCTCCTTCTCAGGCTGTGCTGTGCAAACGTTTCTCTCCTTTTCCGTGGGAGCCACAGAGTGTGTGACTCTGGGTATGACGGCATTTGATTGCTATGTGGCCATCTGCAACGCCCTTAGATACCCCATGGTCGTGAGCAAGGCTGCCTGTGTGCCCATGGCTGCCAGTTTCTGGGTGGTTGGTGGAGCGAACTCCTTGGTGCAGATCTCTCTTGCAGTACGATTGCCCTTCTGTGGGGACAACATCATCAACCACTTCATATGTGAGATCCTGGCAGTTCTGAAGTTGGCCTGTGTTGACATCGCTATCAGTGTGATCAGTATGGGGGTGGCCAATGCGATCTTCCTGGGAGTCGCAGTTCTGCTTATCTTTGTCTCCCACATCTTCATCCTCACCACCAACCTGAGGATCCTCTCAGCTGAGGGCCGGCGAAAGGCCTTTTCCACCTGCTCTGCCCACCTTGATGTGGTGGTCGTCTTCTACAGAACCATCCTATTCATGGATGGGAAGCCCAAATCAAAGGACTCTCTGGGAGCAGACAAGCAGGATGTTTCAGACAAGCTCATCCCCCTCATCTGTGGAGTGCTGACCTCCATGCTCAACCCCATCATCTACAGCCTCAGAAACAAGGATGTGAAGGCCGCTGGGAAGAACCTGGTAAGTCAGAAACGCTTCTCCCAGTGATCATGGGAGGAAGCAGTGTATCTTGTGGTTCTGTGCACACAGGGGGTCCCCTGGGAAGTGACCACTTGGTGAGCACAGACTTGCTCGATGGTCCCACAGATTAGTTTCATCACAAAACTGCCCAAACCATGCACTTCAGGATGGGCCTTCCTGAGTGTTTGACAATGGAAAAAGTCTTTAGAATGAAGAGGGGATTGTGCTAAATCACCTGGAAGCAGGGATAACCGACTATTAAAAGTTAGTTTGAATCTGAAAAAATAAACAATAAAAATTAAAACTTTGTAAAAAAATATGTACCTTTTTCTTTGTTCACGTGCAGACCAGCTGCCCTTTGTATGTGCAAATTATGCATATATATAAAAAATGCATAGTGGCTAGCAAAGAACAACCTCCCAATTAATAAATGAAAATTTTTATTATTAATGAAGTATGTTAACTCCTCTGAGGAAGCCTTATGACACTTGAAGACAGAGTTCAGTACCACACTTAACTGAATCAATTCCAACTTTTTATTGTAGTGCCTTTTTGGTTGGCTTTCCAGCTTATGAGCCAGCAATCCCATTTCTCTGGGCCTTTTCCCCAGTCATTTCTCTTCTTTATCCTCAGAGATGGACTTATGTTTGTGCTGTGTGACACTGACCCTACCTAGACCAATCACATTCTTCCTGCCAGATTTGGGGATTGTCATTTACACCCAAGGAGGGAGTCACTGCTCCATAACGCACAAACTTGGGAGCTATGAGGTAATTGTGTTTGACCATACGAACTGGGGAGGTAATGAGAAACCGAGTGCGCAGAGAGGAAAGAAAAAAGACCCAAAGAGCGAAGATGAGAGCTGATGAGGGCCTCCTCATACGTTCCCAGTTCTTGGTTTCCATTTTTCCCTAGACCTGGCCACATTCCTGCCAGGTCTGTTTTACTTCTAAAGGACACCCTCACATTCTTATACTAGACTCTATTTTTCGCTAATCTAGATTAAGTTGCTTTCTTTGAGGGGTCAATAAGAATCACATCTAATATGATTACCAACTTGACAAAATAGATATTCTGTTTCCTGTGCCGTGCGCAGAGTGCCTGGCTATCATGCATGGCAGACGTCTTAGAGAAATCAGTTTTGAAACATTTGTTATGAGCTCAATATGTAGTGCTTCTTATAATCAACTACTCCCTTCCTGCTACAGTGGCTTTGCCTTCTGTGGGTTCTATCACCTGCAAATTTGGAACATGTCCAGGAGTTGATGTGATACAGGAGGTCTAGGTTCAAATCCCTGCCCTCCCACAAAGAGCTGGGTGACCACGTGTGTGTCCTCTGCGCTTGAAGAATCTCAGGTATATTCATCCACACAGTGAAGGGGGAGTACTAAATAGCTCAGGTGACCTCCACCTGTGAATTTCCCTGGATCTGTGCTTCCTTTCTCTAGTGGGAGAGTTCCTTGAAGAGAACAGAGCAATGCTATGTCTTATAGCAGTATTTCAGTATTTGAAGGTGAGTTAGGTTTCTCTCACCTCCTTAGCTGTGCATGTGCTAGGAACATCTTCAGAGCCTCCATCTTCCCCACTAGGTTCAACAACCAAATAGAATGACTCATGGATGTCATCCAACCTCTATCATTAGTACAATGAACAGAGTAGTCATGACTGCAGGAGGCTGTCTATGGACTAAACAGCAGGGGCTCTCACCCACAAAGGCTGATAGAGCTACTTCAGCAGCTGGTTGTTCGAACTGCCAGCAACAGAGACCAACCCTCATTTGAAGAAACTTATCAGTCACTTGTTGGCAAGTTATTGCATTAGACTATTTCCATTCTGAAGGGAACAGTGATTCACCTTGACTAAAATCAACACCTCTTTTGAGTATGGGTTGCCTTTCCTTTCTGCAGGGCATTAGCCAATGTCATCACCAGCAAGTTCATGAAGAGTTCGATTTAATGACATGAAATCCTGCACAATATCTCATCATACCAAGAAACTTATTTAGCAAAAGTGGATGTAGCTGTGGGATCATGACCATGGGACCCACTGATCCTTCCGTATGTAGCTGGCCCAAGAGAATGAGGTACGGCCTTTTGAAAGCTCAACTAAGGTACCAGCTTGGAGATAATACTATGCAAAAGTGGGGCACCATCCTCCAGAATGCAATATGTACCCTGAATCAGTGACTGTTTCATGGTACTGTATACCCAGTAGGCAAAATACATGGTCCAGGACTCAAGGGAGGTAGCAAGAGTAGCCCTGGTTACCATCAATTCCAGTGACCTATTGGGGAATTTGTGTTTTCCATCACTGCAACTCTAGGCTTTGCAGGTCTAAGGGTCCTGGATCCCAGAGGAGAGTTGCTTCCACCAGGGGACAGAGAAAGTGTCCCATTAAACATTTTTAGCCCTTTATCGAGGTATAACTTACATACCATAAAATTCACCCGTTGTAGGATACAATTCAATGATTTTTGATAAATCTACACAGTCATGCAATTATCGCTACAAACCAATTTTAAAATATTTACAACATTTCAAAAAGTTCTCTCATACCCATTTGCAGTCAGTCCCCAACTCCAACCCCAAGTAACTACTACTCTATTTATTTCTAGAAAGATTTGCCTTTTCTAGAAAGTTCAGATAAATGGAACCATACAATATATAGTCTTCTGTGTCTGGCATCTTTCACTTACCATGTTTTTGAGGGTCATCCAGTTGTAACATGCATCAGTAGTTTGCTCCTTTTTATTGTGGAATAGTATCCTGTTATAAGGATGTACCACATTGGGGTTATCTGTTCACCCATTGATGGACATGTGGATTGTTCCCAGTCGGAGGCTATTTTGAATAATGCTGCTATGAACATTTATGTACGCAACTTTGTGTGGAATTGGTGGGTTGCATGGTACAAATGTATTTCACTCTAAGAAACTGCTAAACTGTTTTCCAAAGTGGCTGTATCGTTTTAAATTCCCACAAGCAATGCATGACAGTTCCAGTTTCTCCACATCCTCGCCAACACTTGATGTTAGCAGTCTTTTCGACATGGCTCTTTTAGTGGATGTGTAGTGGTATCTCACTGTAGTTTTAATTTGCATTTCCCTGATAGCTACTAATGTTGAGCATCTTTTCATGTGCTTATTAGCCATTCACATACCTCTTTGGTGAAGATATTTTAGTTGGGTTATTTGTCTTTTTATTGTTGAGTCACATGTAAAAATTCTTTGTGTAACCTGGATACAAGTCTTTTATCATACAGGCATGTGCCACATAACAATGTTTCAGTCAATGATGGAAGGCACATGTGGCGATGGTCCCATAAGATTGGTACCATATAGCCTAGGTGTGCACTAGGCTATACTATTTCGGTTTGTGTAAGTACACTTTACAGTGTTCACACAACAACACAATTGTATAATGACACATTTTTCAGGATATACGTCTATCATTAAGCAATACGTGATTGTATATATAATTTGAAAATATTTTCAGTCTTTTTAATTTGTATTTCCTCTTTGTTTTTTCACTTTTTATGGTGTCATTTGAAAAACAAAAGTTTTCAATTTTGTAGTACAATTTATCAATTTTTAAAAATGGATTTTGGTGTCTTGTTTAAGAAATCTTTTTTTTTTTTTTTAAAGATATTTGTCTTTTCCTTTTTCTCCCCAAAGCCCTCCAGTACGTAGTTGTATATTCTTCATTGCGGGTCCTTCTAGTTGTGGCATGTGGGATGCTGCCTCAGCGTGGTTTGATGAGCAGTGCCACATCTGCGCCTAGGATTCGAACCAACGAAACACTGGGCCGCCTGCAGTGGAGTGCGCGAACTTAACCACTCGGCCACAGAACCAGCCCCCTAAGAAATCTTTACTTAGCCCAGGTTCACAAAGATTTTCTCCTATGTTTTCTTCTATAAGTTGTATGGTTTTCTGTTTTACGTTTAGGTCTCTGATCTATTTTGAGTTGATTTTTTGTATGGTGTGAGGTAAGGGTCTTATTCATTTTTGACATATGACTAACCAATTGTTTCAGCACCATTTATTGAAAAGACTATCTTTTCTCCCATTGGATTGCCTTGACATCTTTGTTAAAAGTCAATTGATCATAAATGTAAAGACTAATTTCTGTTCTAACAAACCTCAAGCTTTGGCTATCCCCCAGTCATGTTGGACTTCTTATGACAAGAGACCAGCAGGCAAGGAAAGGAGTTAATATCCTAGTGGTATATAATTGATCCTAGTCATCAGGAGGAGATAGGGCTGCTTTTCCACAAGGAAGGATGCTATGGATAGAAGGTTGGTGTCCCACCAAAATTCGTATGTTGAATCCCTCAGAGTCTAATACCTGGGAAACCCAACCTATGACCACTATATTTCCAACAGTAGGACCATATCACAGAGATTCAGAATCAAGTTTTCTGGCTTTCAAGTGAGCCACGTTTCTGTCCAGAAGTTATTCCATTGCAAGCATAACACAGCTGTGGAGGTAGAGAGAAGACAGCATTTCACAGAGAAAAATGAATGTGGCATTGCATGGAACAAAGGCATTGTGCATCTTCCATTTTGAGGCGGCTAAGTGTGAGTATCAGTTTTCAGAATAATGCAGAGAGACAAGCAACTAACTCATAGTACAACAAAAGGGTGGTTGTGGGATTGCGGCCAGTCTGGGAGCAGTACTCACAACTAAGAAGCAAACAAAACTACCCAAATTAACCCAAGAAGATCATGGTGTGGTGGATTCCAAGAAATGATGGACATCACCAAATAGGGATTCTGACACATCTAACACTTGCTCTGTGTTACTCTGGAATATCAATTAATTACTGAGGACAATGCTTCCCAAATTTTAATGGCCATATGAATCACCTGGGGATTTTGCTAAAATGCAGATTATGGTTCAATAAATCTGGAGTGGAACTGAAGATTATGCAATTCTAACAAGATCTCAAGTGATGCCACTACTGGTCTTAGACCACACTTTGAGTAGCAAGTACCTAGGATATTCTAGTAGAAGTAGTTTGGCACAGGGGTTCATTCATTCATCTGTTTGCCTGATTGTTTTATATATCCTTGTTTGAAGAAGAATTTTTGAGACAGCTAAAAGATTCAGATGTGTACAGTAATCCCTAGAGCAACCACTAGAAAAATAAAACAAAGAGATAGAGCCAACAGATAAATTAAAAAGCCAACAGATAAATTAAAAAGGAATTAGTTCTAAGAGTCTTTCAATTAACCCAAGAGACTGCAGGAAAGAAGGAACAAAGGAACAAAAAGTAGATGAGATAAATAGAAAAAAAACAAAATAGTAAATCTAAACCCAACTATTTAATGATTACACTAAATAGAAATGGATTAAATATACTAATTAAAACAGAGTCTGGGGAAAAAAGCAAAACTCAACTCTATTCTGTCTAAAAGAAGCATTTTAAATATAAAGACACATGTAGTTGAAAGTAAAATGATGGAAAAATATATCAAGCAAACTGTTAGCTGGAGGGTTATATTAATATCAGATAAAGTAGACTTGAAGACAAAGGGTATCACCAGAGATAAAGAGGATCATAGCATAATGATAATGTGTTAATTAATGAGAAAGACATAAAAATCACGTGTGCATTCACCTAGTAACCAAGTCTCAAAATAATATGAAGCAAAAATGGACACAAGTAAAGGGAGAGAGAGAGTTACAGTCAGAACTGGAAATTTTCATATCCTTTTTTTAGTGATTGATATAAGAACTAGGCCAAAAAAATAGAAAATTAATTCACTATTCAGGAACAAGACAAGGATGCCCACTCTCACCACTTTTATTCCACTTAGTATTGGAAATCCTAGCCACAGTAATTAGGCAAGAAAAAGAAATAAAAGACATCCAAATTGGAAAGGAAGAAGTGAAACTGCCATGATTTGTAGATGACATGATACTATATATAGAAAACCCTAAGGACTCAACCCAAAAAACTATTACACCTAATAAATGAATTCAGTAAAGTTGCAGAATATGAAATTAATATACAGAAATCAGCTGCATTTCTACATACTAATAACAAGCTATCAGAAAGAGAAATTAAGAAAACAATCCCATTTACAACTGCATCAAAAAGAATTAAATACCTAGGAATAAATTTAACCAAGGAGGTGAAAGACCTATACTCTGAAAACTATAAGACATTGATGAAAGAAACTGAAGATAATACAAATAAATGAAAAGATATACCATGCTCATGTATTAGAAGAATTAATATTGTTTAAATGTCCCTACTACCCAAAGCAATCTACAGATTCAATGCAATCCCCATCAAAATATCAATGGCATTTCTCACAGAACTAGAACAAAGAATTCTAAAATTTGTATGAAATTATGAAAGACCCTGAATAGCCAAAGCAATTTTGATAAAGAAGAAAAAGCTGGAGGTATCATGCTCCCTGATTTCAAAGTATATTACAAAGCTATTGTATCAAAACTGTTCGGTACTGGCATAAAGACAAACACATACATCAATGGAACAGAATAGAGAGCCCAGAGGTAAACCTACGCATATGTGGTCAATTAACCTATGACAACGGAGGCAAGAATACACAACGGGGAAAAGAGTCTCTTTAACAAATGGTATTGGGAAAACTGGATAGCTACATGAGAAAGAATGAAACTGGACAACTATCTTACACCAAATACAAAAATCAGCTCAAAATGGATTAAAGACTTGAAAGTAAGATTTGAAACTATAAAACTCCTAGAAGAAACATAGACAGCCAGCTCTTTGACATTGGTCTTAGCAATATTTTTTGGGACCAGTCTCCTCAGGCAAGGATAACAACAACAAAAATAAACAAATGGGATTACATCAAACTTAAAAGCTTTTGCACAGTGAAGGAAACCATCAACAAAACGAAAAGGTAGCCTACTGAATGGGAGAAGATGTTTGCAAATGATGTATCTGACAAAGAGTTAATATCCAAAATATATAAAGAACTTAATTTAATATCAAAAAACAAACAATTTGATTTAAAAATGGGCAGAGGACTTTTTTTTTTCTGAGGAAGATTAGCCCTGAGCTAAATACTGCCAGTCCTCCTCTTTTTTGCTGAGGAACCCTGGCCCTGAGCTAACATCCATGCCCATCTTCCTCTAGTTTATACGTGGGACGCCTACCACAGCATGGCTTTTGCCCAGCGGTGCCATGTCCGCACCCAAGATCCAAAGCGGCGAACCCCAGGCCACCGAGAAGCAGAATGTGCGAACTTAACCGCTGCGCCACTGGGCCAGCCCTGGGTAGAGGACTTGACTAGACATTTTTCCAAAAACGACTTCGAGATGGCCAACAGGCACATAAAAGATGCTTAACATCACTAATCATCAGAGAAGCGCAAATCAAAACCACAGTGAGATATCAACTCACACCTTGTCAGAATGTCTGTTATCAAAAAGGCGAAAAATATCAACTGTTAGGGAGGATGTGGAGAAAAGGAAACCCTCATACACTGTTGGTGGGAATGTAACTTGGTGCAGCCGCTAAGGAAGACAATGTGGAGGTTCCTCAAAATATTAAAAACGGAACTACCATGTGATCCAGCAATTCCACTTCTAAGTATTTATTTTAATAAAATAAAAGCAATAATTCAATGACATATGTGCACCCCTATGCTTATTGCAGCATTATTTACAATAGCAAGATATGGAAGTAGTCTAAGTGTCCATCGATGGATGAATGGATAAAGAAGATGTGGTATATATTTATATACAATGAACTATTATTCAGCCATAGAAAAGAATGAAATCTTGCCATTTGCAACAGCATGGATGGACCTAGAGGGTGTTATACTAAGTGTAATAAGTCAGACAGAGAAACACAAATACCACATGATGTCACTCATATGTGGAATCTAAAAAACAAAACAAATGAACAAACAAAACAAAACAGAAACAGAATTATAGATAACAGGGAACAAACTGACGGTTACTAGGGTTAGGGGGTAGGTGAAATAGGTGAAGGGGATTAAGAGGTACGAATTTCCAGCTATAAAATAAATAAATCATGGGGATGTCATGTACAGCAAAGGGGTTATAGTCAACAATGTTGTAACAACTTTGTATGGTGACAGATGGCAACTAGATTCATTGTGGTGTTCATTTCATAATGTATATAAATATTGAGCCACTATGATGTACATCTGAAGCTAATATGATATTGCATGTTAATTATACTTCAATAAAAATTAATTTACTATTGGTCATAGATATAAAACCTAAAACTATGAAGCTTCTATAATAAAACATTAAAAAATATTTGTGACTAAGGTAGGCAAAATTTTTGTAGAAAGGGTATAGAAAGTAATAACCAAAAAGAAAAAAAAGATAGAGTTCATTAAAATTTAAAATGTCTGCTCAGCAGAAGACACTATTAAGGAAATGACTACGTGAGCCACAGACCGGGAGAATGTTCACAATACCCATACTTGACAAAGGATTTGTATCTAAAATGTATAAGGACCTCCTACAAACTAACATTTTTTTTAAACAACAAAAAACGTATACTAATGGAAAAAAATATTTGAACAGATAATTCACAAAGAAAGATATATGAATGACCAATGAGCACATGAAAAAGTGCTCAGTATCACTAGTTATCAGGAAAATGCCAATGAAAACCACAATGAGATACCAAGACGTATCAACCAGGGTGGCTAAAATTTTAAAGACTGACAACACCAAATGTTGATGTGAATGTAATACAATGAGAACTCTCATGCATTATTGATAGGAGTGTAAAATGTACAAACACTTTGGCAAAAAAATCTGTTTATTTCTTATAAAACTAAGTGTATACCTATGCTGTGACTCAGCAATCCCATTATCAGGTATTTAGCCAAGAGAAGTTGAAATATGTGTCTACAAAAAGACTTGAATGAGAGTGTTAATAATGGCTTTATTCATAACTGAATAAACTATTCAAAACTGGAAACAGCCCAGGTGTTCATCAACAAGGAGAATAGGGGCCAGCCAGCTGGCGCAGCAGTTAAGTTTGCACGTTCTGATTCTCCGCGGCCCGGGGTTCGCTGGTTTGGATCCTGGGTGCGGACATGGCACCACTTGGCAGAAGCCATGCTGTGGTAGGCGTCCCACATGTAAAGTAGAGGAAGATGGGCATGGATGTTAGCTCAGGGCCAGTCTTCCTCAGCAAAAAGAGGAGGATTGGCAGTAGTTAGCTCAAGGCTAATCTTCCTCAAAACAAAACCAAGGAGAATGAATAAACCAACTGGGATGTTCATATAATGGAACACTACTCAGTAATAAAAAGGGACAAACTACTAAATCATGTAACAACACAGGTGAATCTCAAAAACATTATTCGAATAAAGACTTGCACAAAAGTATACTTACTGTATGATTTTATGAATATGATGTTTCTGAAAAGGTAAGACAAAAAAAGGTGAAAAATATTAGAACAATGGGGATTGCTCTGGGCAGGGTGGTATTGGGGATTGACTGGTAAGGGACGTGAGAAACCTCTTTGTGGTGTTAGAAACACTCTATAACTTGATAGGACTGGGTTACACAGGTGTGCACATCTGTCAAAACTCATTGGATGATACACTTAAGATTTATGCATTTTGCTGAGTAAATTTCACCCAAAAAAGTGGACAGCTATCTATCTATCTGTGTGTCTGTCTAAAGGTATGGACTTGTTGTAATGACTGCTATTGGCACACCACAAATTTGTCCCGTGAGCTTTCTATCAGCCTCAATACAAAAGGAAGGTGTACTCTATTGAGGGCTTGTTCTTGTATTTGTTATTGTTTCTTTGCTCTAAATAATAGTGAAAAGCTCCTCTCACAAGCAGGTCATCTGAGGGCCCAAGATTCCTTGTGCCTCTGGGGCTGACGGCAGAGACTGACAGCTTTTGGTCATGATTTCACCGTCTATTTATTGAGTTACTGTTTAGTTACTGTTAGTTATTTGTTGGGTTACTGTAGGAGGAATGTTGTGCTTAGTTCAGGCTCACATGTTTAGTGTACCTGAGCATATCTATAACAATTTATTGTCTTCTTGTCTTTGAAGGGCTGATACACAAAAGGGGAAGCAACGATGTCTTGTGTGGCCCCCAAGAGCTAAGTGAGGACCCAGGGTAGAGCTGCAGTGAGATAGTCAGACTTTGGTCTAGAATGAGGAAAAATCTTCCCATCGCTAATTTCCTCTGGCAATAGGAACTTTTTGGGGAAGTAGAGGGCTCCCGTTCACTGGACCACATTTTTCCAGGGTCTTTCACAACACTGCAATGAAGACGTTGCCTCTGGCTGGGATCTCATCTGAAGGCTCGACGGGGAAAGGGTTTACTTCTAAGCTCACTTACATAGCTTTTGGCAGGATTCAGTGCCTTGAGGTTTATTGGTCTGAGGACATTAGTTCTTCACTGTCTGCTGGCCAGTGACTTCCTTCAGTTCCTTGCCAAATGGGCCTCTCCAATCTGGCAATTTGCTTCATCAAACCTAGCAAGAGAGTGTATTCTTTTGGTTAGAAACAAATTACTAAAGCAGAAGGGGTTACAATAAGGCCATGAATACCACTAGGCAAGAATCATTGGGGACGATCTTAGAGGCTGCTACCACATTCCAGATTCCACCAACATAGAATGTCTTCCCTGGACTTTGTTTGGTACTGTACCTCTTATTCCATGATGCTTTTCAAACAAATGGCTTGTTGAAAATATCGAATAAATACTCAACCCAAGATCTGTGCCAAGCTCTGTCCCCAAGATGATATTCCCCTTTCTCCCATCCCTTGCCTGTCTCTTCGTGTGTAACTTTTCCTCCATTGTTCAAAGCCTGGCCAAAAACTGCCTCCTCCTTGAGATCTCCCCAGGGCTCTGGGTAGAAGTTCCCCCAAGTGTCCACAGCCATGCCCTTGAACACTTGGTTTAAAAGCATTGTGCCCACAGCTGCTGGTTCTGTAATGCCGTGAACATAGGGTATTCCTAAATAATTCTTATCACGTCAGCTGCTCTTTTCAAGAATTTTAAGCATTTTGAAGTTTGTAGAAGTTCAAGCATGAGATGGAAATGCTTTGCCTGATGTCCTTCAGTGGCCTAAGGGTGGAAAATTCCAGCAGGAACAAAAGAAGGAGAAAAAGAAGTCTTCCTGGAGTGCTTTCAGCATAATTGGATCTTGGGGACATTGTCCCAGAGGTATAAAAAGTTTCCTGATGGTTCCATTTCCAAACTTTTAATCACTTCAGGGGACACAATAATCCCAGTTACAGTGCTGGTTTCAAGTTGCCTTCTACATGTACTGGTGGCTCCTTTGGAGATTTTGCCTAAAACACAGAATCAAGGCAGAGTGGGAAGAACTGGCTTTCATCCCTTCTTCAAGTCAGACGTGGCTCTTAGCCTGGGCCTTTCAAACTAGTATTGCTATTCCTGGCCCCTGTGCTATTTCCAAGTCATAGGGACCCGTTCTCACTAGGTTCCTGAATAAGGTAAGTGAGAATTCTTATAAGAGTAATTGTCAACCTTTTATTAGCCCAGTAAGATTTCCAGCTTCTGAGGATTTTTCAAGGGGACTGGTGCTTGAAAAGGGAAAAAATCAAGCAATTTCAGTGGTATAACAAAGACTGAGGGCCATGCAGATGCCTTTCTTCCTGGGTCAGAAAAACCTAGATGGCAAGAAGCCTATGAAACTTTTCAGTCTCATTTAATGGATTCACTTAATTTCAGAGACAGTCCCAGAAATGAGATGGTCTCAGGGGTTCAGAGCCTCTTCTTGTACAACTCTAGGGAGCTTCATTCACATTGTAGCCATGGAAATGGCAGGAGTTGTACCGGAGTTATGTTCCAGAGGATGCCATTACATTGCCAACAATGTAGACAAAGTTTCATGGAGCTGTGTGCATCGCTGTGGGCTGGTGTCAGAGGGGCTCCCTGGGCCAAGCAGCCCAGACTTTCTGAGCCCTCCTTGCCCACTTCAATAAGAGCAGCTCTGCTTTACATTTGACGATTCTGAATTTAAGAAAACAAAAGTTTTATCTCTTAGAGTTTGAACATCATTGATCTCTACCAGTCCCAGCACAGAATAGGGTAACCTGAGGGTCTAATTGAGGGAAGAAACTACTGAATTCTACACAGCAAATTAGAAGGTTAAATAGAATACAGCCCAAGTCTCTGGGCTTACCAACCTGATGACTTTCCACAAATGCAATGCAATACCAGAGGGAAGCCGAACGACTACCACATGAACAAGAAAAACTCAGAAAGCTGCCTGCTTGGTTCAATGTGAAGAAGAGTTTTATAATACTCCAGAGCTCTTTAAATATGGAGTACACTGTTTGGGAATGTAGTGAGCTCTTCATCTTTAGAAGAGATCAAGCTGAAACTGAAAAGCCATGCATTAGTGTGGTGTAGAAAAAGCTCTATTATGGGAGAGACGGTTGGACTAAATTACTTGGGGAGCATAATCAGTGACAGGATGTTAGTCTAGGTGACGTATCCAGCAGCTCAGCCAAAAGGCTCGAAGACTGTTAATGTCCACTGACTCCTGTGTGGACACTCACCCGGAGGAAAGGTGACCCAGTAGTATGATAAGAAAAAAAATCACTGCATTAGTTACCTAAGATAATTAGATTTCCAGAAGCTGTGATCCGCTGCGGGTTTTTGGAGCCAGTCCTCTATCTTCACGGAACATCAGATTCAAACTATTGGGACAGATGAGCATTTCCAGAGCATGAAGTTATCTTGGAGACCTCCCTGCTTTCCCTTGCCTCTCTCCATGTCCAGTCTCCTTTTGTCCATAAATGCACAGCTGGATTCTGTATCACCAAAGGAACCTCCCTTGACCCCTGTTCCCACCAATACCCTGAGTCCTGTTTTGGATGCTCTGGCCTCTCCTGAACCTTCTATTTCCCCTCCCTGCCAGGTTGTGAACCCACTTAAGCCTGGGCTGTGAGTCACCCCTGTTCCTGAGAGGAATTGTCACACCCACGTACTGGGTGATCAACGAGTGTTTGGTGGATAGATGTTCAGACATGGATGGATGGATGGATGGATGGATGGATGGACGGATGGATGGATAATGGATGGATGAATGGACAGATGGACGGATGGACAGACAGATGGATGGAAAGCCCTGGAGTTGGTGTTGCCCATGAGAAAGGAGATCTTAGAAACAACAAGAATATTCTTGCTGTGACAATGCTCTGGAGAGAAGAAATAAAGTGAGCATTCACAACTAATCATTTCACTAGTACCTGGCTCAAAGAGGGAGGACATGGAGCAAACTGCAAGTCACTTTTCTGATCAAAGTTTAATGAGATGAACTGCCCTCTGGGACACAGAACCACTAAGATGGATGTGTTTTGTGTCTTGTCTCTGATCAAATGCATTAAATTGTCAGAATCACCATTTTAAACACTGTAAATTTGAAGTGCTATGGCCCTAAAGTAATTTCTGATTTTCTTGCTCCTTTTTCCTGGAAAGAAATAGAGACTGTGGACTTTCAGAACTGTTTGCAAACCCCTCAGCCTGACTGGAACTCCAGACCAAATGCCCTAGACCTACGCGAGGCAAAGAATGTTGAGTTTGGATCTCTGAGTATTTTCTTCAGTTGAAAGAGGAGACACAACATGGAAAGTGCCAACCAGACTGCCTCCGTGACAGAGTTTATTCTCCTGGGCCTCTCGGCCCACCCAAAGCTGGAGAAAACGTTCTTTGTGCTCATCCTGTCAATGTACCTGGTGAGCCTGCTGGGCAATGGGGTCCTCATCCTGGTAACTGTGTCTGTCTCTCACTTGCACACACCCATGTACTTCTTCCTGGGGAATCTCTCCTTCCTGGACATCTGCTACATGACCTCCTCAGTCCCCCTCATTCTCAACAGCTTCCTGACCCCTGGGAAGACCATCTCCTTCTCAGCCTGTGCCATGCAGATGTTCCTCTCCTTTGCCATGGGAGCCACAGAGTGTGTGCTCCTGGGCATGATGGCATTGGATCGCTATGTGGCCATTTGCAACCCCCTTAGATACCCCGTGGTCATGAGCAAGGCTGCCTACGTGCCCATGGCTGCCAGCTCCTGGGCAGCTGGAAGTGCTGCTTCCATGGTTCAAACATCCCTTGCAATGAAGCTGCCCTTCTGTGGAAACAATGTCATCAACCACTTCACCTGTGAGATCCTGGCCGTCCTGAGGTTGGCCTGTGCTGACATCTCCATCAATGTGATCAGTATGGGAGTGACAAATGTGATCTTCCTTGCAATCCCAGTCCTGTTCATTTTTGTCTCTTACGTGTTCATCATTGCTACCATCCTGCAGATCCCCTCAGCTGAGGGGAGGAAAAAGGCCTTCTCCACCTGCTCTGCCCACCTCACGATCGTGGTCGTCTTCTACGGGACCATCCTCTTCATGTATGGGAAGCCCAAGTCCAAAGACCCGCTGGGGGCAGACGAACAGGACCTTTCAGACAAGCTCATTTCCCTCTTCTACGGGGTGGTGACCCCCATGCTCAACCCCATCATCTACAGCCTGAGGAACAAGGACGTGAAGGCTGCTGTGAGGAACCTGGTAAGTCAGAAACGCTTCACCCAGTGATGTTTGGAGGACAGATGTCCCCGTAGTTCTGTGCCTCTTGGCTGCTCTCACCCACAAATCTCAGAAGAATGTGTCCCGCAAAGAAGATACACCTGAAGAATGATTGCCAGAAAATCAGCTTACACATGTAATGGAGAACTTTGGCTGTTACTGGACCCAAGTGTTAAAAATGATGAAACCTAAAACCTGACGGGAGTGTGACTTGAGAGAAGTGTAATGCTGGTTAAAAAACAAGTAGTGATTTTTCTGATTCTCTAGTGTGCAAATCTGAATTCACTTTTGTGAGAAAGTTGTTCCTTTGTTTTGGGAAAAATAGCTTTGCGTAACTTTGTGTTATGTAAAGGTCCAAGATCCTGCTCTGGAAAGGAAGCACTGAAGACAATATGGGGCAAAACGTCATGACACAACAGTATAAAAAATTGTCTTTATTGTAGATGAAATCGCACATCTTCAAATTTTATTTTTCTTGGAGGCAGGGCTGAGATTGGAGATGAGAATGCAGCTGGCATTCTTCCTTTCCCTGAGACTCAGAGGAGTTGGGACCAGGTAGATTTCACGTAAGGCATTTCCTTTGAGGGCAAGTGGGTCAGATCCTGCAACACATGTGTGGGGGATCTCAGCCTGGGAGCACTCAGAGTTTCATTTTTCTTCCCTCAGTAAGTCTTGTTTAAGTTCACAGTCTGGCCCTACAGTCTGGGGAGTTAAAGGATGGACCTGTAGGGGGAAAGCAGAGCGGGGCTACCACAGCAAGCCGAGGGAGGCTGGAGTCAGGATGGTGAGACGTGACCAGCGGAAGTTGGAGCAAGGTGGCTGACTGAGGAGACCTGGATGATAAAAGTGAAAGGCGGAGCCAGTTCACTGTGCACCTGACAAGAGGCCCAGAAGTAAAATGTGTGAGGTTCTCAGGCAGTAGAAACACAAAAGGGAGCAAAGATATTGCGAGGGAGAGAACTTCGAATGTCTCTTTTTCCTTGAGGCAATTAGATGTCCATTTTTTCCTGAGAATCAAAACTTTCTGATGGAGACAAACACTCCTTGCTCAGGTATCCCGGGCTCCTCCTGTCTGGGACGTGGCCTGCCACTCTCTTCAGCCCTGCAGGTGCTCTCCTGCCCATACTGGGCAGAAACGTGCACACCGCTCACTGCTTGTGTGGCCCCTTCAACAGTCTCTCGGGCTGTAGGAGCCCAGGAACGTGTTCCTGTTTCACTTTTCCAAACCTGGTATTATCTGTCCCACGCTGGTGTGAATTCACCTTTTCCTGTTGAGCACAGAGCCCATCTACACCCTCTTATCTCACTATAGAGAGGACGGCATCAACTTGGGATAAATTCCAACCATTTGTAAGTTAAGAATTGACTTAAAAATGAAACATACTTGCAGAACAAAATTTCTCTTACACATACTTCATTTTACTAGTTTTGACTTAGAGGACTGTGCCTGGTTCCCCTCCCAGATCCTTCTGTAGGACTGAAGGACGTGTTCCTCCAGCTGCTGAAGGTGCTACTGGCAGACGGCGTCCAGCTGTCAGACGTCTTCGGGAGTTAGCTAAAGAGGGCTCTGAGCTGAAGACAGCTGACTCACCCAAGGTCATGCCCACTTCTTTGGGACACCCCAGATCCAATGACTGATTGATGGAGGGACATAAATGTCTTGCCACAACTCAGGACAGCTCTGAAGGGCCGTCCCAGGGCCAGAGTTCCCCATGGGGCTGACAGGCCTTTGTTGAGACTGAATCACAGCCCAATTTCCCCCTCTGCCCAATCCCACTTCCTTATCCTCCCCTCCATCAGTGTAGATCCCAAGAGCACTTCCTAATAAACCTCCTGCACCCCCATCTCAGACTCCGCTTCCCAGCAAACCCAAACTGTAACACCATGCAAACTCCAACGCTCAAGTAACACATGTATTCTCTTTTCAGAGGGTTCTCTGGGCACTGGCAATACTTAGCAAGAATCATGGAGAATTGTCGGGTGAGGCAGCATAGTGCAGTGTTAGCAACAGAAGCTTTGGAACCAGATCGTGGTTGGATTCCAGCTCCTGTACTTACCGTGGTTATAACCTTGAACTTTGCTTTCTATTGTAGATAATTTCTATGAAATTGGCCTGCCACCTCCCACCCTGTCCACCTCCCTAGTTCAGTGTTTCCCAATCTTTTTCTTGCCAGGGAACTCAGAGAAAATAATGGGATTTGTTTGGCAGCCTGTGGTAAGTGGATGAGTCTACTCACGGCTGAAGGCACTTCACCTGGGAGCTTAGGTCATACATGTCCTGCTTAGTGGCCCCAGGGGGATTCTGAGCTTGGCATGTCTGGAGTCTGTGGCATGTTGGTTAGAAAGCCCTGCCAGAGGCAGAATGTCTCTTCCTTTAGCACCTGATTAGAGGAGAGTCATGCCCCTTCTCCTGGCCACAGATAATTGGACACTTGACCCAAACTGGGCTGATCATATTTTCTCTCCAAGGAATTTGGAATTTGGATATAGAGACCCTTGTTAGTTGGCATAGGGCTCTTGAACTGAGAGACCACATAAAGCCAGGGTTGATGTGACCATGTATCTTGCAAGAGAGAGAAAGCTGGTCTACAGAGAGAGATGACAATCAAATGCACAAAGAGAACTATACTCGTGAAAACAGAAATACAGGGTGCAATACGTGAGCTAAGACTTGGAGCAATCCTTTTCACTTTATTTAATGGGAAAATTTAAACCTGTGGAAAAGTAGAGAAAATAATAAAATAGATTCTTAGACATTCATCTCCCAGATCCAATGATGATGTACTCGTGGCCAATCTTGTTCATTGATACCCCCATGGATTATTTCTCCCTCTCCTGGATTATTTTGAAACAAATCCCAGATGATCATAACATTTCATCCTTAATCACTTCAGTAGTTATCTCTAAAAATGATTACTACTTTGGTAAGATACAAATAAGTTACCATTATCATACCTAAAACTCAACAGTAATTCCTTAATATCATCAATTATCCAGCATTTGTATTTCCCCAAATGTCTTATAAATGCTTTAACTGTTTCAATGTGTTTATTTGAACCAAAATCCAAATGACTATACACTATGATCAGTCTCTTTTAAGCTATAGTTCTGTCCACCCCTCCCTCTTGGTTGACTTTTTTGGTAAGGAACGGTTTCCCACTGTGGGGAACTGTGGAGTTTGCCACAGTCTGCATTTTACTGACTACAGTCCTGTGAGTCTGTCCCTGTCTTGCCTGTAAATTGGTGATGAAACTTGCAAGTTTTTGCTTTAGCGTGCATGGCTCCTGAGGTTTTTTGACATGACCCTAGTATCTTTGATGGCTTCCTGGCTTCCTGGTATGTCCAGATGTTTCAGGCTCAACAGTTCCTCTCCAGACCTGGAAAAAACCGTTTTTTCTCAGAAGCTTTTGTTTCCTGGAGTGGAGAATAGTTATTTAGAAACCACAATTTGGGTGCTAGGGGTGCTACTGAGTTTATTATAGTTTCAAGGCCTTTTCAGTCAAAAGAGCTAGGAAATATATATGTTTCCTATATTTGAGTTGTATGGATAGATGGATGATGTATACATCCATATGTACAAATCAGAGTAAGATCTACAGAATTTCTACTTAACCTTATTGATTTCATACCTGCATCTCCTTCTTTCATGTACTATCTCCTCATTCCAGAAAAGTTTGGAGAGGGCTTAAAGTTACACCAACATAACAAGATGTCAAGAGCTACTGTGGGCATAGTTCCTGTAAAGAGTAGAAGTGAGTCAGTCCTGGTGATGTGTGCCCTGACTCTCATGTGCCTGGAAATATTGGGGCCAGTCATAACGTCTGAGGCAATGGTAGGGGCCCTCCTCCTCTTCTGCTTGTTTCTGAGCTTTCCACAGGAGATCCAAGCCCACAAGTGGAGTACTGCGGGGTGACAGGCCGGGGAAGAGTTGCAGGAGAAACCCAACTGGGGAGAGAGAGACTCCAATCTGGAATCTCAAGGCATCTTGCAGCCCAGGGGTGACTTTCTAAAACCTCAATGAGGGCAGTCCCTAGCCCCTGTTTGCCATGGGTGGCCTCTGGCAAAAAAGGACAGACAAAAAGGAAGCTGACAGATCTCCTCTGAACGGGGCTAGAAGTCCTGAATTCTGCATCCCTGCAAGATAGATGGTTTCAGTGTTTGAGCCACTTAGAAAAGGGAGATTTGTTGAGTATTTGGAAGGCTGGAATCATAGCCAGAAGCTAGGTATCTGGGGGTCAGTGGTCTCCCAGGATTTAAAATCACATTTCTTTACAATTTACACTACATGTTTATTTATTTAGGAAGTATATAGACATTCTACTGTACCAATATGTTATGCACATTATAAAATGTTTACAAAAATAGAAATAAAAAAGATGGGATGAAGATAAAATAAAATACAAAAAGGAAGAGCCAACATGGGGCAAAGAAGAAAACAAAGGTAGGTCACAAATTCATTTGTTCATTAATTCAGCAACTATTTATTGAGTGTCTACTGTGAGCCAGGTCCAGTTTTTGTACTTAGGACCCAGCTGTGAACAACGGGTGAAAAACTCCTGCCTCTGTGAAACTGACATTATAGCAGGAGGGAAACAGACAAGAAACAATGACTAAAATAAATAAGAAAATAATATGGATATTAGAAACTGCACGAAATCAGGACTGAGGCATAAATGAGGACTGAACATATGCGTCTAATTTTGCTGCCTCCTGAAACTCATGAAATCTACAGTAAAGTTTTTTTGTTTTATTTAATGTTTTTTAAATTAAGGAGAAGAAGGGAGACATCAGAATGATGATATTTTCAAGGCTGCAAGTTGGATGGACTAGTGGCAATTTCCATAGCAGGTCAGACAGAGCCAAATCCTAAGCCAGAGACTAAGAGAGCTGAACAACAACCATATCTCCAGCACATAGGAACTCACTATACCAGGTCCCTCTACGACCAGGGGTGAAGGAGGCACTGCCAAAATAAGAAGGATTAGGATTAGGTAAAAAATGTATAAGAAATAGAGACCCTACACCCCCTCCCTCATTCCATGACATTGGTCAATTTTCTGTTACCTACCTCAACAAAAAGTTTATTCTAGGGCTGGCCCCGTGGCCAAGTGATTAAGTTTGCGCACTCCACTTCAGTGGCCCAGGGTTTCACCAGTTTGGTTCCTGGGTGTGGACATGGCACCGCTCTTCAGGCCATGCTGAGGCGGTGTCCCACATGCCACAAACAGAAGGACCTACAACTAGAATATACAGCTATGTACCGGGGCGCTTTGGGGAGAATAAGAAGCCCAAAAAAACAAAAGTTTATCCTCCAGAAGGGATAAATCAAAGCTCTCTGAACTGAAGGACAATGAGCACAGTTGGGAGCATGGGTACTGTATCCTTCCAGGGAGAAAAAAAACTATTGTTAATCTAAAAAAACAAAAAACCAGCTAGGCAGTTTTTTTACCAGTAAAATGAGTTTATTCAGGAACAGCAAAGAATTGCAATTTAGGACAAGCAGGGTATAGCAAAAGCCATAGGCAAGTCCAACAAACCAAGGAGAGGAACGTTATTTTACAGAGAAAAAGGAAGAGCTTGGGAGGGGTTGTCTGGAACAAAAGTCCAGTGATGGAAAGTGAGAGTTCAGGGTGCTGACAGTTTCTCATTAGCGGATTTGCTAGGGTAGTTGGTTTCTTGTTGGGGGTTCAGTGTACATCTTTTCCTGTTGGGGTCTGTAACTGACATCCTTCCTGTTGAGAACTTCTTTTGGAGTCTGTAATTGGCAGTCTTTCCTGTACTTGACCTCACGTGGTACTGCATGAGCGCTTCCCCTTCTGGACTACTGACTCCGTTTTAAATGAGGTTTCCCTTTACTAATTTTCACATGCTCTCTTCAAAAGCATCAATGATCAAGAGTCAGGTTTTTCGGGATTCAGTGGCATTTTGTCCCTCAATGCCAGGAAGGACCTTTCCTGCATGTTGTGTCCCATGTCAGAGGAAAGTGCACAGATTGGACACCTGTGGAGGTCACTTTCATGTAACAAGGAGACGTAGGAGGGATTCTCAGGAACTTCTCATCTAAAGTCCATATTTTATCAAGATCATAAGTGTTGGAGATCATCTCAAAGAGGTAAGTTAGCATCAAAGGTTTGGCAGGTGACTTAAAAATAATTATACAAGACAGAATTAAAAGTAAAGTACACTCAAACTGAGAGCATGAAGACAGTGCAGGAATAAACATGAAGCAATAGCTGATGAACTCTCTGCAAAAATAGTAGAACTTTAAAAACATATTTAAACAGTATCGTTATCTCAGAAGTATTGTTGGAACTAAACCTCATCCAATAATATAGTCTGTAAGGTTGTAAGTCCAGAGACCATGAATTTTGATAAGAATCTAGAGTGAGTTAATAGTCCAGATGAAAGAAAAATTTCTGTGAATTTGGAATCTTCTAACCCTCCAGAAAAAAAAATGAAAAGATTAATTTGTCATGGGATCATGATGAGGCTGTTTCTGAAAGGCCATAATCAAAAGAAGAGGGTTTCCCCTTTGCAGGGGCCTGGGGAATGTGGACAAGGGCATTGCCCCTACACAAGAAAGAGAGAAGCAACAGCTAGAAAAAGGCACAGAGGCCTGGTTCAGTCACCCTGGGAAAGCTGTCCACCTCAGATGTCGGCTGCCTCTCCTCCCAGTCAGCTTGGCCTGGAAGTCTCCAGCATTTGTTCAGAACCAGATGTCAGGTGGAGCCTTCTTTAGTGCTGATATGTGCACCCAAGCTTCAAATCCCTGAAGATTGGCTGCCATCTGGGTAGTGAGGAGGACCTGGTATAGTCCCTTTCTAAGAGATTCAAGGGCAATAAGAAAATTGGAAACATTAGTTTGAAGAGACATAGCCAGACATTTAAGGAAGCTAGACGAACTTAGGATCCAGTCTAGCTTACAGGTGTATAACAAAACCTTAAGGATAATCAATAGGACTAAAATTTAATATCTAAAAAGGTACAAACACTTTTTCCCTCCATGATTATCGCCCCCCCTCCCTTTTTTTTTTTTCGGTAAGGAAGATTTGCCCTGAGCTAACATCCATTGCCAATCTTCCTCTTTTTTTTTTGCTTGAGGAAGATTAGCCCTGAGCTAAAATCTGTGCCACTCTTGCCCTACTTTGTGTGTAGGATGCCTCCACAGCATGGCCAATGAGTGGAGTAGGTCTGCAGCCCGGGATCCAAACCCATGAACCAAGGCTTCTGAAGTAGAGCAAGCAGAGCTTTAACCATTCTGCCATGGGGCCAGCCCGATTATCCCATTTTTGTCACAGATAATCATAGTAAATATCCGAGTCTATGTATATCTCTCTTGAGTATGACATTCCAGCCAAAGTCTTGTTAATATAGCAAACATTTCCAATTGTTTCCTATTGTAAGGAGAACAGATTCACACTGAATTTATGCAAATACGTATATCACCTTGAAAGGAATACTTAAGAGTTTCCAAATTCTGGAGGGACCAAGGAGGGAGAAAAAGATAAATGTTTCAACCCTTGTTGTAAAGATACATTTTCTCAAAGGAGAGGAGAAAAGGTGGTCCTTTAAATCCAGTTCAGTGTGATGGTCTTAAAGTTATCGTACACCTGCATTTTAAAGTATTTGTCAGGATTTTTTCCATGAATTTCTTTGAAGATAAAACCTATTTGCAAAAGCACCAGAGTAAAACAATAACTGTGTGTAAATAACAAAAAATTTAAAAATAGCAATGGTTAAAGACCTGATGAAGGTTCATTATAACATAAGTGACAAGTAAATTTGGTCATTTCTGTGACATATATTTTAAAATTATGACTGGTAACAAGATGCCAGAACATATCAGAGTTTTAGGAATTTTCATACAATCTCTAGGACATTTATTTTAATAATATTCACCCATGCAATATGATCTAAGAAGGTTTATTGTCATTTACTTGACAATGCTTCCCATATAATTTGACATATCAAATAAACATTAGTTTAACATCTTCCTTTTTATAACAGAGAACAAAATCCTTTGCAAAGTCCCAAGGGCCCTCTGGAAATTCCCAAAGTTTCTTTCAGGTCAAAAGATTTTATTTAGAATTTGATTTGGGGGAAGCTTGTCAAAAATATGAAAAAGTTTTAGACATTTGATGAAATAGGATCACAGAAAATTATGAAACAATGCTTAATTATTTAACCAAAGTGATAAAAAGATTTCAAAGACAAATATAGAAGGTTATATAGCTGCCAAAACCTTAGCTCTTCTTAATAGAAAAGACTCAGCTTTCTACATAAATCATAGGAAAAAATTTTGCTAAAACACAAAAAGGTAAGAAAAAACCTTTCACAGTCTCTTATCAGGATCAGACCAATAGTCTAAGTAAGCTTTGTATTCTTAGCAGATGAAAGAAAATTAAGTTCCAGATTTGCATAAGCACAGTATTGATATTAAGGCTTATCTTAAAACCCTTACAGCAATTTTATTTAATCTTATTCAGCTTGATCACATATAAAATTTCTTTTCAAAGATTCCTGTTTCACAAATATTCTACAATTTTCTTTTTTGTCTTCCACAAAAATGTATCTCCATGCCTCATATATTTTTCTAACCAAAAACACATATCTTATTTACCTTGCATACAGAGATGTTTCCCTTACAATTCCTAAAAATATATTTCCTTCATAGTAAATTTTCCAATGTGACACAAAGCATATTTGTCAATAGATCCAAATATCTTTAGTTGCTTTGTAAAGGAAGCCAAAGTGGATAAACTTATTTGGAAATGATTTAGACATTCAATGATTTCCTGTTATTTAATTTAACTTAGCAAAGCTTTAAGGTTTTAGGTTGCCTAAAAAGATTTGGGGAAGCTATTTAAAAGGTTCACTTATAAACTTTTATTCCATTTACATCCACTTAATTTACTTATTTTCAACAATTATGTTTAGATTTCTTATGAAAATTTAACCATATCAAGTTATTTTTTGCTCACAATTTTTTTTACAGAGATAACATGAGCTTATCTGATTTTCAGCAAACTCAGGTAGCATAAAAGTATTATTACACTTGATAATTTGAAAGACATATCTGTATTAGTTAAACCAACAAAGTTAAACTGACTTTACTTCCAAATATTTTCCCAGATCCCGTGAATCTGAAAAACATTTGAGTGAGTTTCTATTATATTTCTGAAAGTTTCATTTATATAAGCACTTAGCTTTTTTTGACAATTAAATAGTGCAGTGCTCTTTTTATATTAATTTTGAAAATACTGTCCAGAGATAGAAAACTATCACATACATACATGGACACACATAACATACAGATAGACACAGAGATCTTATAGCCTTGTACAAAATTCCAAAAGAATAGTTGGATCTAAACTATATTTCTGGCAGATTGACTAAGTTAAGATTATCTGCTCAAATGGTCAACGTTTTTTGTTTGTTTGTTTTTTTTTGTAGGGATCCTCTTAGCTGTCTTTTTGGAGTCATTTTGTCTTTTGGAAACCTCTGTATACCAACCAAAGAATGCATTCTAAGGTGTCTGAGAGGTTTGAGTTTCTCTCTTTTACTTTTTTTTTTATTGTGGTAACATTGGTTTACAATATTATATAAATTTCTGGTGTGCATCATTATATTTCAATTTCTGTGTAGATTAAATCATGTTCACCACCCAAAGACTAATTACCACCCACCACCACACACGTGTGCCTATTCACCCCTTTCACCCTCCTCCCTTTCCCCTTCCCCTCTGGTAACCAGCTATCTACTATCTGTCTCTATGTGTGTGTTTGCTGTAGTTTTTTTTATATGGTATGCTTTTTGGTGTGGAAGATTGGCCCTGAGCTAACATCTGTTGCCAATCTTCCTCTTTTTTTTTTCTTCCAGCACATAGTTGTATATCCTAGTTGTAAGTCCTTCTAGTTCTTCTATGTGGGATGCTGTCATAGCATGGTGTGTAGGTCCATGCCCAGGATCCAAACTAGTGAACCCTGGGCCACCAAAGTGGAGAGTGTGAACTTAACCACTACACAACAGGGCTGGCCCCCAGTTTGTTGTTGTTTTTATCTTCTGTTTATGAGTGAGAGCATATGGTATTTCACTTTCTATCTCTGATTATCTTGCTTAACATAATACCCTCAAGGTCCATCCACATCATCACAGGTAGCCAGATTTCATCCTTGTTTATCGCTGAGTAGTATTCCATTGTGTATATTTACCACATCTTCTTTATCCATTTATCCCTTGATGGGTACCTAGGTTGCTTCCAAGTCTTGGCTATTGTGAATAATGCTGCAATGAACATAGGGGTGCATATATCTTTATGCATTCATATTTTCATATTCTTTGGATAAATACCCAGCAGTTACGTAGTTGGATCATATGATAGTTCTATTCTTAATTTTTTGAGGAATCTCCATACTGTTTTCCATAGTGGCTGCACAAGTTTGCCTTCACACCAGCAGTATGAGAATGCCCTTTTCTCCATATCCTCTCTAACACTTATTATTTCTTGTCTTGTTAATTACAGCCATTCTGATGGGCATGAGGTGATATCTCATTGTAGTTTGGATTTGTATTTCCCTGATAATTAGTGATGTTGAACATTTTTTTATGTGCCTGTTGGCCATCTGTATATCTTCATTGGAAAAATGTCTCTTCAGATCTTATGCCCATTTTTTTTATTGAGTTATTGATAGGTTACAATCTTGTGAAATTTCGATTGTACATTAATGTTTGTCAGTCATGTTGTAGGTGCACCACTTCACCCTTTGTGCCCACCCCCCCACCCCACCTTTTCCCTGGTATCCACTAAACTGTTCTTAGTCCATAATTTTAAATTCCTCATATGAGTGGAGTCATACACAGATTATCTTTCTCTTGCTGCTTATGCCCATTTTTTAATTGGATTGTTAGTCTCTTGTCGTTAAGACATATGAGTTCTTTACATATTTTGGATATTAACCCCTTATCAGAGATAGAGCTTGCAAATGTCTTCTCTCAGTTGGTAGGTTGTCTTTTTGTTTTGTTGATGATTTCCTTTGCTGTGCAGAAGCATTTTAGTTTGATGTAGCCCTATTTGTTTATTTTTTCTTTTGTTTCCCTTGCCCAGTCAGACATAGTACTTGAAAATGTGCTGCTAAGACTTATGTCAAACAGTGTACTGTCTACGTTTTCTTCTAGAAGTTTCATGGTTTCAGGTTTTACATTCAAGTCTTTAATCCATTTTGAGTTAATTTTTGTGCATGGTGTAAGATAATGGTCTACTTTCATTCTTTTGCATGTGGCTGTCCAGTTTTCCCAACACCATTTATTGAAGAGACTTTCATTTCTCCATTGTGTGTTCTTGGCTCCCTTGTTGAAAATTAACTGTCCATAGATGTGTGGGTTTATTTCTGGGCTCTTGATTCTGTTCCATTGGTCTGTGTGTCTGTTTTTGTGCCAGTACCATGCTGTTTTGATTACTATAGGTTTGCAGCATATTTTCAAGTCAGGGAGCTTGATACCTCGAGCTTTGTTCTTTTTTCTCAGGATTCCTTTGGCTATTCGGGGTCTTTTGTTGTTCCATATAAATTCTGGGATTCTTTGTTCTTTTTCTGTGAAAAAATGTTGTTGGAACTTTGATAGGGATTGCATTGAATCTTCAGATTGCTTTCGGGAATATGGACATTTTAACTACATTAATTCTTCCATTCCAAGAGCATGGTATATCTTTCCATTTCTTTGTGTCTTCTTCAATTTCTTTCAATACTGTTTATAGTTTTCAGTGTACAGGTCTTTCACCTCTTTGTTTAAGTTTATTTTGAGGTATTTTATTCTTTTTGTTGCAATTGTTAATGGAATTCTGTTCTTAATTTCTCTTTCTGCTACTTTGTTGTTAGTGTATAGAAATGCAACTGATTTTTATATGTTGATTTTGTATCCTGCAACTCTGCCGTATTCATTTACTATTTCTAAAAGCTTTCCTATGGTTTAGGGTTTTCTATATACAAAATTATGTCATCTGCAAATAGTGACAGTTTCACTTCTTCCTTTCCAATTTGGATCCCTTTTATAACTTTTTCTTGCCTGATTGCTCTAGCTAGGACTTCCAATACTGTGTTAAATAAGAGTGGTGACAGTGGGCATCCTTGTCTGGTTCCTGTTCTTAGAGGGATAGCTTTCAGTTTTTCTCCATTGAGAATGATATTAGCTGTGGGTTTGTCACATATGGCTTTTATTATTTTGAAGTACTTTCCTTCTATACCCATTTTATTCAGGGTTTTTATCATAAATTGATGCTGTATCTTGTCAAATGCTTTCTCTGCATCTGTTGAGATGATCATGTGATTTTTTATTCCTCATTGTGTTAATGTGGTGTATCACATTGATGGATTTGTGGATGTTGAACCATCCCTGCATCCCTGGAATAAATCCCACTTGATCATGGTGTATAATCTTTTTAATGTATTGTTGTATTCGATTTTGTTAAGGACATCTGCATCAATGTTCATCAGTGATATTGGCCTGTAATTTTCTTTTTCTGTGTTGTCCTTGTCTGGTTTTGGAATCAGGGTAATGTTCACCTTCTAGAAGGAGTTAGGAAGCTGGCCCTCCTCTTCAATTTTTTGGAAGAGTTTGAGAAGGATAGGTATTAATTCTTCTTTGA
The DNA here is from genome assembly GCF_037783145.1 of Equus przewalskii. NCBI lineage: Eukaryota > Metazoa > Chordata > Mammalia > Perissodactyla > Equidae > Equus > Equus przewalskii. The sequence continues at coordinate 1,255,962 of NC_091856.1, read as the reverse complement.
ATGTTTAGTAGAATTCATGAGGGAAACTGTCTGATCCTGGACTTTTATTTTTGGGGAGGTTTTGATTACTGACTGTTTCAATTTCCTTACTGGTGATTAATCTACTCAAATTTTCTGCTTCTGCTTGACTCAGTTTTGGAAGGTTGTATAACTCTAAGAAGTTAACCATTTTTTCTATATTATCCAATTTTTTGGCATATAGCTTTTCACAGTATTCTTTTTAATCTTTTGTATTTCTGAGGTGTCCATTGTAATTTCTCCTCTTTCATTTCTGATTTCACTTATTTGAGACTTCTCTCTTTTTTTCTTGATGAGTCTAGCTAAAGGCTTGTATTTTTGTTTATCTTTTTAAAGAATAGCTCTTAGTTTCATTGATTATTTCTATTCTTTTTTTAGTCTCTATTTCATTTACTTCTGCTCTGACTTTTATTATTTCCTTTCTTCTACTGATTTTGTGCTTTTTCTAGTTCCTTTAGTGCACTATTAGATTGTTTATTTGGGATTTTTCTTGTTTGTTGAGGTAGGCCTGTATTACTATAAACTTCCCTCTTGGTTGGGGATGGAATGTTCTATACATACCTACTAAGTCCAACTAGTCTAATGTGTCATTTAAGGCCAATGTTTCCTTATTGATCTTCTATTTGGATGATGTAAATGTGTGTAAGTGGAATGTTAAAGTCCCCTACTATTATTGTGTTACTATCTATTTCTTCTTTTATGTCTGTTAATAATTGCTTTATATATTTAGGTGCTCCTATGTTGCGTGCATAGATATTTGCAAGTGTTGTATCTCTTGTTGGATTGTTCCCTTTATCATTATGTAGTGCCCTTCTTTGTCTCTTGTTATAGTGTTTGTTTTAAAGTCCATTTTGTCTGATATAAGTATTGTTACCCTGGCTTTCTTTTCTTTTTCCATCCCTTCACTTTCCATTTGTGAGTGTCTTTAGGGCTGAAGTGTGCCTCTTGTATGCAGCATACATATGGGTCTTTTTTTTTTTTTAATCCAGTCGGCCACCCTATGCTTTTTGATTGTCTGTTGACATTTAAAGTAGCTATTGATATGAATGTACTTATTGTCATTTTGTTACTTTTTTCCCTGGGTGTTTTAGTGGTTCTTCTGTGTTCCTTTCTTCTTCTCTTGCTCTTTTCCCTTGTGGTTTGATGGTTTTCTCTGGTATTGTGTTTGGGTTTCTTTCTTTTAATTTTTTGTGTATTTATTATAGGTTTCTGGTTTATGATTACCATGAGGTTCATATATAATAACCTACGTATATAGCAGTCTATACTAAGTTGATCTTTACCTTTAGTTTAATCTCTTGCTAAAAGCTTTACTCTTTTACTTCCCTTCTCCCTCTTTTTATGGTTTTGATATCATATCTAACCTCTTTTTTTGTCCATGTGTATCTGTTACCATCTTATCATGGAAATAGATTATTTCAGTACTTTTGTCTTTTTTAAAAATTGTGGTCATAATAGATTATAACATAGTGAGATTTTAGTTGTATATTATTTATCATACACCATATAAGCATGCCCCTTCACCCCTTGTGTCCACCCTCCACCTTCTTTCCCCCAGTAATCACTAATTTGTTCTCTTTGTCCATAAGTTTGTTTATATTCCACATATGAGTGAAATCATATGGTGTTTGTCTTTCTCTGTCTAGCTCATTTTGCTTAACATGATCCCCTCAAGGTCCACCCATGTGGTTGTGAATGGGATAATTTCATCTTTTTTATGGCTGAGTAGTATTCCATTGTACATATATACCACATCTTCTTTATCCAATCATCAGTTGATCAGCACTTGTGTTGTTTCCATGTCTTGGCTATTGTGAATAATGCTGCAATGAACATAGAGGTGCATAAGTCTCTTTGAATTGTTTATTTCAAGTTCTTTGGGTAAATACCCAGTAGTGAGATAGCTGAGTCATATCATATTTCTATTTTTAATTTTTTTAGAAATCTCCATACTGTTTTCCACAGTGGCTGCACCAGTTTGCATTCCCACCATCAATGGATGAGGGTTCCCTTTTCTGCACAGCCTCTCCAACATTAGTTGTTTTTTGTCTTGGTGATTATAACCATTCTAATGGGCATAAGATGATATCTAAGTGTAATTTTGATTTCCATTTCCCTGATGATTAGTGATGTTGAGCATCTTTTTGTGTGCCTATTGGCCATCTGTATATCTTCTTTGGAAAAATGTCTGTTTATATCTTCTGCCCACTTTTTATTGGGTTGTTTGTTTTTCTGTAGTTAATTTGTGTGAGTTCTTTATATATTATGGAGATTAACCCCTTATCAGATATAGGACTTGCAAATATTTTCTCCCAGTTGTTGGGTTCTTTTTTCATTTTGATCTTGTTTTCCTTTGCCTTCCAGAAGCTCTTTAGTCTAATGAAGTCCCACTTGTTTATTTTTTCTTTTGTTTCCCTCGTCTGAATAGACATGGTATTCGAATAGATCCTTTTAAGTCTGATGTCAAAGAGTGTACTGTCTATATTCTCTTCCAGAAATTTTATGGTTTCAGGTCTGACCTTCAAGTCTTTGGTCCATTTTGAGTCTATTTTTGTGCATGGGGAAAGATAATGGTCAACTTTCATTCTTTTGCATGTGTCTGTCCAGTTTTCCCAGTATCATTTATTGAAGAGGCTTTCCTTTCTCCATTGTATGTTCTTGGCTTCTTTGTCAAAGATTAGCTGTCCAGAGATGTGTGGTTTTATTTCCGAGTTTTCAATTCTGTTCCATTGATCTGTGTGTCTGTTCTTGTACTCCATGCTGTTTTGATTATTGCAGCTTTGTAATATGTTTTGAAGTCAGGGATTACAATGCCACCTGCTTTGTTCTGTTTCTCAAGATTGCTTTGGCTATTCAGGGTCTTTTGTTCCCACATATGAATTTTAAGATTCTTTGTTCTATTTCTGTGAAGAATACCATTGGGATTCTGATTGGGATAGCATTGAATCTGTAGATTGCTTTAGGGAATACAGATATCTTAACTATGTTTATTCTTCCAATCCATGTGCATGGAATGTCTTTCCACTTCTTTATGTCATTATTGATGTCTTTCAGAAATGTCTTATAGTTTTCTTTGTATAAGTCTTTCACTTCCTTGGTTAAATTTATTCCCAGATGTTTTATTCTTTTTGTTTCGATTGTAAATGGGATTGTGTTTTTGACTTCTTGTTCTGTTATTTCATTATCAGAGTATAGAAATGCTAGTGATTGTTGTAAGTTGACTTTGTACCCTGAAACTTTGCTGTAGTTTTTGATTATTTCTAATAGTTTTCCAATGGATTCTTTAGGGTATTCTATATATAAAATCATGTCATCTTCAAAGAGCGAGAGTTTAACTTCGTGAGTGCCTATTTGTATTCCTTTTATTTCTTTTTCTTGCCTAATAGTTCTGCCCAAAACCTCTATAACTATGTTGAATAAGAGTGGTGAGGGGTGGGCACACTTGTCTTGTTCCTGTTCTCAGAGGGATGACTTTCAGGTTTTCCCCACTGAGTATGATGTTGGTTGTGGGTTTGTCATAAATGGCCTTTATCATGTTGAGACACTTTCCTTCTATGCCCATTTTATTGACAGTGTTTATCATGAATGAATGTTGGATCTTGTCAAATGCTTTCTCTGCGTCATGGAGATTATCACCTGGTTTTTGTTCCTCACTTTGTAAATGTGATGTTCCACATTGATTTGCAGATGGAACCATCCCTATGTCCCTGGTGTGAATCCCATTTGATTGTGGTCTATGATCTTTTTTAGTACTTTTGTCTTTTGACCTTCATAGGTGATTGATGTGCTACCTTTATTTTATATTTGCCTTTACCAGTGATTTTATTGTACTTTTTAAAATGATTTTCTTATTCCTATTTGTGGCCTTCTCTTTTACCCTTAAATAAGTCCCTTTAGCATTTCTTGTAATCTGGTTTCTTGGTGATAAACTAGTTTAGCTTTTGCTTGTCTGGGAAGTCCTTTATCTCTCCTTCCATTCTGAAAGATAAACTTGCCAGGTAGAATATTCTTGGCTTTAGATTTTTTCCTTTCAGCACTTTAAATATAACATGCCACTTTCTTCTGTCCTATAAAGTTTCTGCTGAGAAGTCAGCTGATAACCTTATGGGATTTCCTTTGTGTGTAACTTGTTGCCTTTCTCTTGTCACTTTTAGGATTCTCTCTATCTTTAGCTGTTGACATTTTAATTATAATGTGTCTTGGTGTGGCCCTCTTTGGGTTCATCTTGTTTGGTGTTCTCTGTGCTTCCTGTACTTGCATGTGTGTTTCCTTCCTTAGGTTAGTCAAGCTTTCAGCGATTATTTCTTCAAATAGATGCTCTGCCCTTTTATCTCTCTCTTCTCCTTCTGGGACACCTATAACACAGATGTTAGTGTGCTTGATGTTGTCCCAGAGGTCCCTTAGACTGTCCTCATTCTTTTTGATTCTTTTTTATTTTATCTGCTCTGCTGGGTGATTTCCTCTAGTCTTTTGTCTAGCTCACTGATCCATTCTTCTGTGTCATCTACTCTGCTATGGCTTCCCTCTATGTGAATTTTTCATTTCCAATATTGTATTCTTCATTTCTGATTGGTTCCTTTTTGTATTTTCCAATTCTTTGTTGAAGTTCTCACTGAGTTCATCCATTCTTCTCTCAAGATCAGTGAGCATCCTTACGACTATTTGTTTGAACTCTGTCATGTATATTGTTTATTTCTGTTTCATTAGTTCTTTTTCTGGAGTTTTGTCCTGTCTACTTACTTGGAATGTATTCCTTTGTCTCCTCATTTTGCCTCTTTCTCTGTGCTTATGTCTATGTATTCCTTAGGTCAGCTACCTCTCCTGATCTTGGAGAGGTGTCCTTATGAGTCTCAGCTGTGTGCTTCCCTCTCATCACCAGTTCCAAATGTTCCAGGAGCATCCCCTGTGTGGGCTACATGTGTTCTTCTGTTGTGGCAGGGTTGCACTTGCTGCAGGTGCACAGGGAAGCTAGGATGTCCCCCTGGCCAGCTGGTTGTAATGCTCAGCTGCATGCAGCTGCTGTGGTCCCTTCAGTTACTTTATGGGGTATGGGGAGCCCCAGGACAGTTGGCTGCAAGGTCTAGTAGCACATTCTTGTTGCAGTTTTTCTGTTAAGTGAGTAGACCCTCCACATGGCTGGTTGCTAGGCTTAGGGGCTTACAATTGCTTTAGGCCTCTGGCCTGCAAGGCTGTTATCAGTTCTCTCAGGATTGCAGATGAGTGGGGCTGGCCCCAGGCATGGGGACATCCAATTGTTTCAGGCTTTGGAAGGTGGGGTTGTTCCCCTATGTGGCTGTTTGAGAAGCACAAGTCTGCTGCAGCCATCAGCCTCCACTGCCCATAGGGCCACACACTCTGTCAACACAGTCCTGCCCTGTGTACACACCCCAACCCACTTAAGTGGACCCAGTCACTCCACTGCAGAGGCCCCACACACTCCACCAGTGCAGGCTCACCCCTCGTGCACACCCTGCCCTCCCAAGGTAGACCCACTTACTCAGTTGCAGAGGTTCTAGGCATCCAGCCTCTGCAGGCCCACAAGTAGCCTGAAGGCTTGCTGTTGTGTGGGGCCTGTCCCTAGGGTGGGCTGCCTGTCCTGAGTGAACTGGATTAAATTGGTGCTCTAGTGAGTGGAGCAGACCCTGGGTTAACAGGCCAAGGGAAGAAGTCCAATGATGTCTGCCAGCATCTGGGTCAGCATACCTGTACTTGGTCACAATAATGGCTGGCACCAATGTCTCAGTCCCTGGAGAGGTCTCACTTCTCACCAAGATGCACCCAGAGCCTATCAAGTGAGTCTCTTTTCATCAAAGAGCTGTGTACCTTTCTTTCTGGTGATTTTAGGTTGCTTTCCCAAACATGTGAATTTGCACACGGGCCCTTTAAGAGTGTACTTTTTTCCCTTATGTCTGATAGCTTTTCTTGGCATATTCCCCATTGTAGTTAATAGCTGACAAAACCAGATATTATGACACTCATCTCAGTTGAGCTGAGTCCAAAAGCTATTTATTGTGGCAAAGCTCTCCCACTCCTCCAGGGAATGCTTCATACCTTAAGATTGCCCCTGGCTGTCAAGTGCTGTGACTAGAAGGTGGCTTTTTCCTCTCCAGAAAGGAATTTCTGCCTCTTCCACCTCAATCAGCACTCTCCCTTTTCGTCGGAGTGCTTTTAATCCAGCTTTCGGTTCTCTCTCGGGAGTAATTGTCCTGAGAGTAGTTGTAAATTCATTGTGTCCACGGAAAGAGGTGAGTTCAGAATCCATCTATGCCACCATCTTGACACCATCCCTAGTTTCTCTCTTTTAAAGTTGCCCTTTAAGGTGAATTTATCTAAGTCAAAGATTCCATAGAATGGCCATTACAATTTCAAATTATTTAAAAGTTTACCTATTTTTTTTTTCAGAAAGGCACAAGATCCTGGTCCTAAACCAGGTGGAACCTATCTTGCCTTTGGACTCCCTAAAACACCTTAACTGTGAGGGACCCTGTTTTCCAACAGCGGTTCCAAAACAGTGCGAATCATGTGTTTTCCCTCTTTTTGAACAGAACGGATGATTTACCAGGAAACTTCAGTAAACAGAAACAGATATTAGAACAGGACAAACATAAATAGATAACAAATGTACACAATAAAATTGGAGGGCTCAGAACAGAAAAAAAAAGGCAGGGAACCAAGAGTGTACTACAGAGGTGGGCTGAGATCCAGATTTAGTTTTATAAAATGTCTAGCAAATTCTCATAATCTAAGTCCTCACAGTAAGTTTTGGGTAATTTGTCTTCATCAACAGCAAAAAGAAAATTAGTCTTGATTCACTGGCAAGAGAATTTGCAGTCGCCAGTGACAGTGCAAGAAGTGGGGCTCTTAATTAGGGGGGGAGGGGGAAGAGAGGCCTCATAAGTCTTTGTGTCTTTCTTTGTTTGTTTGCCTCAGTTAATTTAGAGATTGTACTTTGCAGAGAGGCAATTTTAGACTCCTGTTAACACTGGAAGCCTCAAAATAGGCATCCCCTTCAGTTTTGACAATTTTAGAGCCATGGCTGTCCAATTCAGTTTTAAGAAAGGTAAGTTTTTGGAGTTAAAAAGTTCCCTCTAATAGCTGCAGGTGATCTAAATTAGTTTTGGTTAAGTCAGTCCATTTAATTATAAATGTGTAAGAAGATGGACCATAGTTTTTAAACATAAAACTGGCCAGGGGACATTTACAGCATTTAGATGACTGGGATCCCATTTCTCAGAGGTTTTTTGTTTTGCTTTGTTTTGTTTCTTAAGCAAAAGAAAAATTCCTTAACAGCCAGCAGACCAAATACCAGCCCATGATAGGAACAGCCCGATCCCAAAAAGCACACAGTTCCAACAGGAACAGCCTGATTCCAGAAAGAATTGGACCAAAGGCCAAACAAGTATTGCAGAAAGGACAAAGGTCTTTATAAAGAAAGGATGAAGCCTTAATAAAACAGATCCCGACTAAAACCTGGAGAGTGGAGCTCAAACCCAGGATAAAACTTACCTTCACACTGCGAGTCAGCCAGAAAGCAGTGCCCTCAATGGGCTCTGTGTGTGGGTACTGATACCAGTTTGCTCACCATTCTCAGAGTTGCTGGGGGTCCTCTTTGGATTCCACTTCTCTGACACCAAATTATGTTAACTTAAAAAATAAAACAGCCAGTTTTTTAACCAGAAAGGTGGGTTTATTCAGGAACAGAAAAGAATTGCAATTCAGCACAAGCAGGCTACAGCAAAGCCATAGGCAAGTCCAGCAAGCAAAGCAGATGAATATCATTTTGTAGAGAAAAACGAAGAAGTTGGGAGGGGTTGTTTGGAACAAAAATCCATTGGTGGAAAACAAGGGTTCAGGGTAGTGACGGTTTCTCATTGGCTGAGTTGCTGGGGTGGTCATGTTCTTGTTGGGCATTCAATGTACATCTTTTACTGTTGGGGTCTGTAATGGACAATCTTTCCTGTAATTGACCATCTTTCCTGTAACCGACCTCAAGTGGTACTGCATGAGAGGTCCCCCTTCTGGCCTCCTGACTCCATTTTAAATGAGGTTTCCCTTTACTAAAGGATCAAGAATCAGAATGGCTGCTGCCTTCACATCAGCAGTACCTTCAAATTCAGAAGGAAGGTGATTTCCAGTAAGTTCCTAGAATTCCACACCCCACTGTGGTGGTTAACGTTGTGTGTCAACTTGACTGGGCCATTATGTGCCTAGATGTTCAGTCAAATATTATTCTGGGTGTGGCTGTGAGAGTCTTTCTAGATGAGATTAATATTTGAATCTGTAGACTTGGTAAAGCAGATTGCTTCCTAATGCAGGTGGGCCTCCTCCAATCAGCTGAAGGCCTGAAAACAACAAGGCTGAGTAAGAGAGAACCACTCCTGCCTGACTGCCTTCAAGCTGGAACATTGGTTTGAGTCTCTGACAGTCCTTCCTGTACTTGCCTTATCTTGACCATGCATTGAGAAAATTCCCTCTTCTCTCTCCATGCCTTGCTGCTTGGGTTGGCTGAGGACACTCATTTCACCCCACATAAATATTCTGCTTTGGCCTGTTCCCAAGAGTGGGAAGTGGGCCACAGTGAGAGCTTAGAAGCAGAAAACATAAAGCAACCCATTCTCTCTGATGGCGTTTCTGCCAGGTATCTGGTACCTGGTACAGCCCAGCCTGACCGACCCGGAAGAGGCTATCAAAACCATCAGCTCATATTCTCAGATGTCTTTCCCCAAATAATGGAAAATTTCCCCTTTCTTTGAAAAGCTAGGTTTGTAATTGTTATTCAGTTTTTCAAGATGGAGCAATGCATTGGACACTGATACATTTATAGGTGGTGGTAAAACTGTGAAGGAAACCAATAGAATGTATTTTTGTTTTCTATTGCTATGTTACAAACTACCCCAAAATTAATGGCTTAAAACAATACCCAGTTTCAGTTCTGTAAGTGAGAAGTCTGGGTTGCCTTGGCTCTAAGAAAAAATCCACTTCCAAGCTCATTCGGCTTGTTGGGGGAATTCAGTTCCCTGGGGTGGTTGGACTATGGTCCCAGTTTCCTTGCTGGCTGTTGGCAGGAGTCACTCTAGGCTTCTTGTGGCAGTTCTTTGATGCTTGTTTGTGGCCCCCTCCATCCATGGAATCCTTCCCATGCTTAGAATCTGACTTCTCCTTCTGCTACCAGCCTGAGAAAACTCTGCTTTTAAAGGTCTAACCTGATTGGGTCAGGCCCACCTGGATAATCTTCTAATCTTAAGGTCAACTGACTGGAGACTTTGATTACATTGAAAAATCCCTTCACAGCAGCACCTAGGTTAGTGTTTGACAGAATCACCACAGGACTGGAATCATGGAGTGAGGTGGGGATTGTTAAGATTCTGCTTAGATTAAAAGGATTTCCATGAAAGTCAGAATAATGTGCATTTCTGGAAGAGAGGGAAAAAGGGACTATAATTGGGGAGAGAAGTATGAGGTGCTTCTAAGGTACTGGAGTATTCTGATTCTCAACCTTGTGGGGGTACATTGTCCATATTTTATTATTTTTCCTTAAATATTACACATTTACTTTTTACACTGTTTTGTATGTATAATATATTTCACAGAAAGAAAAAAATCAATGCGAGGCATAGTGATTTATGACCATAAATATGGCATATATTTGATCGTAATATTTTTAGAAGCCAGTGCACAAGGCAAGTATGTTTCATTTGTGGAGGAAGTGGGAGGAATCGCCTGAGTCTTGTATTTGTTCCTGGCACTGGGCAAGCTCCTCTGGTACACCAAAGATATCTGTGGAATGAGAGCTCTACACATGCGCCAACCACCATCCCCAGTATTAGTATTAAATGAGAAGGAGAAAGCTAGAATGTGGTTAAGAAACCATAGCGTGTCAGAAAACAGCGGCCAGGCTGCTGCCTGGGCGGTCACAGCTCTCAGTTTGGATCCTAGAAGTAGAGGTTACCAGATCCCACTGATAAAGCAGCCGTGCTCTCACAGAAGCACAGATACAGGGCACTCAACACACACACGTAAGAACGACTTCAAACAACAGGACATCACTTCTGTGATCAACAGTCCTTTTTCAAGCCCATGGCTGCTAAACCTGTGAAACTCTCATGGCAGGAGGCAGGACCAGATTCATTTATGACTCTCCCAATGCCTTTTAAAGACCTGGCCTAGGGTAGGAGCTCAGAATCTATTTGATGGGACACAGAATAGGGGACCTTCTAGGACACCTGCTTCTTTCTAACCCTGAGGTCCTGGATTGGAAATGGCCAGGGGTACTGAGCTGCAGGCACTCGTCCTGAGCAGTGGGTTTCACATTCTGCCGGGCCTATCGTGGGTTCTGCTGAGAGTTCTCACCGGTGGGGGTTTCGCGTTAGTTCTGGCCGGGCCGGGACGACTCTTCCTCTCGGCTGCTTTCCAATAGCCAGGAGATGGTACAAAGAGATGGAGGGGAGGGATGCTTCTGGAAGGACCTCAGAATAACTGGATCCTGGGGACATAATCCCAGATGTATAAAAAGTTTCTAAATGTTGTCACTTCAATTTCTAAAGTTTAAATTCCTTCAGGGACTGGAATAACCCCAGTGGCATGGTGGGATTTAAATGGCTTCATCTGTACAACAGACAGTCCTTTGTGGATTTTATCCAGACACAGAATGAAGACAAGAAAGCTTAGCTTTCACCTGTTTCAGGTGCTAACTCCGCTGGCCGCCACTTTCAGACCGGATTGGCTACTTTTGGCCTCTGGACTATTTCCAGACCACAGAGAGGTGATTTTCTTATGAAAGACCTAAGAGAGCACTTTTAAAGGAATATGTAAATTCCTGTGGGCCCAGCCACATTCCAGCTTCATCCCTTCTGACTCAGTGGCCTGGGGAGAATTTGGAGGAAAGGGAAACGGACCTTTCAGTGGTGAGACACAAAGTTCAAGAGCAAGAAATTCATGAGATCAGTTAGTCCCTAGGATGGAAGACCTCTAAAAATAATCCATTCCAGAGTGAGTATTAGGAAATGGAGGCCCAGAGAGGAAGAGGGATTGAGTGATTCCCATGCACCGAGTGACTGGCAAGGCCAGTTCTTTGCTTAGTGCTCTGGAGGAGACGGGCAGGTGAGTGAAGGAGTGAATGAATGACCAGCCCAGGGGCCTGTGGATTGTCAGAGAGGATCGTAAAGAGGAGGAAGGTAGAATCCCACAGTGCTTGGAGAGGGGAATGGCCAGGAATTGAGGGTGAAGAAGATTAGTTATTTCCAGTAGTCCTATGCCCCAAAGGCGGGAAAACATACAAATGGAGTACAGCACTGCTCACAAAATTGATTAAAGTGAATCAGCAACATGTGGTATAACTCGAAGTAAATGTATGATGTCTATCTTGAACGTGATTAGGAAAATCAAATCCAGTCAGGTGATGTTTCAAACATCTCTACAGGCAGCCAAACATGACAAAGTAGATTTTGATTGAATTCTCTGCATTTTACTCAGAACAACACAGACAGCCCCCAGATTGCCAGAGCCGTTCTCCACTTGCTCAGCAAAGCGAGTTTCCTCACTGGCTTTCTTGCCACATAAGGCATCAGAGAATCATGAAGTTGGCTGTCTGAGTTCCCAGAGGTGACAGAGCAGATGCATCATGGATGGGTCCAATCAGACCTCCTCCATGGTGGGGTTCATTCTCCTGGGCCTCTCAGACCACCCAATGCTGGAGAAAACATTCTTTGTGCTCATCCTGCTGATGTACCTGGTGGTCCTCCTGGGCAATGGAATGGGGTCCTCATACGGTGACCACCCTGGACTCCCACATGCACACGTCCATATACATCTTTCTGGGAAACCTCTCCTTCCTGGACATCTGCTACACAACCTCCTTGGTCCCCCTCATTCTCAACAGCTTCCTGACCCCTGGGAAAACCATCTCCTTCTCAGCCTGTGCCATGCAAATGTTTCTCTCTTTTGCCATGGGAGCCACAGAATGTGCGCTGGTGGACATGATGGCATTGGATCGCTATGTGGCCATCTGCAATACGCTTAGATACCCCGTGGTCATGAACTAGGCTGCCTACGTGCCCATGGCTGCCAGCTCCTGGGCAGCTGGAAGTGCTGCTTCCATGGTTCAAACATCCCTTGCAATGAAGCTGCCCTTCTGTGGGAACAACGTCATCAACCTCTTCACCTGTGAGATCCTGGCTGTCCTGAAGTTAGCCTGTGCTGACATCTCCATCAATGTGATCAGTATGGTGGTGGCCAATGTGATCTTCCTAGGGGTCCCAGTTGTGTTCATCTCTTTCTCTTTTGTCTTCATCATTGCTACCATCCTGAGGATCCCCTCAGCTGAGGGAAGGAAAAAGGCCTTCTCCACCTGCTCTTTCCACCTCACAGTTGTGGTCGTCTTCTATGGGACCATCCTTTTCACGTACGGGAAGCCCAAGTCCAAGGACCCGCTGGGGACAGACAAAGAAGATACTTCAGAAAAGCTCATTTCCCTCTTCTACTGGGTGGTGACCCCCATGCTCAGTCCCATCGTGTACAGCCTAAGGAACAAGCATGTGAAAGCCACTGTGAGGAAACTGGTATTTTGGAAATGCTTCGCCCAGTGGTGGTGGAGAGGTACTAATGGTTCTATGCTCCCTTGTTGCTCTCATCTGAGAGTCTCAGAGAATACGATGAAGGGACAACTTCATCAAAGTTTACACAGGTAAATCTAATTATACATAAGCCTCTTACACAGAAGGGCTCTGTGTGAATAGGAAGTATTTAATGGGACTTTTTCCACCTCGTTCTATAAGAAATTCCACAAAACAATTGCAGATCTGTTCACTTAGCCCTATAGTTCTCATTCTCTGTGATGGATACTGAATACATTGGTGTCAGGGAAAGTAACTCTTCATTGCTTAAGTAATGAAAAGCTCTAGTCTGTAGGTCTGTAATTCAGTTGCTCTTTGAACATATTTGAACGGGTCCCTACTTTTATGTTATCTTTCAATTCTTTCTACTCTATATTAAGTAACAGTAATATTTTTATTTTTATCCTCATTGTTTCTTTCTCTTATTGTTGTATTAATTCTTTTTTTATTGTCATATTAATTTTTAAAACTATTTCCTGAATTGTTCCCTATGTTACCATAATTAACCTCTTTCCTTTGTGCTTAATTGAGGTCCTCACCAGAAAATCATTCATGCCCTTAGAGCAGAGTAGAGAGTGAGGAAGATGTGGCAAAACTGATGCACGCACCAAAGGCTCAGGACTTTTTTTTCCCCTTTTTGAAAAAGTTATTCACCTGCTGGGTAGAACCAGGCATGCAGCCTGGATGCCGTCTCTTGCTTCTCTGCCTAAGAATCCTCAAAGCTACACAGTAGTCAGAGGGAGAAGGAGGTGATGTTCACCAGGAGACATCTAAGAATCACACTGGTGAGGAATGTCAGTCCAGCTCCTAGTAGTAATCAATCTAGAAATCCAGGTGAGAGAATGAGCAGAATAGAAAATGTCTCATAGTTGATCTGAACTTTTAATTCCATAGAGAGGAAACAAACAGCCTTTGCTGAAAAGCAGTTATTGCTGGAACATGGTGAAAATGCTAAAGAACATTCTTAGCAGTATTTTCAGTGGAATTCAATAGCCTATCAAATCAATAAAACAATAACAGTCTATAAAAAGAAGCAAGGAGAAAAAAGACTGGGAGATAAGAACATTTTCTTAGGGGAAAAAATCCACATTATTGATCAAATAAAATTCAGTAGAAAGTATTTAAAAGTAGATAGAACAACGTGTAAGAAGGAATTTTTAAATTAAAAATAACTTAAATTGCTCTCCCAAACTTCAGAGGAAAAAAAAAGACAAAGAGGTTTAAGTTATTTGAGACATGAAAGATAGACTAGGGGATCCATCAAGGAATTCGTGAAGAGACAACAGAGAAGGTGAAAGGCGAATAATAATGAAAAAAGGAAAAAAAATCCCATTTCACAGAACATAAGTTTTAGATATTTCATTTGTAAAAGATTCATCAATCATCAGGTGAGAATTGTGGCAAAAGACATCACTATGTAGATCCAAGGATAACTTTTCATTCCCATATATGCCACAACAATTCCATGGACTTTTCCACAGAAGAAAAGCATATTTCCTCACAAAGAATGAGAACCTGACTGCCACTGGCCTCTGCTCTGCAGACTCCATGTGGAAGTCAGTGGAACAAGCTTTACAGAGTTCTGAGGGAAATGGGTTGTGAGTCCAGAATTCTACATGCCCCTGACCACGGCACAGACATGAGTTAAAAAGACACTCGCTGTTGAGAGTGATGTCAGCAACATGGCAGCGTGAGCTCACCCAGGATGCTCTCCCCTCCAAATTACAACCAAAAAGAGCAACTGCTTTCCAACCAAAAAAAAAATCCTAATAACAGAAATCGTCAGAGACCCACAGCAGCGAAACAACAGAAGGCAGAGAAGCTGGAGCCAGCCTTGGAGGAGCTGGAACGGGATAAGAGAGAACCTCGCTCCCTCCCCTAGAGACTGGGATCGCTGCGTGGGTGCGGGAAGAGTGGGGGAGGGGCCGCGCGTCAGAGGATCGTCTAGGACTCCCACCTCCTGAGCAGCGGAAACCCTATAACAGGGGAAAGCTTTTGCGTTGGGGAACGCCAGCAAGCCAGGGCCCCAGGAGACCAGAGAGCGAGAGCTGATCTGAATCCAGGTCTGCGAGGGAGAGAAAGTGCCCCTCTTCCCCTAACCCAGCTGTGCCCACAATCATGGCTGAAGGCGGAGGGCTCAGAACGCGCAGCTCAGGACCCCCATCTAGTGGCGACAGGCTGTAACTGCAACCAAATATTAGCATCATGCACAAAAACCGCTCCTCTTGCGTCCAGCAATTTATAAAAGCTCCAGACGAGAAGGAAAACAATAAAAATACAGAAGTATGTCCTGAGGACTTGGAAATAAGTAAACTAAGTGAAGATGAGTTCAAAATAGCTATCATCAAAATACTCAGTGAGGTAAAGGGAAATATGGAGAAACAACTCAACGAGTTCAGGAGTTACTTCACAAAAGAGATTGAAACTATAAAGAAGAATCAATCAGAAATACTAGAGATGAAAAATACAATGGACCAGATAAAACAGAATACAGACTCCCTGAATGCCCATGTAGACACCATAGAGGAGCAAATTAGCATAATCGAAGATACACAGGCTGAATGGCTCCAAACAGAGGAAGAAGAGAACTAAGGATTAAAAAAACTGAAGAAAATCTCAGAGAAATAGCTGACTCAATTAGAAAATGCAACTTAAGAATAATTGGAATTCCTGAAGGCGTGGAAAAGGAAAATGGAGCAGAAAGTGTGTTCAACGAAATATTAGAAGACAACTTCCCAAATCTAGGAATTGAGAGAGAAATGTGTGTGGAGGAAGCTTTCAGATCTCCTAGATTTGTCAATGTAAAAAGACCTACTGCAAGGCATATAGTAGTAAAAATGGCAAAAATGAATGACAAAGAAAGAATACTCAGGGCAGCAAGACAGAAGAAAATAACCTACAAAGGAACCCCTATCAGACTTTCAGTGGATTTCTCTACAGAAACTTACAAGCTAGGAGAGATTGGAGTGACATATTCAAAACTTTAAAGGATAAAAATCTTCAGCCAAGAATACTCTATCCAGCAAAAATATCCTTCAGATACACGGGAGAAATTAAATCTTTTCCAGACAAACAAAAGCTAAGGGACTTCGTAGTCACAAGACCTCCACTACAAGAAGTCCTCAAGAAGGCTCTCATACCTGAAAAAAGAAAAAAAAATGGAGAAAGGGGTCACAAAACACAGATTAGGGAGACAAATAGAATTGGAATAGAATAGCAAATATTCAACTATAGCATTAAGATAAAGGGAAGTAAATCACCAAAGCAAAGACAATCTTATCACTCCAACCACAAACTCACAACACAAGTTGGAATAAGAGATGAAAATAATAATTTAGGAGGGGAAGAGGAAATGGACTGAAACAGTCTAGGCTAAGGAAGTAAGAGGCCACCAGAAAACGGACTATGTTATACATGAGATTCTGAATACAAACTTCAGGGTAGCCACTAAACTAAAAGACAGAACAGAGACACAAAACATAAATAAGGAAAAATCTAAGAAACCCAGCACAAGAAATTGCAGAAGTCAATGGGTAGACCAAAACACACAGGACGAGAAACAAAGGAAACACAGGAAAACCAGATAACGAGCAACAGAATGACAGCATTAAGCCCTCATGCATCAATACTCACCCTCAATGTAAACGGATTGAACTCTCCAATAAAAAGACACAGAGTGGCAAAATGGATTAAAGAACAAGATCCAACAATTTGTTGCCTCCAGGAAACACACCTCAGCTCCAAGGACAAACACAGGCTCAGAGTGAAGGGGTGGAAGACAATACTCCAAGCTAATAGCAAACAAAAGAAAGCAGGTGTTGCAATACTTAGATCAGACAAAACAGACTTCAAGATAAGGCAGGTAAAGAGAGACATAGAGGGCCAATATATAATGATCAAAGGGAGACTTCATCAAGAAGAAATAACGCTTATAAATATCTATGCACCAATGCAGGAGCACCAAAGTTCATAAAGCAACTATTAACAAACCTAAAAGTAGATATCAAAAATAAAACAATAATAGGAGGGGACCTCAACACCCGACTCACATCAATGGACGGATCATCCAGACAGAAAATCAACAAAGAACCAGTGGAGCTAAACAAAAAGCTAAAACAGTTGGACTTAATAGACATATATAGAACACTCCATCCAAAAACAGCAGAATACACATTCTTCTCAAGCACGCATGGAACATTCTCAAGGATAGACCATATGTTGGGAAACAAGACAAGCCCCTACAAATTTTTAAAAAATTGAAATAATAACAAGCATCTTCTCTGATCATAATGCTATAAAGCTAGAAATTAATTACAAGAAAAAAGCTGAGAAAGGCACAAGGATGTGGAGACTAAACAATATGCTATTGGACAAGCAATGGATCATTGAAGAAATTAAAGAACAAATCAAAAAATACCTGGAGACAAATGAAAATGATAACATGCCATACCAACTCATATGGGATACAGCAAAAGCTGAATTAAGAGGAAAATTCATCGCAACACAGGCACATCTTAACAAACAAGAAAAATCCCAAATAAGCAATCTTAAGCTACACCTAACTGAATTAGAGAAAAAAGAACAAACAAAGCCTAAAGTCAGCAGAAGGAGAGGAATAATAAAAATCAGAGCAGAAATACAGAGTTTACAAAGAGGGAAATCTAAACTGTGCTGTTAGGGATGCATCATAGGTGATAAAATTCAAGAAAAGCAAGGAAATGATTACAACTTAAATCAGGAGTGGGGTTGTCTCTGGGAGGAGAGAGGACCAGGAGGGGGAAGGGATAGCCAGGGAGCTTCTAACACACTGGCAATGCTGTATTTCTTAAATTAGGTGATGATTCCTTTATTGCTCTTTAAATTTAAAATATGTGTTACATACTTTTATATGCATTTATATACGCAAATCTGTTTCACATTTTAAATTATTTTCAAAAACCAAAAGTTTAAAATACAACAATGCGATGTCACTTCTCACCTGTCAGATTGACAAAGACCAGAAAGTCTCCAGAGCAAGATGCGATGTTGGCAGAGTGTGGGAAACAGACATCCTCACACACTGATGACAGGAATGTGTAAACCTGGCAATATCTATCAAAATTACAAGTTACATAAAACAGATACATTTGACCATGTGCTAAATTACAAATATGCAATGGTATTTAATGTAGCACTGACTATAGCGTGAGATTGGAAAATCTAAATGTCCATCAACATGCAATTGGCTAATTAAATCGTGGTACATCCTTACAATGAATAAATGCAGCCAATTAAAAGAATGAGGCAGCCCTATGTATGTTTTTTTTTTCCAGGAAAACTCTCCAATGTATACTGTTAAGTGACAAATCAAGATATTAAGACAGTGTGCTTGTGCTAAATTTGTCTTCAAAATACTTATTAGTATATGCCTAGAATACCTCTAAAAAAAATACAATAAATTGCCTTGAGGGAGAATTACCGGGTGACTCGAGACAAAGACTTAATTTTTGTTATATATTCTTCTATATCTTTTAAATTCTGTTTCAAGTACAAGTGATACTCACTAATCATGGTGATGATGATGCTGCTGCTATCAATGATGATAAAGAGACTCAGCTGTATTGACATTGAAATCCCAGCTCTGCCATTCACAAGACATGTGGTCTTTGGTGAATTGCTTAACTTTTAAAGTCTGTTCCTTCAGATAAAAAAATGGGGATAATAATACAATCTCCAGGGAAAACTAGAAGTAGATACTCATTACACACGTATCGCTGGATTTTATGGAATTTATATAATGTGTGTAATGTGTTTGTCACAGTGGCCGGCACGTGGGGGCAGCTCAATGAATGTAGCTAATTCTGCTGCTGGTTTTTGTTAAGCATCTGTCCTAGCAACCTCCGCCCCCCCGCCATTCCGAATGTCTAGGACTTCAACTTGGGGACGTTTGCTCTGTCCCTGATGCGAGTGCTGGCTTCTCTGAGACCTGGGAAAAGCTCAGGAGGAAGCCAGCCTCTGCTGCGCCCTCCTTTCCACGTCCAGTTGGCCGTGACCCAGTCAGGGCCTCTGACTGGGACGGGGAGGTGTGGTCCCTGGATCCCCTAGATATGCTGAGGGCCTGCACCCTGGGCACACTTGACGTTCCAGACTTTAAATTGCTCCAGGAATCCTTCCCGCAGCCAGCGCTGGAGCAGGGAGGGGCAGCCGAGAGGAAGGCCAGGCAGTCCGCGCTCTCTGGGCTCGCCACTGTCCAGCCCCTGCCCTGCCCTTGCCACTCCATCCTCTTATGTAGCCGGAGCTGGGGAGGGAGGTGGGCAGGATTCCCACCCCACCCTGCAGAGACCCTCAGAGGAAAGGGCCCTCCTCAGAGTCAGAGGGTGAGCGGACAGGCGAGCAGAGACCTGCACCCTGTTCAACTGACTCCCAGTCTGTGGCTACTTCTTTCCTTTTTCCTCACTTTCCTTTTATAATGCTGAGATTCTTCCCCTGAATGCAGAGTAACTTGCGCCCACTGTATGAGTAGAAAATTTGGTGATGCTGAAGAGGTTCAAAGAGGAGCCCTCCCCCTATTGATCTTGCTATAGTTTTTCCAGTCACTTTTATCCACACATGTCATTTACCTGATTGAGATCATAACAGTATATACAATTTTGCATTCTCTATTAATTTATCATTGTAATGTAATAACATTACAGTGTAAAAATAGAAACTTGACTTTAACGTCTGCCTAATATTCCCTTACATGAAATGGCATAATTTCCTTAGGCGTCTGTTGGTGGACAGTTATTTTGTTCCCTACCTTGACTCACAAATTTTGCTGTGACGAACGCCTTTGTTGAGAGATGTTGGCCCTCCGCTCTCATTGGTTCTCCGGGCTTATTCCCTGGAGGGGGGCTTGCTGAGGCGACAGGTATGCAGGTTTTTCAGGTTTCTCCTTTTTCTAGGCCAAGGCTCTCCAGAAAGGCTGTATGAGAGGCTATGCAGCTCTTTTGGCCATACTGCACTGCCTCCCATTTCTCACTTTCCTGCTGGCTCCCGGGACAGGTAGGGATGTAGGGACGAGACCACAGCAAGACCAGGTCCCTGGGTCATGCGGAGGGACCACACCTGCAGGATGCAGCCGCAGAGGTCAAAGCTTCCTTCCTCCTCGCTCTCCCCGCCGGCCTCCCCGCCCTCCTCTCATCGGGCTGTGGGTGTCAGAGCTCTTTGTTTGCCTCCATCCCCAGTCCCTCCAGAGCCTGACACAGCTCTGTTTCCTGCTGACCATTTCTTGATGGGAAACCAAGCACTCAGATCTCCCCTTAACACACACCCGCCCCCACAAAGGAGTGGGCAGCCGCCTTCACCAAGGACCGCTCCCTGCCTGCCGAGCACAGCACCGGGCAGTCCACGACAGAGCTGGGAGGCCCTGGGAAGCCCCTGATTCAGCCTTCTCATGATGCATGTGGGGAAGCTGAGGCCTTGGGAGGAGAAGGGACTTGCTCAAGCTACACAGAATATCCATGTCACGGGTGGGGCAGGCCCCACAGCTCTGGTCTCAGTGTGCAAGGTCTTCCTAGCTGTTCACTTCATTCCAATTGAACCAGCTTTCATTCGGCAACTTTTGCACGACAGGCACGAAGACCTGCATGGATGCAGCTCTCACACAGGTCAGGTCCTGGGCATCACTCAGGCCCACACACATTGTTCGTGGGCAGGAGCTTCTGTGGGCAAAGATTTGTCTGACAGGAGTGGACAGGATGGCTGCTCTAACAGAAGCCACTTTGCTCGGGCTCTGTGGCCACAGCCTGTCCTTGTCCCAGTTGAATGTTGTTTGTGGCACTGACTGTGGTGTTTACTTTTGAGTTTCTGGAGGGGCTGGGAGAGCCAGTGGGAGGAGGGTGAGGCAAGCGGGGCCTGCACTGAGCAAACGTCCCCCATGCGCTGCGGGCTGGGGGAAAGGCCGGAGGCTTCGCAGGGAGTATGGTGAGGCCTCTGACTGCAGACAAGGAGACCTCTCCAGGATTAGTTCTCTGCTGGCCACAGTCCTGCACTTCCCTCTCCTCCGGAAACATTTGGCAATGTCAGGAGACGTTTTCAGTTGTCACGACTCAGGGAGCAGACGATACTGGTGACTGGTGGGCAGAGACCAGGGATGCTGTTAAACATCCTGCAGTGCACAGGACAGCCCCCTCCAACAAAGGGTTCTCCCGCCCAAAATGTGAGTGGTGCCGAGGTTGAGAAACCCTGGGTTCAATTCAGGCGGGAGCTGCGCTGCCTGACGACACGTCTGACGTAAACTCTCTGACTGAGAAGGGAGCGTGCTGGACAACGAGCCATCAGAGGATACGGAGAGTGGGTTTGGAGAGACGGACTCTTTCAAAACTCTGCCCCAAGAGAGAGAGACAGCTGCCTGGTGGAAGGAATTCCGAGTTGGGGCCTGCGACCCAACCCCAGCTCTTCATTCAACCCCACGTAGCAAAACCTTGAGCGTCTCTGAGCTTTGGTTACTTCATCTATAAAACTTGAGTGACAATATCTTCTCCATAGTGTGTTACAAAGACTGTGGCACAGAGTAGATGCTCATTAACACTAACCACTCATCTCCCATCGTCCACCCACTCCTACACACACACACCATTGCAGCTAAGAAGGAGCTATAGAAATACCATCAATGAGGTTTCTGAGTTTAGAGTCTGGGCAATTGCAGCTGGGAAACCAGAAATCCGCCACACAAGGGCATACAGGCCTTCCTATAAGCTAGCTGCCTGTGTGGAACACAAGAATGGCATCAGAGAGCCAGAATATTACACGAGAATATAATAATAACTTAAAAGGACAGAGGAAGAACATTCCTTGGTCCCCCCTGGCTAAGAATTTCACCAGTATGCTAACGGAATGGGATTAGAAGTCACTGTCCTAAACCCTCCTATCTGACGAGTGTAGGCAGTGTGGTTATTAATAACTGAGCTGACTGGTCAGTGAGCTGCCCAGTTGTCATGCCATCATGTGGGCTCAGTCACCTCATGAAGTGTTGACTTCATAAAGTTCTTCCCCTTGTGGGAACCACCCCATGTATTGCCATCAATCCGTATCTAAAATAGGCAAATCCCAAGGCAGACGACAGTCAGGTCTGTGTCGCGGATGGCTGAGCCTTCGCCCAGGCGTGTCTGTCTGGATGTGGATTAACACTTGTATACAAGCCCCTTCCAAATGTAATCAAAGTTTAAAGAGGCTTGAAAATTTGATAGTTCTAAGTTTGGGGGTTTGCCTGAGAATCTAAGAAAGCTCAGATTAAATGAAATTTCTATCCATTTACATTAAAGAGAAATAGTTCACAGCATCGTCCAGCCATTCATCATAATGCAGAGGGAAAGCCCTTCCTGACCGGAGATTAGCTCTGCTGGGTTCAAGTCCTGTCTCTGGCACCGGCTGGCTCAGAAGGCTCAGATGGGCCACTTCCCCTCCCTAGGCCTCAGTTGCTTTTATGGGCCACGAGAGGATGCAGCAACGTTGGAGAATTCCTCGCACATGGCTGGAATATTTGAGGTCCTCACCCAGTGCCGCTCCCTTGTAAGCTCTGTTCCAGCTCTGACCTCCTCCCATCTAGGAGCTGAGGACTCCCCTGTTGCCTCCCTTGGTTATTTTTCTCTGACGCACATATGCTTTGCTGTTATGCAGCACGGACTTGACCACATACCGGATGCCTGGGACTCTTCTCAGGAAAACCTGACGTGCTGCTTTTGTACTTTGCTGATGTCAGAAGGGGTATCACCTGGAAGAAGCCAGCTGGACCTCCCTGGTGGTGGGGTTCATTCTCCTGGGCCTCTCAGCCCACCCAATGCTGGAGAAAATGTTCTCTGTGCTCATCCTGCTGATGTACCTGGTGGTCCTGCTGGGCAACGGGGTCCTCATGCTGGTGACCACCCCTGACTCCCACCTGCACACGCCCATGTACTTCTTCCTGGGGAACGTCTCCTTCCTGGGCATCTGCTACACCACCTCTTGCACCCGTCTGGTCCTGGTTGGCCTCCTGACTCCCCTAGGCAACCATCTCCCTCTTAGGCTGTGCCATGCAGATGTTTCTCTCCCTTGCCAGGGGAGCCACAGAGTGTGTGCTGCTGGGCTTGATGGCATTTGATTGCTGCGTACGTGCCCATGGCTGCCAGCTCCTGGGCTATCGATGGTGCTGCTTCTGTGGTACACACATCCTTGGCAACTCAGCTGGCCTTGTGTGGGAACAATGTCATCGACCACTTCACTTGTGAGATCCTGGCTATCCTGAGGTTGGCCTGTGATGACAACTCCATCAAAGTGATCAGCATGGGGGTAGCAAATGTGATCTTCCTGGGGGTCCCAGTCCCGTTCATTTTTGTCTCTCATGTATTCATCATTGCTACCATCCTGCGGATCTCCTCAGCTGAGGGGAGGCAAAAGACCTCCACCTGCTGTGCCCACTTCACAGTCATGGTTGTCTTCTGTGGGACCAACCTCTTCATGTATGGGAAGCCCAAGTCTAAGGGCCTTGTGAGGGCAGACAAAGAGGACCTCTCCGATGAGCTCATCCCCCTCGTCTATGGAGTGCTGGCCCCCATGCTCAACCCCATCATCTATACCCTGAGGACAAGGACGTGAAGGCCACTGTGAGGAACCTGGTGGCTCAGAAATACTTCAGCCAGTGATGTAGGGGGTCATCTGTGGTTCTCTTTGCCGTGTAACATAGGACTTCCAGTCATGGCTGCCATTCAAAAGCCAAGTCAAGATAACCGGAATGGTCTCTTGTCCTTAAGTCCCTTTTCGGGGAATATTTAACTTTTCAGAGTGTATCTATCTCTTATGTTTTGACTATATGTGTAACAGCTTCAACAGATGCCAGGCAGTAAATACTCTAACTGAACGTATGAAGGCGTCCTGAACACATGCTAAACTAAGGAGACGGCACATTAGAGCAAGCCAGATGGCCCTTAGTGTCTAAGCTGCGGAGTTAGTCCAGGGGAGGGGATGGCTCTCCCAGCCACGTTGCCACCCCTCCTGCATTCACCAGGAGAGTCAGAGGTACAAGGAGGAAGTGGAAATTTCAGTTGGGGCTTTCGTCTGCTAGATTCAGTTTGCCTGAAGTGCTAAGAAGAGACAAAGACGAGTTCTCCACATAGAGAGTTTTGGGTGGGAATAATCTATTTTGATAAACTGAATTTCTTTCTAGCTGTGAGAAAACTGAGGGGATTTTTTTCCTGTTGCACTGCAGATTATGAAACGCTGCTGGTAAATTAAATTAAATTCAAGAAGGTGTACAGAGCTTGAATTTGATATTTTTCACTTATAGCAATTCACAATAAAAATACTAGTATTCTGAGAGATAATAACTCACATTCTGAAAAAAAATAGATGATAGGTAGGTAGATACATAGACGGTAAGAAAGAAAGGAAGGCAAGGAAGGGAATGGGGTAGGAAGGAAGGAGGGAGGGAGGAAGGAAAGAGGGAGGAAGGAAGAAAGAAGGGAGGGAGGAAGGAAGGAAGGAGGATGTAAGGAAGGAAGGAGGGAGGGAGGAAGGAGGGAGGGAGGAAGGAAGGAGGAAGGGAGGAAAGAGGGTGGGAGGGAGGGAGGAAGGAGAGAGGAAGGAGGGAGGAAGGGAGGAAGAAAGGGTTAAACACATTTGAAGACTTTGGGGCTGCGGCGTGACAGGTTTCTCTGCTCCAGAACTCTCAGAGCCTGCACTATGGTAGAACACACTGTGAACGTCCCAGAGATGGAAAGTCTGCAGCATTTCCTGAACCCCCATAGTTCAGCACAATGAGAACTGGGAAGCAGTTCTTACCTACGGCCTTGGCAGGTTGCTCAGCTCCTCTCAGCTATTTCTTCATATTTTAAAACCTAACCACTTGATTTTACTTGGATCAGATAAGATACTAGAAATGAGTGCTTTGTAAACGGTAATTATTAGCAGTAGTATTATGAAGGCTGCACGGTGCTATGTGCCATCTAGAAAAGAGCAAGACATAGGTCCTCCCTAGAACAACAGACACAGAAGACAGGTGAACGATTCAGAGATGGAAGTGGATGTATAGAAGCAGTTTTATGGCAACTTATATTAAATTTTGAGAACATTGGAAGACATTTAAAAAGAGAATTTAGAAAGTGAATCCAATTTTGAGAATAGATGCTGGAAATTTTTGCTTCAAGCGATATTTAAGTTTTCTTACACTTATTAAAAATGCATAAGCTAAGGACGCACATTTAGTTATTAAAATTCCACTGTCTTTGCTTAGTCATGTTCCCGAGTTCCACTTTGCACTGGTAGAGAAAGAATCTTGCTATTGCAGATACACAAGAGTGACATCTAGCGGCCACTCAAGCGAACTTCAGACACTTGCCCAGCCATGCAGGAGCATCGTTTCTGACGAAGGCTTCAGAGGTCTGCTCGTTCAGTCCTACCTACATGGTGCATGGAGTTCCTCTCCACGGCCCCTGGCCCCGGTCGCCAGCATCTGCTTGGACACCTCCAGTGACAAAGAACTCAGTACTTCTAGATTCGAGCTGTCGCATTCAGCCCTACTAGCGAATTCTTCCTTGCCTTGTGCTAAAATATCCTCTCCAGGAGCTGCTCCCAGTCCTGATCCAGCTTCATGCCTTCACATGAAATGCGTCTAATCTGTCTCCTTCTGACATGTGACGACAGTTCTTCTGGTCCCTGAGTCTGTTTCCCTCCAGCCTAGACAGCCCCAGTTCTTCGTCCTGTGCCCAGAGCGCCCAGCATTACCCAGCTGGCGGGTACTAAACTATGTCGAGAGCATCATCTAGTCTATTCCAGCAATAGGAAGAATGTGATATTTCTGAAAATACCTTGGGAATAATGATGACACTGCTAAGCTAATTGTATTTCCCCAGGGTGCCTGACATCAGTCTGGTGCAGAGAAAGTTGAAAAAGGGCCCCTTCGTGTTAGCTGTCCTCTACTCACTTCCTTTCCCCCTGAGTAATGATGGCCATGTCCTTTTCTATTACAAATTACATGATCCTGAGGTAACTGTTAAGTTAGAAATTGCATGATTTGTTTTCTCTAGGAACAGTGGCTACCTCTGCTCCCACCCTCCAACTTCACATTCCTTGCCTTTCAAAGTCAGTCACCCTTCTCCTGGCCCATGCTTTCAAAAAGAACAAGATGCATTAACAGCAAGAAGAGACAAGATGGGAACTTTCTCATTGACCTAGGTCATCAGTCTTTCTGAACAATTATTGCTATGGCGCTATATCATATAGGAACCCATTCCTAAAATCTCCCAAATGAAAATGATCAGAATGGATAAACTCCTTCGGGGGCCAGGCATACTCTCATGTTATTATACGTATTCAAACAAATGTATTATTTCAACTTCACAGTTCTTGGTCAGTGATTTTTCAGGCTTTTATTCTAGTGACCGAATTCCCAATGAAATCTTTAAGCTGAAACTCCAAATGTAAAGTGGGTCTGCTTCCGTGGAAGCGGGGCAGCGGCCGGGGCGGAATGGAGGTGGGAGAGATTGGAGGGGGGAGGGCTCCACCTGCTCAGCCCGCCCTTCCTCTCCATCCCCCAGGGCTTCCACAATCCAGGGGCACCACCCAACTCAAATATGATGCATACCGCTATTGCCAAGAAAATGAGAAATTCTATAATAGTTTTCTCCACTCTCAGAAAAAAATTGAGAATTTAGGGAAAAAATTATTTTCTAAAAAAAAATAAATTACCCAATTAACCATTAAAGAGATAGACCTCCTAAAAACACCGATTACCTAAGAAGAAATTGAGAAATTTCCAGTTACCATCTTAAGATGTTCCAGGCCCAGAGAGATGAGTCTTATTAAATATTTGGGGAATGAAAGCCTTTAACACTGTTTAAGTTATTTCAGAGCATACAGCGAGAAAGATATATTCCAAATTTCTTCAACCAATCCAGCATAACAGTGATGGCGAAACATGAGAAACAGGACAGAGAAGGTACAATGGAGAAAACCAGAGCCCCACCTCACTCGTGTGAATGTGTGTGTGTGTCTGTGTATATACTCATACAGTAGAATTCAGCAACACATTAAAAGAATAACAAACCATATCCAGGTGGATTTATTTCAAAAATGTAAAAGTGAAACAATTTAAGAATATTTACTGGAATAATTCACCACATCCATAGGTCAAGGGAGGAACAACGTGATCATTTCAATAGATTCATCAAAGTTATTTGAAAAGTTAAAAATCAATTTATGGACTTCACACAACTTCTAATAAAATAGGAAAGTGTGTGTTCTTCTTTAAGAAAATTAAATCTATGTCTCTAACAAAAACGTCTGCACCGCGGGAATGAAGAGTGAAATCAACCCGTTACAATAGCAGCCATTGAATCAGAGAACGGAAAGAAAATAGTGAAAATAGAAGACAGGAGGGAATAATTTATTATTACTGATAACATATACCATTAATTTTATACCTGGACAAAACAGGAAAATCAATTGAAAAGCAATTAAAGAAAAAAATAGAACTTGGGGGCCGGCCCGGTGGTGCAGCGGTTAAGTGCGCACCTTCCGATTCTCGGAGGCCCAGAGTTCGCCGGTTTGGATCCCGGGTGTGGACATGGCACCGCTCGGCAAAAGCCGTGCTGTGGTAGGTGTCCCACATATAAAGTAGAGGAAGATGGGCATGGATGTTAGCTCAGGGCCAGTCTTCCTCAGCAAAAAGGGGAGGATTGGCAGAGTTAGCTCAGGGCTAATCTTCCTCAAAAAAAAAAAAAAAAGTAGAATTCAACAAAGAAGCTGGTTATGAAATTAACATGCAAAAATCAAGTTTTTCATACAAATAGTAACCAGGAGAAAATATGAGGGAAGACAGAATTTGTATATTAGCAATGAATTGGAGGGGAAATACCTAAGAATAAAGTGAAGAATCCACAATACTTACGTGAATAAAAGCATAATACTCTACTGAGAGAACTCAAAGGAATATTTGGATAAAAGTTGGATAAGAAATCTCATTAGTGGAAACTTCTCAAGTCCCCTAAATTAACATAGAAATTCAACGAGATTCCAGTCACTGAGAAGTTAATTCTAATTCACATAGAAATATAGCTATATATTACATATAATATAATAATATAGAAACACGTGTCAGAATAGCCAGGAATTTTGGGGGAAAAACCAAGGAGGAACTAGTCCTACCAGATGCCAAAATGTACAAAAGTACAGTAATAAAATAAAGTTTAGTGTTGGTGGAGAAATAGGTCATTGGAACAGAGTCTAGAAATAGGCCCCAATACATACGTCATTTAATATGTGAGGGTCCACGTGCGGATCCCTAGGCTACTGTCTCAGCTTCGGAGCCGTCCTGCGCTCGCTCGGCGACGCTGGGCAGGGACGCCGAGCGCGTCTGTCTCGGCCGGCCGGCTGCCCGCCGGTGCTGCCCGTGGGGGCGCTGGGGGAGAGCGGAGCGGGAGGAGAACGGGCGCCGGCTCCTCCGGGCTGCCTCCTGCGGCCGCCGCTGCTGCCCGCGAGCCCTCTGCCCCGGCGGCAAGTGGCCGCTGTTTCCCACGACAGCGAGTTCCAGCGACCTGCGTCTCTCCACGTTCTCAGAACCAGGCTCGCGTTCTGGGTCTGGGCTCCGTAAGGCCCTCACCAAACACAGAGAGAAATTCTAGAGGAATCGAAGATTAGCATATAAAAAAATCTGAAAGGTTGCAGATGAGAGGAAGGGGTGAGGAGGATTCTGAAAAAGTGGCAGTTTATTGTGCAGAAGCCGTGGCGCTTCCCGACCCAGCCCCAGTCCCGCTGCTCTTCTCCTAAAACAAGCCGCCGCTGAGGCTCCACGGGCCGGGCAGGGCCCCGGCTCAGTCAGCGGCCGAGGATGGAGCTGGGGTGGGAGTTCCTCCCTGTGCCGGAGGAGATCCCGGCGACCAGAATCAGAGTCCTGGGGCAGCAGAGCGGCCAGCGTGGTACCTACAGTCAGGTCGGGCAGTCCGCGGGCCGCAGGACAGGGCGGGGGCCCCAGGTCACGGCCCGGAGGAGCCGGGGTCTCTCTGGCCTCTGGGTCGAGCTGACTCCTCTCTGTCCCTGAGCAGCGGACGCTCAGGCTTCACTGGCCTTGGCAGCACGGGGCCCGTTGGAGGACTCGTAACTCGCGGGCGCTCACGCCGTAGTCCACAGGCCGACTGCGGGGCCGGCCCTCCTCCCGGGACGGTGACGACGGGAGGGTGAGACGGCCGGGAGAGCGCCAGCAGCAGGGAGCCAGCGCAAGAGTCAGAGAAAGAGTCTCCTAGAGTACCCGAACCGCTGGAGGGACAGACACGTGCCGGGAGCGCTCCAGGGTTCAAGTCCAGCCCTGGAAAGTCTTCCCGATGAGACGCGGATGAACGCTCGCGCCCGGTGACGTCAGCTAAGAGGAAACGTGCGTGATTGGATCCAAGGAGGACGCGAGGGCGGAGGAAGGTTGCGGGAGGTGGCGGGAGGGGAGGGAAGACTTGAATGTGGTCAGGGGAGGAAGTGCGGGAGCCGAGTGCCCTTCTGGCCAGCTCCGAAGCCCGTGCCCTTTGGCCCTGGCTGCCCCTAGCTGGGCTTCCAGCGGGCCCAGGGGAATAAGAACAGACGCGGCATGCAGGAGATTTCAGAAGAACCGGGGACACAGCAGCGGGCACAGGTGAAGCGTCCTGTTCTTTCTCCCAGGGGGTTTTCGCTACCCAACGCGACTCGATTCCTCCCTGAACGGAGTCAGCCCTTCAGCTGACTCTGGCCGTCAGAGCAGGCCTCAGGCCTGTTTCTTTAAGAGTCACAAGCGAACGCCGACTGGGGACATCCACAGCAGCTTGGTGGAAGCCCTAACACTTTCAGCCCAGACACACCCGAGTCCCTCAAATCCGGCTGAAGGGGAACACAGGAGGGAGTTTGGGCCCCGGGCCCTGCCCGGGAGGCGGGTGTGCAGAGGCTCGTCTGCAGTCCGGGCTCCCCCTGCAGTCCGGGCTCCCCCAGTGAGACCCTGTAAGGAGGTCTGGGTGCTGCCTCTTCCTGCCCCCGCCCCTCAGCTACACCGGCAGCCCGCACACAGACGTTCGCTAATGACCTGCTGCCATTACGGCTTTGAACGGTTCCACGCTTTTCAGACAGTGGCTTCTTTTTTTTCAGTATGACCATGTTTTCACCCAATGCCATATGCTGCAAGAAGTAATATTTTGACTTTATGGTTTCAGGCAAAGACACAGTCACCAGCTTACTACTCGGCACAGCAGTTTCTAGTCGGAGAACATCACATGGAAGGAAGAGGAGTCGTTGCCGCGTGGGGATGAACCCGAAGCACACTGCACAGTGGAGGAAGGAGGAGGAAGCATGTCCCGTGACGCGTCAGTGGGCTGTGCGCACGCACTGGTTTTACACCTTTTGAACGACTCACGTATTTACTTTTATTTTGCCCTCAACGTATTTTCTGTGATATAACTTTATTTGTAGTGAAGTTTGGATGCAAGATCACCGTGAACCCCCTAAATGCTGAGAAATCGTTGAATGGTGCGGAAAGAAGGCTGTGCCTTCCGAAGAACCCCTTCTGCGCCAGCACCCCCACTATCAAGTCTTTCTTCCTCCTTCCTTCCTCTTTCGGTAAGTGCTGTAAACTTCTTTACATTTTACCTACAGACTCAACTTACTTACTTTCTAATTGCTGTTTGTTACATAAACTTGTTTTCATTGTTCAATTAATATATTTTTCTATCTATGAGTACTGTTTAGGGTATCTTGGATCAGGAGGAAATGCATCATAATTTTTCCCATTAAAATCAATGGAAAAATTTTTTCACCTAATGTTTTTTTCCCCTTAGCAGCAAGGTTTTCAGGAGAGAGCTGACATCTTTAAGGGAAGGATAGGTGTATTTTTTGGATTAGCGATGCTCTCTGCAGCGTACAAATGAAGTCGCATTGCCTCATGGAGCTCATGGCTACTATCTTGGGAACCAACTGAAGCAGCTGGAGAATTGAAGTCGTTGGCATTCATTCGAACGTCTCCATTCCTTGCTGAAGACAGAAAGACATCGTTCTCAACGTGTTGAGTTTGTGATCCTAGGGACCAAGGTTTGGCGTTTTCCCACTAAGATGAAATGACTACAGACCCATTGACTAAGGACCATGAAGGCTCAAGTAAACATAAGGAAAAGGGTGTGTATCACTAAGGTTTAGGTTTAACTAAAAGGCAGACCTCCATGGTAACACTGCTGACTTAAGACAGTGGTATATTTCTCTGTCTTGTGTAAAGGTCTGGAAGGTAAGTAATTCAGGGATGTTGTAGGATCTCTATTCCTCTAAGTCTCCAGGGACTCAAACTCCTTCTGGTTTACTGCTTTACCATCCCACTGGTGTGGTCCTTATCCTCATAGTCCAAGAAGGCAGCTAGAGCTCCAGCTCTCTCACCACGTTACAAGCAAAAGGATAGAAATAGTGACAGAGACAAAGGGGAGTATGATGGTTGAGATTATGTGTCGACTTGACTGGCCGTGGGCTGCCCAGATTAAACATTATTTCTAGGTGTGTCTGTAAGGGTGTTTCTGAATGAGATTGGCATTTGAATCTGTGAACTCAGTAAAGTAAATTGCCCTCCCTAAAGTGGGTGGGCATCATCCATTCTGCTGAGGGCCTGAATAGAACAAAAGATGGAGGAAGGAGGAGTTCGCTGGGACATCTCCTCTCGTCTTCTGCCTCAGGCTAGGACTGACACTACTGGCTCCCCTGGTCCTCAGGCCTTTGGACTCAGACTGAATTATATCACTGGCTTTCCTGCATCTCAAGGGTCTGCAGACAGCAGATTGTGGGGCTTCCTTGCCTCCATAATCGTGGGAGCCAATTCCTCATAATAAATGTCCTTTGATATCTGTGTATCCTGTTGGTTCTGTTTCTCTGGAGAGTTCTAATTAATACAGGGAGCAAAGGGCATATGTCAGCTGTCCTTTAAGAAAGGTTTCTAGAAGCTGTCATGCTACAATTCTGCTTGCAGCCCATTAGCTATAACTTAGTCACGTGGCCATAGTTAATTACAGGAGGTGCTGAGAAATACAGCCTTAATTCTGGGCAACCATGTGACCTAGTTAAAAACTGGGGATTCTTTGATTGTGGAAGAAAGGGCAACCAGATATTGGGGAGCAATTAACAGTTTCTCCCACAAAGTCCTCCATAATTCTAACTCTGCACTGTATTGTGGCAGGGCTGGGGGGGCGTTGGGGTTTTTTTTCTTTGCTGGGGGATTAGCCCTGAGCTAACATCTGTTGCCAGTCTTCCTGTAATTTATATGTGGGTTGCCACCACAGCATGACTGATGAGTGGTGTAGGTCCACACCCGGGATCTGAACCTATGAACCTGGGCCACCAAAGTGGAGTGCACCAACCTTAATCACCACACCATGGGGCCAGCCCATACATTGTATTGTTTTTAATATAAGAACTGCCACTTACTCCTAGAGAGCTCCATTGCCTGTAGAAATTTACTCAGCTACATTAGGAGAAAATAAAAGAGTCAACAAAATAGTTTCTTGAAATTTTTATCTCCGTATGTGTCTGTTGCCCAGCCTGTCTCGTGACAACCAGGACAATCTTCTCAAACAACTGCTAGCTCAATGAAAGAGCTATCATAGGACTTTGAACTATGGGCAATAAATGTTAAGTTTAGATATTGTGGCATTACGAATTTTTTGATAAAGTGATCAACTCATTCTTCACCTTTAATTCTCACTCACGTTCATTTCTGATGAAATGGGCTGCAACCAAATGTCCCTAAGTTATTCTCGGGCTCTCCAATAACGTTCCTGGTGATGGCATGAAACCCACTTTGGAGCGGAATTGACTCCCCCACTAGTGAAACATTTGCATTCCTCCACTTCACCAGCTCTTGCAAATAGGCCTCAAAGTGCACAACCGAATCTTCTGGTGGAAAATCCCAAGTCTCACGAGGCAACTGGGGCAGATGCTTTAATTAATCCCTTTCACCAAACTCAAGGACATGCACGGGGGCTGCAGGAACCACCAAGTTCAAAGCTGGTTCGCCATCCGTTTGAAAATACTGAGGCTTAATAACAGTCTGACTCGTCCCACAGGTGTTAAATGTCTGTGGTCATGGCCCATAGGGCTTGCTAAAGGCTCCTCCTCCACGCATATTTACAGTCCAGATTCAGTTTGAGTAGGCCATAACTCTAACGTTCCTCATTGGTCTCTCGCCACTGCTCACCTCTAAGGGGACAGAGTTCCCACAGGAAGAGTCAGGTGACTTCACCTTCCTGGACTGTAACAGGGATACTGGGGACCAGCTTCTGTCCCTGCAGGTTCACTGCAGGCTTCAACATCCGAGTAACACGGACTTGGAAAGTGCTGAGACCTCCAGAGCCCCTGTGTGGTTGGCTACACCTTGGGGTCTGACCCGTGGGACAGGCAGACGCTGTATCACAACTGTAGGTACAAGGGAACACCTTGCTTGTGGGTTTTGTTTTATTAGCTACTCTCAACCAAATGGAATTTACGATGTTTTTAATAGCCATAATTATCCTTGTTTAAGTCATTTTAAGGCAGTGGCTTTATAGATTTATGGGATATTTTTAGTTTAACTGAGAAGAGTTCATGCTCTAAATTGTTTATAAAAAAAGAAAAATTGACCACCAGGATTTCAGATACGTAGTGAAAGGCCACTTTACTTTCCAACCAAATTTTAAACAGACAATTTAAAGGAAAACTTCTCCTTTTGCGGGTTGGTTACATTGGAAACCGAGGCTGAGCAGGTTGTTCGGTGTCCGAGTTGTTTTGCTTGTTTGTCTTCCTTCACGTTGGGATTTCCAGCCCATAGGAGGAAGCTTGATATTTTAAAACCTTTATGCATCTTGCTAAAATCTTCAGCGTCAGAGAAAAGGTTTTAGTTGGATGGTCCTGTTACACTGGCGTCTGAGGCCAGAAGAGACAGCCCAAGGCACGCGGGCTGCGCTGCTCTACAGGACGACCCAGGGCCCACTTCCCTCTTTTCGCTCTGCTCTCTCCTGTGCTCTTGTCCTCATGCAAATAATCAAGGCTGATTCACCACTTTATTTCAAACATTCCAGCCCAAAGAAAGGGGGACATAGAGGGCGTGGACAGTTTTTTCTGAAGGATTTGACCTGGACATTGAAAAACCTCATTTCCACTCAATCCCATTGGAATT
The DNA here is from genome assembly GCF_037783145.1 of Equus przewalskii. Lineage (NCBI taxonomy): Eukaryota > Metazoa > Chordata > Mammalia > Perissodactyla > Equidae > Equus > Equus przewalskii. The sequence goes on along the minus strand of NC_091856.1, from coordinate 1,222,209 downwards.
TAGTCACATGGCCACACCCAGATGCAAAGGATGATGGGAAATATAGTGTCTAGCTGGGAAGCCATGTGCTCAGTTAAAATTTAGGGGTTTCTATCAGTGAAAGGGAGAAATGAAAAATGGACATTGAAAGATGATTGGTCTCTGCGACAGTGACGTTTGTGTCATGGATGATTCCTGGATCACGGCCACTGGCTGACTAGGTGGTTGGGGATGCTTGGGGGTAGGGGTTTATCACTTTGGGGGCTGTATTGGTTTCTAGAGGGTTAATTAGCTAGGGCTGGTTAAGCTTGAGGAAAGAAGGCCATTGAGTATGTCTACATTGAGGGCGATTGTATTTGGTGAGGTTGATAGAATTAGTTGATTAGATAAGAATTTTGATAAGATATATAATTCCTGGTTTAACATCAAAATACAAAGACAGTGTTCAGCTGTATTTTTGGTCATTTTGAGAAGTAACAGTTTTGGTTTGCCAAATATTGAAACTTTAAAGTAAAAATTGGTTATACTTAGTTGTTCAAAAAAATAAAAGTACTCAATTCTCTCTCCTGCCTTTCCTTGTGTGTTATACATCAGTGTTGACACTCATTCCATTTGAGGTACTTTTGGTCTCTTAAAAAGCTAGCCACAAATAGCCTCAATGGCACTTCTGGGCAGACACCAAAGAAGTAAATTTGACTCTAAGTAAAATCTAGTAGCTTGCCAATATTTTGACCAGTTAGGAGTTATAGGAATTCAGCCATAAAACTTGAAAATAAGTTAAAGTCTCTTTTTAGCCATTTTTTATTTTTAGTAGAGACCAAGATCCCATTCACTGCAATTGTTTTCCTAGGCGCGAATGATTGTGTTCCGTTCAGGAACAATCAGTGGTTGACTGTCACCAGCAGTGGGGTGGGGTGGGGTGCCTGACACTTTTTTTTTAGACAAAGGAAAAAACAACTGAGCAGAAATTTGTTCTTTCAACAGTTTTTTTGTGGAAATATGGAGACTAGGCGTTTCTTTTTTTAATCCTTTATTGCAATAATTGTGTATATGGTTACACAAAGCTAGTGGGAACGCTGTTTTAAGTCAATATAAGTTATGTGACCTAGATGTTGCCGTTAGCGACATCAACTAATAAGACATCTTCAGTTATTAAACTTTTTTATCTTCATGAGTTCTGAGTTCAGATGTTTTCTTTTTAAATGTAAATATTTGCTTTTGCTAAAGCTAATTTGAAATTCTTGAGTTTGACATGAGTATGCACAAAAAAGATCAGTTTTGTCAGAAGTAGCAGGGAAATTCGCTGTTGGAATTTAAAAACAGCTAATGTGTTCTAAGTCATTACATTTCATTGTACAAATTTCTACAATATAAAATAAAATTTAAAATTCTTTTTAAACAGAACTTTGATTCCAGGCATCCCAAAAGAAAAGCTTCTCTCATTTAAGAAGTGCTCTAAACCAGCAATTCTCAAACGTTTTGTCCTGAAGATTAGCAAAAATTAAAAGGCTGCTAATATCTGACATTGATAAGGATAGAGGGAAATAAACACTCTTCTATTCTGTTGGTGCTAATGTAAACTGGGTCTATTCTTTAAAGATTTTATTTTCCTTTTTCTCCCCAAAGCCCCCTGGTACATAGTTGCACATTTTTTAGTTGTGGGTCCTTCCAGTTGTGGCATGTGGGACGCCACCTCAGCGTGGCTTGATGAGCAGTGCCATGTCCATGCCCAGGATCCAAACTGGCAAAACCCTGGGCCGCTGCAGTGGAGCACACGAACTTAACCGCTCGGCCATGGGACCGGCCCCTATTTTTTAACATAATGATACAATATTAGGTAGACCTGCAGGACAAGAAGAGTGAATAAAGAAAAGAAAATTCAACCATCTTCCAAGAAAGAAAACTAAGAGGTCAAAAGTCCTGTTTCACAAGTTGGGCTCCCATGGCTTACCGTCAGGTCACCAGATTTAGCAAATAAAAATACAGAATGCCTAATTCAACTTGAATTTCAGATAAACGGTGAATACTTTTTGAGTATAAGTATGTCTACATACCTTGGGACATATGTATACTTTAAAAAGTATCGTTTATCTGAAATTGAAATTTTTACTGGGCATCCTATGTTTTATCTAGCAATCCTAATTTAATATAAAACAATCAGAATAACAGGAGAGGAAAGTTTTACCTCGGATTGTTGCCAAAAATCCTGCCCTGAGTCTCCTCTTTTCTGTCGTCCCTCTCCCCAGGGAATGGTTATTGCCAATTTTTGTCGCAGGAACTGCTCAGTTAATTCCTTTCTTTTACCCTCGTCCTTGGGTCTGTCTTACAATATCCTCCCATACCCTCAGTCATTTTCTCTTTCTTTCTTTTTCACTCAGAAGCCTTTTCAATTTCAACTTGCAGTTAAGAGCTCCAGGTACATTCAAGGGTCCATCTTCTCACCTATCTGGAAACTAGGAGCTACTAAATTTCCCCGGGGAAGGGCAATAGAGGCCAAATCAGGACACAGAGCAAGAATAAGTAAAAGGCTGGATCTTGGAGGGCGCTCAGTTGCAAGGGAACAGTTGGTTCACTGCTCTCGGTGCTTTAGAGGTAAGGAAAGAGCCTGGAACAGACAGGTGAGGAAAAGATGCTTTCAAGTACCTGAAGTTTCCCTGGAGCCTGATTAACTCAAATCCCATTAATCTTGGTTTAGACCCACCCCCTCCACCGCCACCCTGATGCTTAGAGGCTTAAAATAGCCAGTTACATGTATGAGAACACATTATCAAATCCAACATAGAAAATCACTTAGAAATTTGGACACTGGCTTGATGTTTCATGATACTGAGGAATCACTGTTAAATGTTTTTTGGTATGATAATGGTATTATTGTTACTTTTTAAATAAGAGTCCTGATCTTTTAGATGCATCCTGGAATATTTGCAGATTAAATGATAATTCTGGAATTAGCTTCCAAAGGTAGGAGGGGGAGGGGGTAGAAGAAAAGATGAGACAAACAGGTTTGTTGAAGCTGGATAATGGGTACCTGGGAGCATGTTATGCTATTCTCTGTGCTTTTGTGTATGTTTGAAATGTGCCATAATAAGAATTTTAAAAATAAAAGTGATCATATCCGTACAATGAAATATTATTCATCCTTAAAAAGGAAGAAAATTCTGACACGTGCTACAACATGGATGACACCTGAAGACGTTACGCTAAGTGAAATAAGCCAGTCACAAAAAGACTAATACTATATGATTCCACTTAGATGAGGTACCTAGAGTAGTCAGATTTATAGAGACAGAAAGTAGAATGGTGATGGCCAGGGGCTGGGGGAGAGGGGACTGAGGAGTTAGTGTTTAGCTGGTGCAGAGTTTAGTTTGGGAAGATGAAAGTAGTTCAAGAGATGGATGGTGGGGATGTAGAACAACAATGTGAATGCAATGCTGCTAAACTGTATGCATAAAGATGGTGAATAGCATGTTGTGTATACTTTACCACATAGAAACGATATCAGTTTAGTTTTATAAATAAAAAATGCTACTTTCCTAATGAAGAGCACAAATAAAAATGGAAAATAGCAATAAAATCTGAATACAGGGGATTAAAAACTAACTTTTTTTTTGCTGGGAAAGACTCACCCTGAGCTGTTGCCAGTTTTCCTCCCTTTTTTTCCTCCCCAAAGCCCCAGTACATAGTTGTATATTCTAGTTATAAGTCCTTCTAGTTCTTCTATGTGAGCCGCCACCACTGCATAGCTACTGACAGACAAGTGGTGTGGTTCCGCACCTGGAAACTGAGCCCGGGCTACCTAAGTGGAGAGGGCTGAATGTTAACCACTAGGCCATCAGGGCTGTCTCAAAAAAAACCTAGTGGCTGCCCCCATGGCAGAGTGGTTAAGTTTGCACACTCTGCTTCGGCAGCCCAGGGTTTCGCCAGTTCAGATCCTGTGCACAGACATGGCTCCACTCATTGGGCCATGCTGAGGTGACATCCCACATAGCACAACCAGAAGGACCTACAACTACTATATACAACTATGTACTGGGGGTCTTTGGGGAGAAGAAGAGGAAGAAGAAGAAAATAAAAATTGGCAACAGATGATAGATCAGGTGCCAATCTTTAAAAAAAAAAAAACAACCTAACTTCTAGAGGGAGTGATGTCAGCATCAAGGTGGAGTGAGCTCTTCCCTTAATCTCTCCCTACTAAGATACAATGGGAAGGACATTCATAAATCAACAGAGGACATTCACAACACACAATAGGCATCTGAGATCCCACACAGCCACACGTCTGAAGGTGGGAGTGATGGACTCCCCTGGAGGCAGTAGAAGGAGGTAAGGAGATCTCCTCTCCCTCCCAAGCAGCAGCAATTTAGGGTGCAGGACCTCACATGGTGCCAGGCCCATGACACTGAAAAAAGAAGGAGAAAAAGGCAGCCCTCCATGAGAATGCTTTTTCTCTCAGAGTTGCCTCCCAGCCTAGGGGAATGCTGCACACTGAGGCAGCTAAGCAATCACGGCAGCGTCCACACCAAGCCGAGCATCCCAGGAGGGCAGACAGTGAATGCAGAGCAGAGGCACATGGGATCACACATGCAAAAGAAAGCACCCCTCCCACCTAGCACACCAGCTCAGCTGGTTGGCCAGAACTAGGGACCCCTGCCAGAGCACCTGTGCATACATGTGTAAAGCAGCAGCGGCCAGCAGGCAAAGGCAGACAGGCCCTGTTAGCACAACTTCCAATAGACAGGCACATCTGCCAGGGGTCACAGAGGGCTCAAAAAACACAGCACCTGTCCCCCCTCACTGGTGGCATGTGGAATCTGTGACCAGATTTTGCTGTTACTATGTGACAACAAAAGTCTACGCCATCAAATAGCATGAAGAGATATATTAACACTCCAGACAAGCAGGAAAATGACAAGTATCCAGGAATCAATCTGAAGTCACAGAAATGTACAATCTAAATGACAGAGAATTCAAAATAGTTATCATAAAGAAACTCAACAAACTGCAAGAAAACTCAGAAAGACAGTCGAGTGATCTCAGGAATGAAATTAATGAACAGAGGAAATTCTTCACAAAAGACATTGAAACTATAAAAAAATCAGAAGTATTGGAGATGAAAAACACAATGAATGAGATAAAGAAAAATCTGAAGTCCTTTAAAAATAGAGCTGATATTATGGAGGACAGAATCAGTAATTTAGAGGACATAAATATAGAAATCCTGCAGGTGGAGGAAGAGAGAGAACTAAGACTAAAAAGAAACGAAGAAATTCTCTGAGAAATATCCAACTCAATTAGGAATTGCAATATAAGGATTATAAGTATTCCAGAGGGAGAAGGAGCAAAGAGTTTGCTCAAAGAAATAATAGCTGAGAACTTCCCAAACCTGGGGAAGGAGCTGGAATTACATGTAAACAAAGCTAATAGAACTAATTACATCAATTAAAAAGACCTTCTCCAAGGCATATGTTAACAAAACTGGCAAAAGTCAATGACAAAGAAAAAATATTAAGGGCAGCAAGGCAGAAGAAAATAACCTACAAAGGAACCGTTATCAGCCTTTCAGCAGATTTCTCAGCAGAAACCTTACAGGCTAGGAGAGAGTGGAATGATATATTCAAAATTATGAAAGACAAAAACTTTCAGCCAAGAATACTCTATCCAGTGACACTATCCCTCAGATACAATGGAGAAATAAAAGCTTTCTCAGATAAGCAAAAGCTGAGTGAGTTCATTGCTGCAAGACCCCCACTACAAGAAATGATCAAGAAGGCCCTCATACTTGAAAAAAAAGAAAGGGTGTACAAAGCCTTGACAAGGAGATAAATAGACAAAATCAGAAAATTGCAGCTCACTAGCAGAACAGATTAGCAAACACTTAATTATAATATTAAAGATAAAGGGAAGGAAAGCATAAAAAATAACTAACCATTTCATTTTAATCACAAACTCAATGCAAAATGGAATAAGTTGTGACAACAATAACTTAGATGAGGAAGGGGAAAGGGATGGAAACTGCTTCAACAAAGGAAACAAGAGATTCTCAGAAAATGGACTATCTCATCTATGAGATTTTTTTACAAACCTCATGGTAACCACTAAGCAAAAAATTAAAACAGAGATACAAATGATATATAAAGAGAAAACTGAGAAAACCATCATAAAGAAACACCAAACTGAACTGGCAGTCAGAAATAGATGGGATGAAAAACAAGGGAAATACAGAACAACCAGAAAACAACTGATAAAGTGGCAGTATAAAGCCCTCATATATCAATAATCACTCTAAATGTATTGAATTCTAATGTAACGTAGAATCACATTACATGATAATGTAATGTATATGCATTGTAATATAAATGTAAATGGATTTACATATAATCCATTTTGTAAATGGATTGAATGGATTGTAATTCAATGTCATGTAATGGATTGAATTGTAATGTAAATGGATTGAATTCTCCAATCGAAAGACACAGAGTGGCTGGATGGATTAAAAAACAAGACCCAGAGCGAGCCTGGTGGCATAGTGGTTAAGTTCACATGTTCTGCTTCAGTGGCCTGGGGTTTGCAGGTTTGGATCCCGGGTGTGGGCCTAGCACCACTCATCAAGCCACACTGTGGTGACATCCCACATAAAACAGAGGAAGATTGGCATAGATGTTAGCTCAGTGACAATCTTCCTCAAGCAAAAAGAGGAAGGTTGGCAGCAAACGGTAGCTCAGGGCCAATCTTCCTCACAAAAACAAAAACAAAATCAAGACCCAACAATATACTGCCTCCAGGAAACACATCTCAGCTCTAAAGACAAACACAAGCTCAAAGTGAAGGGATGGAAGACTATACTCCAAGCTTATGGCAAACAAAAGAAAGTAGGTGTTGCCCTATTTATATCAGACAAAGTAGACTTCAAGTTAAAACAGGTAATGAAAGACAAAGAGGGGCAGTATATAATGATAAAGAGACACTCCACCAAGAGGACATAACCCTTATAAATATATATATGCACCTAATACAGGAGCACCAAAGTACATAAAGCAGCTATTAACAGACCTAAAAGGAGAAAATAACAGCAACACAATAATAGTAAAGGACCTCAACTCCCCACTTACATCAATGGATAGATCATCCAGACAGAAAGTCAACAAGGAAATAGTGGAATTAAACAAAAAACTAGACCAGATGGACTTAATAGATATATATAGAACACTCCATCCAAAATCAGCAGAATACACATTCTTCTCAAGTGCACATGGAACATTCTCAAGGATAGACCATATGTTGGAAAACAATAAATTTAAGAAGAGTGAAATCCTATCAAGCAACTTTTCTGACCGTAATGCTATGAAAGTAGAAATCAACTACAAGAAAAAAGCTGGGAAAGTGACAAATATGTGGAGACTAAACAATATGCTACTGAACAACCAATGGATTAATGAAGAAATTAAAGAAGAAATGAAAAAATATCTGGAGACAAATGAAACTGAAAATACACCATACCAACTCATATGGGATGCAGCAAAAGTGGTCCTAAGAGGGAAATTCATAGTAATATAAGCCCACTTTAACAAACAAGAAAAAATCTCAAATAAGTAATCTTAAACTACACATAACAGAACTAGAAAAAGAAGAAATGAAGCCCAAAGTCAGCAGGAGGGAAAAAATAAAAATTAGACCAGAAATAATGAAATAGAAACCAAAAAACAGTAGAAACAATGAAACTAAGAGCTAGTTCTTTGAGAAGATAAACAAAATTGACAAACCCTTAGCCAGACTCACTAAGAAAAAAAGAGAGCAGGCTCAAATAAATAAAATTAGAAATGAAAGAGGAGAAATTACCGTGGAAACCACAGAAATACAAAGGATTATAATAGAATACTATGAAAAACTCTTTGACAACAAATTGGACAGTCAGGAAGAAATGGATAAATTCTTATACTCATACAACCTCCCAAAACTGAATCAAGAAGAAATAGAGAATCTGAATAGACCAATAACAAGTAAAGAGATTGAAACAGTAATCAAAAACCTCCCAAAAAATAAAAGTCCAGGACCAGATGGCTTCTCTGGAGAATTCTACCAAACATTCAAAGATTTAATACCTATCCTTCTCAAACTATTCCAAAAAATTTAAGAAGACAGAACACTTCCTAACTCATTCTATGAGGCCAAAAACACCCTGATACCAAAGCCAGACAAGGACAACACAAAGAAGGAAAATTACAGGCCAATATCTGTGATGAATATAGATGTAAAAATCCTCAACAAAATATTGGCAAACCAAATAAATTGAAAGGATCATACACCATGATCAAGTGGGATTTGTACTAGGGACACCAAGATGGTTCAACATCTGCAAATCAATCAATGTGACACACCACATTAACAAAATGAGGAATAAAAATCACATGATCATCTCAATAGATGCAGAGACAGCATTTGACAAGATCTAAGATCCATTTGTGATAAAAACTTTCAATAAAATTAGTATAGAAGGAAATTACCTCAACATAATGAAGGCCATAAATGACAAACCCACAGGCAACATCATATTCAACAGAGAAAAACTGAAAGCCATCCCTCCGAGAACAGGAACAAGACAAGGGTGCCCACTCTCACCACTCCTGTTCAACATAGTATGGGAGATTTTTGCCAGAACACTTAGGTAAGAAAAATAAATAAAAGGTATCCAAATCATGAAGGAAGAAGTGAAATTCTGACTGTTTGCAAACAACATGATTCTATATATAGAAAACCCTAAAGAATCCATCAGAAAACTACCAGAAACAATCGACAACTACAGCAAAGTTGCAGGATACAAAATTGACTTACAAAAATCAGTTGCATTTCTGTAGTCTAATAAAGAACTAACAGAAAGAGAACTCAAGAGTATCATCCCATTTACAATTGCAACAAAAAGTATAAAATACCTAGAAATAAATTTAATCAAAGAGGTTAAAGACCTATAAATGAAAACTATAAGACATTATTGAAAGAAATCGATGATGACATAATGAAATGGAAAGACATCCCATGCACGTGGATTGGAAGAATAAACATAGTTAAAATGTCCATTCTACCTAAAGCAATCTACAGACTCAATGCCATCCCAATCAGAATGCCAATGACATTCTTTACAGAAATAAACAAAGAATCCTAAAATTCATATGGGGCAATAAAAGTCCCCAAATAGCTAAAGCAATCCTGAGAAAAAAGAACAAAGCTGGAGGCATCACAATCCTTGACTTCAAAATATACTACAAAGCTATAGTAATCAAAATAGCATGGTACTGACACAAAAACAGGTGCACAGATCAATGGAACAGAATTGAAAGCCCAGAAATAAAACCACACATCTATGAACAGCTAATGTTCCACAAAGGAGCTAAGAACATACAAAGGAGAAAGGAAAGTCTCTTCAATAAATGGTGTTGGGAACACTGGACAGCCACATGCAAAAGAATGAATGTAGACCATTATCTTTTACCATATACAAAAATTAACTCAAAATGGATCAAAGACTTGAAAGCATAAAACTTCTAGAAGAAAATATAGGGTGTAAAATCTTTGACATTGGTCTTAGAGGCATCTTTTCGAACACCATGTCTACTCGGGCAAGGAAAACAAACAAACAAAATAAACAAATGGGACTTCATCAGACTAAAGAGCTTCTGCAAAGCAAAGGAAACCAGGAATGAAATGAAAAGACAACCCAACCACTGGGAGAAAATATTTGCAAATCATATATCTGACAAGGGGTTAATCTTCAAAATATATAAAGAACACACACAACTCAACAAAAAAAATACCAAACAACCCAATCAAATAAATGGACATAGGATATGAACAGACATTTTTCCAAAGAAGATATACAGAGGGCCAATAGGCGCATGAAAAAATGTTCCACATCACTAGAAACCAGGGAAATGCAAACCAAAAGTACAATGAGATATCACCTTACATCCATTAGAATGGCTATATTTACTAAGACAAAAAATAACACGTTAGAGAGGATGTGGAGAAAAAGGAACCCTCATACACTGCTGGTGGGAATGCAAACTAATATAGCCACTATGGAAAACAGTGTGGAGATTCCTCAAAAAATTAAGAATAGAAATACCATATGATCCAGCTATTCTACTTTTGGATATTTATCCAAAGAACACAAAAACACTAACTTGAAAACATATGTGCACTCCTACATTCATCACAGCATTATTCACAATAGCCAAGACTTGGAAGCAACTTAAGCGTCCATTAATGAATGAATGGATAAAGAAGACTGGTATGTATATGCAATGGAATACTACTCGGCCATAAAAAAGATGAAATCTTGCCATTTTCCACGACACGGATGGACCTTGAAAGCATTATGTTAAGCAAAATAAGGCAGATGGAGAAGGACAATTACCATATAATTTAACTCCTATGTGGAAGATAAAAACAACGCAACAACAACAAACACATAGACACAGAGAATAGATTGGTGGTTACCACAGGGGGAGGGGAGAGGAAGAAGGGGTACAGAGGCACACTTGTACGGTGACGGATGGTAATTAGACTTTGGGTGGTAACACAATGTAGTCTACACAGAAATCGAAATATAATGATATATACCTGAAATTTGCTTCAATTAAAAAAATTAGGGTTTCTCAAAAGTAGCTATATATGGAAAAAATGAATACTTTGTCAGTAGAGTTTAACTTACTGCAAAGCACGTGGATCCCCTTTCTGGTTTCTCTGTTTGCGCCACCAAATGCTCCAGCTCCTGTGAGTGCACAAGAGTGGCATCTAGTGGCCCCTCGACTAAACTACAGCTCCTTGAAAGGTCAAGTCAGAGAGACAACTGAGGGTCATGTCCTGTGGTTACCAACTTCCAGATTTCACAGACTATAAATCTTCTCTAAATGGAGACTTATACGGAGTTGTCAAGAGTTTGTTTGTCGAGTTAGTATGTTAAACAACAACAATAACAAATACCACCTGCTATCTAACAACAACAAAAATACATTTTAACATTGCCCCGAATAGAAAGAACATGATCTCAGAATACAGGAAACGTACTTCAAATTGCAAATGTTTAGCTTTCTAAAAATGTGCCACATTTTCTTTTCTTTCAATAGGAAAGCGAGATCTGACAAACTTTATAGACAGGTGCCAATGTGCAGACTGGCTTTTGGGAACGGTGCTCGCTTGATGAATCCTTTCTGCACCATCCTCTGCTAAATACCCCCGCGGCCACCTCCTTCCAGCTCTGAGAGACAGGAGGGTTCTCTTTAACTCAGGGTTAAATTGGCAGCTCCACTCACCGTCCTGGTTTTGGCCTCGGGTTCTCCAGGAAGAAGCCTAAACCCCTTTTTATTTTGATGTGTGAAAGCAGCTCTCAGATCCCCAGCGCCCAGCTCCAGAATTTCTTCCCGAGGCCGAATCGCCCAGGTCCTTCAGCCAGTACTTACACTCTCACCTGGCTGTGCCTTCCAGGGGTCTAGAGGCTACACAGATAAGATCATAGACATTTGTGAAAAGATCCTGTTAAGGGTTAGAAGTATGAGAACTTCTCTCTCCAGGCTAACCAACCCAGAGCCGCAGAGAAGTTTACTTATTTATCGACCTTCTTGGCAGACAGGCAGCACGCACCCAGGCAGCCACAGTCTGCGATATTGCAGATTATGTCATCCGCGCCTCGAGGTAAAATCTCCTCCCCACACCGCCTGATCACTGAATAGTGCTGAGGTCTTTCATCCATCACACTCTGTTGCTGACCTTTCTAAGTTTCTTGCTAGTGGTCTGTGCTTTCGGTGGTAACAAAATGGGTTAGTATGCTGTTTAATTTGTTTCAGCTGTGAGTCATCGAAAACCTCCAATAGTTTCCCTCTCTTTGGGGTGAGCGCCTGGAAGCAGGCGGTCTGGGGCTGGTGTGTTGCCCCGCAGTGTCAGGAACCCGGGCTCCTTCTGTCTTGCTGTTCCACCTGCACGGTTTCCATTCCCAAGGTCACTTCATGGTCCAATGTGACTTCTGTAGCTCGAGCCATTGCATCCACCTCCTGGCCAGATGGAAGGAGGAAAGGCAAAGAGCAGGACTCCCTCCCTATTTAAGGACATTGCCCAGAAGTTGCACACCACTTCCACTGGGCACTCCTGGCTCCAGGGGGGGCTGTGTTGTTGTTGTTGTTTTACTAATAAGGAAGAAAGGGGAAACTGATGTTAGGAGACAATTAGCTATGTTGACAACTAGCTTGTACTCCATGAGCACAAGTTCAGACATAAGGTCCAATGATCGCTGATGCATCGTGTAGAACCACGCACGGAAAATCTCCTAAAATAGGATCAGTGACAACGACCAGGGGGCAAAACTGAGACCAACGAAATTGTATCCAGTAGGATCATGATCATTCAAGTAAATGGGTTGTTTTAACTCAGATCTTCTGGATTAGCGTGTCATGCAGGAATTCCTTCCCAGCGTTCCTCAGAAATGTTATTTTTTCCCAAAACGTGAATCCTAATAAAAATAAGCTGAGAAATCTAGAAACCTGGGAAAAGTATTCTGTGAGAATTAAAACTTAACAATCGGGCCGGTTGGTGAGGTAGTGGTTAAGTTCGTGTGCTCTGCTCTGGGAGCCTGGGGTTCACCAGTATGGGTCCTGGGCGTGGACCTATACACTGCTCATCAAGCCATGCTGTGGTGGCATCCCACAGAGAAGAACTAGAAGGACTTACAACTAGGATATACAGCTATGTACTGGGGCTTTGGGAAGGAAAAAAAAAAAGAGGAAGATTGGCAACAGATGTTAGCTCAGGGCCAATCTTCCTCACCAAAAAGCAAAAACAAAAACCTGAGTGATCCACACAGAGATGTCACTAGCTCAAAGGAATCCGCTGATCTCAAATCGAAAGCAAGAGTAGAAAATGCTGAAGGATGCACCAGAAAATTAAGGTGGACAGTTCCTGAGTAGGGTGGAGCACGAAGGAGAGAAGTGGTCACCGCCTTGTCAGTCTTGCCCGTAGCTGTTGCGACATTACAGGCAGTGGCCTGCTGGAGCTGGCTCACAGGCTCAAGAGAGCCAGTTGTGTGCATCACTTTCCAGCTCTCAGTGACATCACGTTTGTAGCTTCAAATTGACCATAGGGGGAGTGTTTGTATCTTCCCTCAGAAACTGGCAAATGCTACATATCAGGGTTTTTTTTCTCCTGGAAAGTCAGTTTCCCAGCACACACTGGTGATAGCTGTGTGTTTGTAGCCCGGTCAGCTTCTAATACTAAGTCATTTTTACTAATAAAATAAATATTAGTCGGTTTATGCACATAGGATACTTATACAAATCCTATGAGTGATATTAGAAAAAGATAAATTTTGGAAGCAAAATAAGTCTTTCTATTGGCAATTTCAACAAGTGATTGCGTGTAGTGCTATTAACCTTGCTAGTGGGTCTGAACATTAATGTCATTTGAAAACTTCCTGGTAATGATCGCTGCCATTTCCAAGTGTCTGAGTATTCGCCACAGGCTACGGTTCATTATAAATACTTCACAGAAGAGCTGCAAAAAGATGTGATTGTCGTAGAACACTCCGAAACGAAATGAGAAACTGCTCTAAGATCTGAGTCGGTCAGAGCAGCATTGAATCAACGCAAAATCAAGAGGAGGGCAAGCAGACAACAAGTGTTTATCACTAAAAAGGGGATGAGCTTCTCCGAAGCAACACGCACCCCCAGCGCCCAGCTTGAAGGTGTTTGGGACGTGCTCTTAATTCAGCCAACATCAATGCAAAATGAGTGACAGTTTTCTACGTCTGGAATATTTGTCACAAAGCAAAGATCGAGACGTCACATGGAGCAATTAATGCTTTGTGTTTTTAAAGTTCATTTTAAAAATGATAACTTTTTTTTCCTGAGGAAGATTCTCCCTGAACTAACACCCATGCCAATCTTCCACTAATTTTTAGTACGTGGGCCACCAGCACAGCATGGCTGCTAACAGGGCCAAGTGGGTCCACCAAGGAACCAAACCCAGGCTGCTGAAACGGAGTGCGCTGAACTTAACCACCGGGCCCCTAGGCTGGTCTTAAAAATGATAACTATTAAATGTCAAATATTTGTGGCATTCTCTTTCAATTTTTAAGTGATTTTACTTGGCATTTATTTTGTGTTAACATTCCCTTCTTTTTAAAGTTTTCTATATCTGTATCTATATCAGATAGACATCATTTTTACATGTTATTGAAATGATCTTGTCACAATATATTGGTTCGTAATAATAAACTATAAAACTATACTTTTTTTTACTGAAAAACGTCTGAAACTTAGCATCATATTATCACAGAAAATTATTCACTACTTCTTATTACAGTTATTCATTATTTAAAAGCATGTTAATAAAGTGTTATAAAAATACTGAATAACATAAGATTTCAGGAATTGCCGAGAATGCCCAGAAATTCCAGTTTGTCATTCCTGAATGCTGAATATCAGTATTAGGTGGGAATTTGGAAACAGGATTCTGGATCATTGACTTTCAAACTTTTTAAAGCAGCACACCCTTTTGTCGAATAAAATCTACCCTGGAAACAGAAGATATGAAACAGATAAAAATGAAGCTCTGGCTGGAGGAGGTGGGAGAATAAGGAGACGTGGATTTGTCCTGAACCTTGTGAGCAGATTGCTGAGTGACTCGGGGCCGTCGTGTTAGTGTCTCTGAGTTGGTTTCCTCACCCGTAACCGCGGTTGGTGCAGCTCTGCCCGCCCGCAGGCTCGCTGTGGAGGCTGCTGAGACGCTGCTGAAGAGCTTTGCAGACGTGGGGCGCCTTGTTGCGTGTTAGGTGCTGGACAGACAGAGGACTTCCACCTGCTGGACACCACCCTGTCAGGAGAGCCCGGCGGGGACAACCAGGACCAGCTCCCCAGACGCCACAGCCCATTCTGGCCGCTTTCCTTGCCCTCGCCCTCTGCCAGGGCCCATCCCTCTTGAGAGCTGGAGCTTCGATGTAAACAAGTCCCTGGGTTTAAAGCGGAGTCATTTTATAACCAGCTGGCATCTGGCAATAAAACACTGAAAGTTTTATCCCTCACATGAAACTGAAGGATTATAAAAAGAGAAGTGTTAATTATGAGGAAGTTCAAAGTTCACTGAAATGGGGGCCAGAAAGTTGTATTTCCATCTGAACTGCCATAAAACATAGAGACATCCGTTAGTTCAGCTCTCCAAACTCCAGGCGGCACACCTGTAAAAGGCCGGGAGGCCCTGGGCGCTTCGGAGGGTCCACGCCGCCTCATTCCCAGCTCAGCTCACGCCGGGGAGGGAACCTGCTTTGTTCCTCTGCATCCCGGAGTGTTGGCTAAGTGGAGCCCCTGGCGTTCCTCATCCCAGAGAGCTTTTTGCAAATAACAACTATTTACTAAAGAGTAATAGTAAAGTTTGCTTTTCTTAACCTTTGTACCACATTTTAAAAAAATACTATTACAGGTACATGTAATAAAAAGCAACACATACTTGTGCGGGGCTGGTCTGGTGGTGTAGTGGTTAAGTCTGCGCGCTCTGCTTTGGTGGCCCGAGGTTCACAAATTTGGATCCCGGGTGCGGACCTGGCACCACTCCTCAAGCCATGCTGTGGTGGGGTCCCACATGATGCGGGCTCAGCAAGCCGAGGAGTCGAAAGAAAGATTTCTTGGACTCTCAAGGTCTGGCAGTAGTGCTCCTTTATTCAGAGAATAGCACGGGGACAGGACCCATGGACAGTGAGGGGCTGCGGCACGGGGACGGGACCCACGGGCAGTGAGGGGCTGCGGCACGGGGACGGGACCCACGGGCAGTGAGGGGCTGCGGCACGGGGACGGGACCCACGGGCAGTGAGGGGCTGCGGCACGGGGACGGGACCCACGGGCAGTGAGGGGCTGCGGCACGGGGACGGGACCCACGGGCAGTGAGGGGCTGCGGCACGGGGACGGGACCCACGGGCAGTGAGGGGCTGCGGCACGGGGACGGGACCCACGGGCAGTGAGGGGCTGCGGCACGGGGACGGGACCCACGGGCAGTGAGGGGCTGCGGCACGGGGACGGGACCCACGGGCAGTGAGGGGCTGCGGCACGGGGACGGGACCCACGGGCAGTGAGGGGCTGCGGCACGGGGACGGGACCCACGGGCAGTGAGGGGCTGCGGCACGGGGACGGGACCCACGGGCAGTGAGGGGCTGCGGCACGGGGACGGGACCCACGGGCAGTGAGGGGCTGCGGCACGGGGACGGGACCCACGGGCAGTGAGGGGCTGCGGCACGGGGACGGGACCCACGGGCAGTGAGGGGCTGCAATGGGTTGAGGGTAGGGCTAAATTTATAGGGCATAGGTATGTGAGTTATTTCTTTACAGAACAAAGGAAAGATCATGAAAAAAAATCATTAAAAGGGTATCAGTGCAGGTGGGGTCTGGTTATCGGGTGGTCCTATAACTTTGGATAGGAATCAGGTCGGATCAGGTCAGGACGTCCTGTACTTCCAGGAGGATGATATAGATCGGCCCGTAGGACAGGACGCCTTGGGCTTTTCTCCTCGGGGCAGCCTTGATCCACATCATCACATACAAAATAGAGGAAGATGGCCACAGATGTTAGCTCAAGGCCAATCTTCCTCACCAAAAAAAAGTGCAACATATCCTTGTTAAAATAAACTCAAACAATACGGAAGTATGTACAGTGAAAAGTATGTTTTCTCCTCTCTCCAAGCCTACCCCGTGGCAGTGACGTCTTTCCAGACTTTTCTCTATGTTTCTACAAACATGTGTACATGTGTCACTCAGGAGTGGTTTTATTTTCTTAGGAGAAGGGGTGCTGGCTTATTGCTCCCCCTTTTCCTATGAGACCATTCTGTAACTTGCTGTTTTCCTCTGTTTATGGTGGGCAGTTCCCCAGGCAGCACACTGTTGGAGTGGCTGTTGTTCCATTTTGTGCACATGCTGTAACTTGTCTATACATTTCCCTATTGATGGATACGTGGATCTTTATAATGTTCGTCTATTAAAAATAACCCTGCAGGAACACCCTTGGTCACACATGTGTGCACACTCGTGTGGGGGTGTCCTTCGGGTAAGATTGGGATTGCCGGAGATGCACCTCGCAGAGCACCCAGCCCGGGGCCTGACAGTCACCACGTCATCACTCTGAGCCTGCTCACCCCATCACCTGAGAAGCACAGTTTTTGTCTCCCCATCCTTCTGTCCAAGGTGGTCCAGCCCACCTGTCCCCCAGCCCCACAGCATTCTTCAGCTCTAATACCTGCAGCCCCTCAGAGGCCACTTTGTTCTTCCCTGTGGCAGCCAGGAAAGGGATTAACTGAAGGAGCAAATTCAGGGCCAAGTCTTGAGAGCACAAATGGTTGAGCTGAGGATACTTTGTTGCTGTAACAAATTACCACAAACTTAGCGGCTTAAACAACACAAATGCATCCGCTTACAGTTCAAGCGGCTGGAGCCCGAGATGGGCCTCGCTGGACTCAAGTCTGGTGCCGCAGGCCGGGCTCCTATCTGGAGGCTCTGGGGAGACTCTGTTTCCTTGCTTTGTCCTGTCCACCTTCTCGAGGCTGCTGGCGTGCCTTGGCTGGGGCCCCTCCCATCTTTGAGTCTTTCTCATATCGCGTCGCTCTGGCCTGACTCTCCTGCCTCCCTCTTCCACATTTAAGAATGCTTTTGTTGACATTGGGCCCACTCGGATATCCAGGATAATGTTCTTGTTTTAAGGTCACTGATTAGCAGCTAGAATTCTATCTGCAGCTGTAATCGCCCTTTGGCCGTGTGACATGCAATAACTGTGCAACATGACGCACTCACTGCACTGGTGTTTTGGGGGGGGTGTCTTTGGGAGACCGTTATCATGCCTACCACAGATGCCAAGAGTCCGAAGATGGGGACAGAGCCCAGACAGGAGCCTTCTAAGGAGTTTAGATCTGTGTCTGAGGAAGAGCCCTCTGAGCCAGTGGGCAGTGGGGAGGTGAGGCCGGGGAGGCCAGTCAGAGCATACTACAGCGGTGAGGCCTGTGCAAGGACAGTGACAGTGGGGATGGGGAGAGGGCACAGAGAGGGTCAGGCTAGGACAGCCCCATGGACAGAAACAACAGACCAAGAACTAGGAGGCAGCTGCCCCTGGCCCAGGGCCAGGCCCCACGCAGCGGCTGAGGGGCTGCCCCGAGCCTGCATCTCGGAAGCTCTCCAGGACGGAGGGCTGCTCTGTGGCACGCACCAAGCTCTGGTTTCCCAGGTGGGGCCTGTGGGCGGCTGGAAAGGCCTCTGCCTGGAAGTCATAAGTGGTGGCAAGGAAGTGCTCCCAGCTTTGGGCCCTGCCATCTCCTCCGCAGCTGGGGGCAGGGAGGGGGTGGGAGGAGAGCTGCAGTGGCAGGTTCTGCAGCTTTGCCTGAACTGGGGACCTCGGATCAGGGAGGCATGGGGCGGGGGCAGCACAGCCAGCCCTCTCCCTCTGGCTCTCCTGAGCCCCATGACACTCCCTCTGCTCTCCCCACCCGCCAAACACAGCCTCAGGCCCAGAAGACCCTGCAGGGACCCTCACCCCCAGTTCCCAGTGTTCTCTGGGAACTTAGCAACTGTCCCCCGCCCCCAACCTTGCTTACCTCAACCACACAAATGAGGCAGAAGATGTGTGTGTCTGCGTGTGTGTGTGTGTGTCTGTCTGGAGAATTTCTTCCCATTTCTATGTCTGTATCTGACTGTTTTTAATTGGGTCTTTTTTTAAAGATTGGCCCTGAGCTAACATCTCTTGCCAAACTTCTTTTTTCTTCTTTTTCTTCTCCCCAAAGCCCCCCAGTAAATACCTGTATATTCTAGTTGCAGGTCCTTCTAGTTGTGGCATGTGGGATGACGCCTCACCATGGCCTGATGAGCGGTGCCATGTCCGTGCCCTGGATCCGAATGGGTGAAACCCAGGGCCACCGATGCGGAGCGCGGGAACATGACCACTGGGCCCGGGCGGCCCCTGGACTGACTGTATTTATGTCTCTATCTCAGACTGGAGTTGGTTTATTTTATCATCCAAAAAATAGCTTTTGTTCCTTTTCTTTTGTTAGTTTCTTGTCTTTTTTCATTCAGAGCAAACCTATTCATTACAGGAAATACAGATAAACAAAAAAGGAAAACATTTGAAACACACAGCCTCCAGCCAACCCAGAGACTGTCGCTAGTTAACACCTGGGCGTGTGGCTCTCCACACCTTTGTCTGTGCCTCTAATTGTATTTTAACAAAAATAGGGTTTTACCACATTTGTACTTCTCTAATTTACTCTACTTTTCCTTACTGATGGCTGATAAATGCCCTTTCATGGTAACGAGTTGAATTGACCTCATCGTTTTAAGCCTGAATCCCCGTCAGGGCTGTGCTAGGACTTGCTGGACCAGCCCCTCCTGCTCCATGTCTAGGCTGTTTCTGACTTTTCACTGCTGCAAATGTGCTGGATGAATGCATCTGTGTGTGTGTGTGTGTCTGTGTGTCTGTGTGTCTGATTGTGTCTGTCTTTTCAAATGTCATTTCCCAAGGGAAGTAGGGACCTTTTCTACTCCTTGGAACAAGTGGTTTCCTTTAAGGAAGGTACTTTCCTGGAAAACATGCTATTTCAGGGCCTCCTGACTCCAGGATCCAGCCCGTTGCAGGGAGAAACACCACCCTAGTTGCAGGGCCAGGAGCGTGGAGAAAGAGCAGGGCGGGCTGGGCCCCTCCTGACAGCCGGGTTTCAAGGGTCTTCCCACTCTCAGACATCCTCTGACAGGGCAGGACATGATTCTCTATCCAGAAAGTTAGTGGTGGGGGCAGGGCGAGGACAGGGCTGGGTGGAACAGAGCAGGGATCTCCCAGCCCTTTGCCCTGGGGTGGAGCTGGGAGGGAAGCCATGGTTGGTGGGGCAGAAGCTAGACCTGTGCATGGAGAGGCACAGTCCGGACCTCTGCAGGTGTGAAGCCTAAGGGAGGCCTTGGTGGGCGGGCTCAGGGCTGAGATCTGTTAACCCAGAATTCCAGCCCTCGACAGATATTTGTCTGGGGAGAGGCTTCGTGGGCGGCCCTCTAGAACTGTGTCTGGCAAAGACCCCTTTCTTCTTCTGAGACAGAGATCCAGGTAGGTCAGGTGTGAGCAAGGCTTTTGTCCAAGGAAACCCAGGGCAAGCCAGATGCCTGGTGCTCTGGCCTCCCCTTCATCTTCAAGATGTGAAATGGGTCAGCTCAGAGTTTGCTTGATACAGGCCCCTTTTACAGAGGAAAAGTGACGTGGGCTCGGTGAGTCAAGGAGTCGAAAGAAAGATTTCTTGGACTCTCAAGGTCTGGCAGTAGTGCTCTTTTATTCAGAGAACAGCATGGAGTAGCATGGGGACAGGACCCATGGGCAGTAAGAGCTGCAATGTGTTGAGGCTTAGAGCTAAATTTATAAGGCATAGGTATGTGAGTTATTTCTTTACAAGACAAAGGAAAAATCATGAAAAAAAATCATTAAAGTGGTATCAGTGCAGGTGGGGTCTGGTTATGGGGTGGTCCTGTAACTTTGGATAGGAATCAGGTCGGACCAGGTCAGGACATCCTGTGCTTCCCGGAGGATGATCTAGATGGGCATGTAGGGCAGGACGCCTTGGGCTTCTCTCCCTGGGGCAGGGGCAGCCTTGATCCTCATCAAAAAGGACGGGTTAGCTTTGCTCCTGCATGTTCCCACTGCAGAAGAGCCGCAAGGCGCTGGTCCAAACTGCGGCTCAGGTCCCTCAGCTGTGAAATGGAGAGCGTGGGGCTGCTGTGAGCATGGACGAAATGACATGTAGAAAGCATGGTGCCTGTGCACAGGAGGAGCCCAATAAAGAGGAACTCGTAATAGTAGTAGAATGAAAGATAGAGTACTGGCTTTGGAAACTGGGGGCCTGGGTTCAAGAGTGGCTCGTCCCAGACTTCCAGGGGGAGCTGGAGCAGCCCCACCCCTGCTGCCTCCAGCAGTATGCCAGGCTTTGCTAGCATTCTGGTGCCAGGCTTAGTCTCTGTTCTTGCACTGCCGCTCCCCTCCCTCGGGGACAGAGGGGCTTCCTGGTGGCCTGCTACGGAGCCCCTACCTCCTCTTACACAATGGGCTGCATTGGGCAGAATGGCAGGAGCACCTCCGGCCAACACACACGACATACACACGCACACACACATCACACACCACACACTTACTCCACACTCACATCACATACCCCACACACATTCTTACACCCACTCACTCCACACCCTCAAGAAAAGCAGGACTATAGGAGCTGCTCATCCCTTCTCTGGGTCATCATTCCAGACTTTCCTTAACTCCACCTCCCCGTACCCGTCTGTGAGCAGATGCTCTTGCTTCCTTGGGAAAACAGACCATCTGGCACATTGCCCTCATCCCCCATCTCCCGCTGACACGCATACAGGCAGCATTTATCTGTATCTCCAAACATCCTTCCGGCAGCATTCCCCCACCCTCAACCCACCATCCAGGCCTGACCCCTCACCCCCACCCCCTTCCTGTGCCGGGGCTCCCAGCCTCACTCCAGGGACCTCCTCTGTGGCTCTCTTCATTGCTGGTATACAGTCAGTGTCTCCCTCTCCAGTCCTCTCCTTTGGGCCTTACATGCGCTCAATCTCTCCCCTTCTTAAAAATAATAATAGTAAACTCCCGCAGTGCGCCGCCCTTCTGGCCACAATGCGTCACCCTTCTTCCCTTCAGATTGTCTTCAGTTGTGACCTCCCCTTCCTCCGCTCCCACTGACTCCACTACACTTGCACACACACCACACACACACACGCAGCCCACAGACATGCACACACACGCGCACCACTGTAGGGCCACTCCCTTCACTCCGCTAAACTGTTCACTAAAGTCACTTTCAACTGTCGTGTTGCAAAATCCAAGATCTCTCCCCGTGCTCACTGTCGCCAGCCTCCCTGATGCTTTCAACCAGTTGACCCGCCCTCTCTGAGAACCACTCTCTCCCCTGGGGGGGTTGCCAGAAAAAGTATAGGACACTCAGTTAAATCTGAATCTCAGATGGACCATAAGTAATGTTTTAGTATAAGTATGTCCCAAATATTGCATGGTATGCATTTATACCAACAATTATTTGTGATCTATCTGACAATCAAATTAATGGGATGTCCTGTATTTTTAATTGCTAAATCTGGCAGCCTGGCTCCCAGCCTCTCTGCCCCGCACACTCCCCCATTTCCTGTCCCTTCTCTGGTCTCTCCTCCTCAGCCCCTCCCT